>NC_062237.1:0-605178 GCF_905475465.1 Pieris napi | reverse complement strand
TAATAACTTGTTAACTGAATGCGGTTTGTTTACCCAGTTACTATGAGGCTTTCTAACACTTTATTATAGAATAAACATAGTGAAAAGTATTAAACTAAGGTGAAGGAATAACGGTATGGTGTAGCAACATTTACCTAATTAGTAATTAACTAATTAGTAATAATCAGTAATTATTTTATTGCTCATTTCCATGATTTTTGTGTAAGTAATTGTATATCTTATGTGTATCTGTCTTAGGTGGCCTGGCAGAGATCGCTCGAAAGCGATAAGACCGGCAGTTTATTTAATTATTTAAAATGTACTTTTTTCGGTAAATCAATAATAGGCGCTACCCTTTAAGCTCGTAAACTTCACATCTGTTTTTAAACTATTTTTGAATAAGCAACTAATCAGCCTTCAATGCCTAACCACGTTTAGACCTGTCCAAAGCCGGATACCGCGTTAAAATGACATTTGTTTGCCAGTGACAAAACTCTCACGGGACTTGTCATTGACGAAATTTTGTCACATTTATGACAGATTATCCGATATTTACGACGTATTGTTTTTGACACAGCATGGTGTAAGAATCCTGGAGCATAAAATTAGAATAACAGATTATATTTTGCACAGGGTGTTCCATTAACAGCATGTTCAAAAACAATTATAAAACGTGTTTTACTAATTTAAAACAATTATTGTGTTGATAAACATTTGTAACGTAGATTATTAACGGAAATTGTTACTAATTACTCTTATAATTATTTGTGGTCAAATTATTATCTTTAAAGCAATGATAGCCTCAGAGTGTCTCTCAAAGTCAAAGCCAAAGTGAAAGCCAAAGTCAAAAGTCATTTATTCATATAGGTAACACAATGTACACTTGTGAACGTAAAAAAAAATATATACATTAAATTCTAATTTTACATTTACTGCCAGTTCTCAAATCAAGGGCGTAGAACAAGAGAAGAACTGACAATAAACTCTCCACCACTCTCACTCTCATCCCTGAGTTCGTAGTTTCGATTCCCTACGTATATACGTTCTGTCACTAGTATGGTGAAGGCAGTCATCAGGCTTGCCTTAAACTCAAAAACTTACGAAATTAAAAAATCTATCACAAAACAGATACCCTGACGTAAAATGTTTTTTCAATTATTATTGAATGATTATACATTAATATTATAATGATTTGACCTTATGGGAAGTCTTCCACGGTCACAAGACATTCTTTTGCGAACTATGAAGTTGACTCCCGGTCGGGGTCTTCCCTAGGACGACTCCAATTGAAAAAAAGAGCATACTCCTCCTTCAAAGGCCGACAACGCACCCACTTAAATGGGTGTCCAAGGACTATGACTGCCCTTTTTGGTCTCGTGTGCCACCCTATCCTATGAAAAAAAGGTAATTAAAAATCCCGTATTAATATATATTATAATTATGAACTCCTTTGAGTGAAATGTAATTAATGATTAAAAATCTTTATTTTGCAATCGGCACATAATATTACGGAACTAAAATGAACACCATGTATTCAAACATAGTCAAAGTAGTTTGTAAAATTATGAATTCCACTCAGAACAATAGAATATTCTTAGAAAACGAATGTTTTGACTTAACCACAGATTTTTTGTTCAAACCCCGTTCCCTTTGTTTGGTGATAATGAGACACCACTGAGTCGAGGGTGCGTTTTTTATTTTGACTTAGCGTGAATTATTCGTTTATGAATGAATTTTTTGTTTTGCAAATCGTGATGTCATCATTATTGTTAAGTTGCTTAAGAACGTCGAAATATATAAGTTATAAATGCTCTGTGCTAGTGTAATGAAGCGCAACTTTAATATAATACTTAGCGAAACTTAAATGTATATTATTAAACATTCAAATAATATAAAATAGATTAGTGGCGCTACAACTTTTTTAGGGCCTCAGATTTTTGGATCTGTTTCATGATCGTTTGTCGATCTATTAGGCAAGTAGGTGATCAGCCTCCTGTGCGTGTCCACTTTTTGAGGCGGTTTCCTCACGATGTTTTCCTTCACGGACAGAAATATTATCTTAAATTAAAACAGTCAATGCAAAATCGCGATTAATATACTAATAATTAATTGCATAATATGCATATAATTAATTAATTACTCTAATAGATATAAAAGCAGCAACGGATACAAACTGTATCCGTTACTCGAAGCAGTCCAGGCTATTTTCGACCCCCTATAATTTCATTATGGATAAAATTATAGGCCTGAATTTCAGTTACCAAGCAGGGTCTGTATTAACAAGGTATATTTAAAATGCAGTAGATTAAGAATTTCTTATAGTAAATTAAGACTTAAGAATATAAAAGATTTGTAATATTCTGATTAATTCGCGATGTTTGTTTTAAAATGAGTGTTGTTTGCCATAGTCAGTCACCGAGAGTTTTTTACTCCGGCTTTTTCTCTCGGCCTACTGTCTTCTTTGCCGATTAGTAGGGATGTCTACCGATACAAATTTAATGACGTGGAATAAGTGATACCTGTATCTTATATTCCATAATAAACATATTTTATTGATGTGGTCAGTATGAGATGTTGTTAGGTTAGCTAATTACTTAATAACTCAAAACAGAAGGTCCGTACTGAATAAATTAACCGACTGAATCTCTTAACTAACTTTTTACATGTTATGTTTTGATGGCCTTCTTTTGATGGATTTCTATTTCACATTAATAAATTATTTGAAAATCTTTCAGCATAACCATAGAGAAACATAAAACAGACCGGCCGCTTGATTATGCCTACATTGTAATGTAAAAGTGTAGAAATTACTCAACGCATTCACAAATACTTACTAGGCATGAGAAGTGTGCCAATGGAGGCTTATGAGCTAATGAGGAGTAGGTACAAAGGGCAAAGGCTTTGTCGGTAGAATATCATAGATTATAAATGTAGATGTAGTTAATAAATGTGTTCAAATTGGATTTGTCCTACACAGGGTTTTAGAAAGAGGGGTGCTTTAACCGATTTAAGGAATCATAGGGCACTTTTGTTTCTTAAGTGTCATTAACCTTTTAATGAACTATTCTGATATGTTAGATATTGAACTACAGTTATTTATACTTATTACTTAAACTGTCACTTAATTTTGTTTAAGATTATACCTATAACATAAGAGTCCAAAAAATAATAACACAAAAGAACTATAAACTATTTTATTTCTAAGGCAAAAACTGTTGGTTTAAATAGACTAGGTTGATAGGCTTACATAGAAAAAATACAACGATACAACGATTATAGACTACTTTTCGATACCATATTTATAGAGCGATATGTTTTCTGCCTCAAATAGGCGTCAGTTTCGGCAATCTCTTCATCAACGCAAAATTGTCCAGCGAGCATTCGCTTGAGGTCTGAGAACAAGAAAACTTTAGGGGCCAAATCTGGAGAATACGTTGAATTTAATGATTTATTATGAAGTAAATCTCTGTTAAAGTATTATTAATCTATATCCAGGGTTGATCTATCTTTTATTACAGTTTTTAAGGTCTATGTAATGAGCAATTGCCGCATTTGACCCAATAATAATGTAGGCTCGTTATACGCTACGTCAATCACAGCGGTCGGTTCTTTAATATAAACGTTACAAATAGTAATCAAAACGATCACTATACATCGCCAATCGATTTTTCTATCTTGACCCTGTGCAATGAAGACTTAAGAACAAGTAGACTAACAATAATGTTGTAAAGAAATATATTTATTAACAAACTTTTGATTACCAGTGGCGCTTTTTAGGTCTCAGATTTATCAGATCAGGCAAGTAGATGATCCTGTGCCTGAACACGCCGTCGACTTTTTGGGTCTAATTGCCGCCTTTCCTTCACAGTTCGAGCGAATGCGCACATAGACAGAAAGTCCATCGGTGCACAGCAGGCAATCGAACCTACGACCTCAGGGATAGAGAGTCACACGCTGAAGCCACTAGGCCAACACTACTCCGCTGCTTATGAAACCTTTATGACTGCTATAACTTATATGCAAAATGTATAAAGTTTGATTACCAAATCACAAACCCGTGTTGCTTGTTTTCTGTGTATTCATAATACTAAAATGTTTCTTGATCGTATTATATTTTCCCCAAATAATTTATAAGTGTTTTAGAAGTATTTTAAAGAAAACCGACTCAAAAATGAATTATAACTTTTAAGCTACAATAAGAGATACAAACTTTATAAGTCTTCAATATAAAAATAATAAATCCATTTATTTCTATATCCTAAGTTCAACTTCAAATGTTGTTAGTATTTGCTTATAGATAAATGTTAGTAGTCTGTGGTAATGGAGCTCCTCCAACTCCTTTCAGATGTCTCTAACTTTGCCTATTAGTCTGCCAGTCCATTCCTGTTATTTTTATCAAAAATCTCCTAATATTTTTCCTTTTCCTATCTCCTAAATTTTTGCCTTCCCTCTCTTCTTTTCCCGTGTGGTACTTTAATGTACATATGTTTCCAAGTATCATGTTCCAGCCCAGGAGATATATACAGTCCTACTCTTCAATAGAAAGTCTATCACATTCACTTCCCTGGTTCACACCATGCAGCTGTCAGTATGGTGGCGCGTGATATATGGAATTCTTGGCATTTTTCCGGCGGCTCGCGATCATTGATCATGATTAGACGCATGTTAATGCTGTTATTGATAGATCTATAAAGGCTCTAATTACACTATTTTGGATTTCTTTGTATTTAACAAGCACAATGCATGTGTAATTGCATAATTCACATTCAAAAACCCTGAGACTTTTCATCTAGCCCAACAACGATTTTAAGAGTTCGTAAATATAAGAAAACACAAAACATTTAAAGGTAAGAACTATTACATATTAACTGATATCAACACCGACCAGTATTAATAACAATAATAATTAAACCTATTCCTTGAAACATACAACCATATTTACATAAGATACACACACTTGAAATTTTATTAAAAGAAATTAAATCATCTTTCTCACTCTTATATTATAAGCCTACTCTAACTGGCTTCATGCCTTTCCATCTTGAGCATTTTTCTCCTAATCTTCCCCACCATCGCGACCTCTCTTTCTTTTCCCTCGTGGCCCTTTCCACCTTGTTACCCCTTTGTCGTAATAGCAGTAAATAAGTCACGAAACCTCTCTACGACAATAATTCATAAATTAATAGCAAATTAAATTTCCGCATATATCTAATTGCATCCGTGTGATTGTAATCGATGTGAGTTTATATCGTTAAGGAATAGAATATAATTTATATATTCGACAGCAGGTGCTTGTCCCGAGTCAATTACAAGCAACTCATTAGATAAACAATATTCTGGCTACTGTGAACTATTGGAACTTGAAGGTGGTAATTCTCTATGGGAAAATCTGATTATTATTTAAAGTTATATTGTGTATCGAAAAGGACTTAGACATAAGTAAAGTGCTAACGTCCCGTAGGTAACCTAATAGTTGATGACACAGAAATGTTTTGTTCTGACATGCTTTACAGCGAAAATCGCATCTAGGCCATCAAATTCCTTAAAAAATTTAGTGTAATTACTATTTCACGGTAGGTAGTTTGTTGGTTACATTTTAATTGTTTTATAGATCACTTTATAAATCACTTAAAATATTATTAATACCTCCGACGGCAACATAGTCGAGGAATTATCTAGACTCTAGAGAGTATTAAAAAAATATTATTCTTGCACCCGAAGTTAATGGTTTTTATGCTAAAATCTAATATATTACTAATTTAGTTTTTGGGCGATCAAAAGCTTTGAACACTAAACTTTATTAATTCGTTTTTAACAATAAAAACTTAATTAAAATTTAAATAACACAAAAAATATTTTGACATTAACAAATTCTTCATTAATAACACTCCATACAATGATAACTAGACAATTATTAACGTTTATCATTACGGTAAAAAATTAATGAATATTTAACTTCATACTACTCGTATGGCAAAATAATGAATTATGTCTATCTTCGGAGCATTGGCCAATAGTTCACCACTTGTATTTTAGTGTCATTTTAACTTACGAAAAACTTATTAAATAATTTTACCTTGACATATTTTACAATCGTTTAAATCTATTACTTAAAGTACAGTATGCTTCAAGTTTTTTAAAGTCGGCAACAACTGAATATATTTATTGAACTTCTTTTTAGAACTTATAAAAATAAATAATAAGTCTGGGAATCAGATTTCTGTTTCTGTTTCATGATCATCTAATAGGCAAGTAGGTGATCAGCCTCCTGTGCCTGACACATGCTGTTGACTTTTTGGGTGTAAGGCAAGCCGGTTTCCTCACGATGTTTTCCTTCACACTTTTGAGCGAATGTAAAATGCGCACATAGAAAGAAATTCCATTGATGCACAACCGGGGATCGAACCTACGACCTCAGGGATAAGAGTCGCACGTTGAAGCCACTAGGCCATCACTGCTTTAAAATTGCTGCAAAATTATGAGATAGTTGCATAGCTGTTTACAGGTTATCATACTTAGTACTAAATTTAGGACAAACTTAGGCAAATATATATAATATATGAAAGTAGAAGTAAACCCAACATGGAAGTTGTACCACTTCCTAATCTGCGTAGGTGTGTGTGGGTGAGAATAAAAGAACACCATATATATAAAAGCTCGCAATCGCCTGTCAACAAAGCAAAGAAATACTTTGATAACTCAATTCGACACACACTTAGCGCCTTTGACTTAATTTGGTCGCATTATTCTACGATCAAAGAGGCCGACGCGGGCCACATCAAACGCCAATTTTATAATAGATTTTATTGATTTTGTATTATCAATGGATCGATCCGAATATCGATTCGTCGTGCTCTCGACGGTTTATTGTCTGTAAGTAGTTTAGTTTTGTTCGATCTCCATTCGATACCTCTCCGATTATCTATCGGTTTTTGATTGCTGTGTCATTTGAGGTTTGACCTATTGATTATATGGGCTTTAATTAATGTTAGTATTTCTTGGAAAGGTGTTGAATTGTTTTTTAATGGTATGCATATCCGGTATAGTCTAATGTGTGCAACTAAGTTTTAAGGATAACGTATTGTTTATTAAGGTTATAAAAAATCATTTTTATTTTGTTGTAGGTCTTCACATAGTTTACAATTATGAAATCAATCTATACAAAATATTTTAAAAACTATTTTTAAAGAGTAAGTATGGAGTTTCTTGCCCACCCTTTCCATATGAAACCTTTAGTCCTTTTTCGTTATTTTTTTTTTACGTTTATTGACTTTCAAAAGTGCCTTTTTAAAATGCCTAATTGAAATAAATGATTTGACTTTGACTCATCTTTAGTGTATAAAATAAACATATATTAAGAAACTAGTTGAAATTTAGATATGATCGCGATGTAATTAACTTAATACAAATCAGGTTATAGATTCAGGTTTACCTTAGTTTTTTCTAAGTGAGAGTTTCACCCATAACGCTAGCGAGAATACGTTCGTGACTAAAAAAGCTCTAATAAGCTTGAAATATTTTCTTCCTCGAATAAATCGTTTGTGAGTTTATCTAGCAATTCGGCCGTGGGAATGTCGATGTATCGGGCGCGATCTTCGATAGCTTATCTTTGCGATCGGCGCGCGTCTCACCTGCCCTTTTAAATTGTTGCTTTAAGTGCCCACTGTATTCTAAACTATGATTTAAATGTGGAAACAGCATCAGTTTTTTAGACTCTGACTTAATATTACAGTCTTTGTTGGTAACGCATTTGGCATAGCTGAAGTCCTGCAGATACAGAATATAAATTATCAACCAAAGAGAAAAAAGAAAGAAGTAATGTGTCGAACTCTTATTTAAAATAAGTAAAACCTTATTGTATTTGTAATTTAAAAACAAAAATAAAATGGGATTGGAGGATGACTATTAAGTTTGCTACGGAAGGACCCCAGGTCTTTTTACACTCTTTGTATTATTAGCTTCACCTGTATGTATGTATGTATGTAACCGACTCCTTCGGACTCGATTTTGACCCACTTTAAACGGACATATTTTATTCAAATTTTGCGCACCTGTCAAAGATCGATGACAATGCAATAATCCGAAAAAAATTAAAAAAAATTTAACTAAAAAATAAATAATAGTTTAAAAAGACTAAAAGACACATTATTTATTTTTTAGTAATAAAGGTTCCCTAAATCTTACACATAATGCATTATTTATAATGAATAATAATATTTCATCTCCTGCTACTTTTCATCTGTTTGAAAATAACTTTACAATAAGATCTTACTAAATGACTGCAAAAGTGCAAAATGTACAATTTACAATATTTTTTTCATGTTAGCGTGATATATCTAAGTATGTTAAACTGTATTGGTTGTATATGCTTGCTACGCTTGTACTAATTTACTTATAATAAAATTCTCCTTAAACAAATTATGCATTAATTAAAAGACTAAAATTATACCATAAAACAGACACAGACAAAATTCATCGGAATTCATTTCGTCCCTTTTACTTCAGATTTTCGTTCTACAAGTAAATGGGAATCACAATAGTTATTGTGTCTATTGGCGGGTGACAAGCGGCCATTTTATGATTTGACAAATTAATATTCAAAATGCATAGATTACCTCGATCGGCCATTATGACCGTTATATGGATCATCGCCAAACATCGATCCAAGATGGCTGCCGATATATATTCAAAACATAAGGTTGGCGCGTGCCGGATTGATTTGTCGGTCTACCTGTCCGTCTGTCACTGTGTGATGGCTAGCTGTAGTGCAAATATATTAATATATTAACCGAGTGATGTATTCAAAATTAAATACTACAATCATAGTACAGTCAGTCGTTCATTAAATTATCCGGTAGGTACGTCAGATTGACTCCTATTTTCACGAGTATAAATCTGAACAACAATTTAACTCACGTAACAGCTAAATAAAATTTATTATTTGAAGTTATTATCATCTTTTCACTATAATAATATCAGATTTTGCTTAGTAATAACAGTTGCCATCTCACTTAAGACTAGCTACCTGTACCGCTGAATATTTTTTATATTCTATCAAGAACAATATAACATTCTAGTGTAGTAGTTTTTTATTTAATTCGTAAATTTATTCGTATTTTTATTATAAGATATAGCACCTACATATCATATAGCAAAAAATACTCTTTAATAAATAATATTAAAAGTACATTCCTGTAATTTTTAAGCTATCTTTTCATGTGTACAGACATAATCAAAAACGCTATATTGTATAATTTAGACCACAATAGTACGACGTATGAATTTAGACTGCGAGTTTAGTTTATACGGGTGACATCATTGTTACATTGTCTATTTTAGGTACTTGTTACATTAATTTAATTCGTAGTGCTTAGTATATTTAGTGATGTATAATCGACTATATTATTTACCGCATCAAATAGTTCATATAACCTTGTAGTGGTTAAAAAATGAGATAACAAAATCAGAAGTCAATCTTTCAAAGCTAAGGTTAAGAGACTGAAAGTCATATCCGACACGAGGCATTTAGCATACACAATTTAACTTTAAAGTGAATGAAAAAAATTATTAAAAACTAAAAAACAGTTATTATCTCGACTAGGATCGAACCCAGTAGTAAAAACACTGATTTTCAAAGTAAAAAAATAAATCAGTGGTGCTACACCTTTTTTCACAACACATCAGATATAATAAATTCTATAATATAAGTTGCGATCTATTCTAAAATACGTGCCAATTACAGTGAACATAAGTTTTACAAAAAAATTTTTTAAACAAATTAGTTTTTACAAGTTACCTGTTTAAATATACTTATCTAATACTTATTCGCTTTTCAGTGTGGATAAGGTAGCCCATAGGCTCTTTTTCTTTTTTTCCAAGAGCGCATCGTGCAATCAGTCTTCTGACTATGAGCAGAAGTGTTGTAGGATAATTTAAGGGTGGAGATATTCCTCGTTAGAAATATCTACCATAATAATATTAGCTCAGTCAATGCTGCTGAGCTCCAGGGTTCTTAGTCTTTTAAGACGGTTTATAACTCACTCAAGCTAGTGGTTAGGATGATTTTCCATTCTTGTACTTCTGAGCGTATACTTATATTTTTAAAAGCCGATAGGCACTTAGCAACGCTTTTTTTTTAATCGGTCAGCTTACTACCGAGTATATCAAGATCTGGATAAGTAGCGTTTATTCAATATTAGTAAGCAACATAGTAACAAATCCATATCACATACGCATACGTACTCACTGTGTACGTGAATTCGAATGGTTACTCGCAAATTCGGAATACGGCTTTAGTAGGATTAGTATAATTTACGAATAGAAGAGACATTGACATCTTTTTTATATTACATTTGTATTTATAAAACAATCTTTACCAGTTCCTGTTCATTATTTAAGGAAAACATTACCAATTATTTAATTAAGGGTCATCATCCTCACTCACGTAGAGCGTACACAAACTAATCAATCCGATATTTACCTATGTTTTCCTTTCGTATATGTGTAATCAGTAGGAATGGATCTATGTGTATTTAATAAGTTTATGTAGAATCTTTTCTACAGAATGAATAGATGATTCTATAATATCCCCAACTTTAATTACAAGCATAAATTTTGCTGAAAAATCTTGCCTTGCTTACAGCCTTTGTCAAATTAATAAATGTCTATTAATTATATTAATCAATTCGCAGATTTGTTTAACATAACAATATATACTTAGATCTTGTTTCAATGCAATGATAAAATTAAATTGAACGCGTTGAGTCAAAGGTAATTTGATAAATGACAGGTATAATTTTCGTCCCAAAACCCGCGTCACCTTAAATCATATTCACTTCTCAGGACGCGTGCCGACGATGCGAACTCCCGCGCACGCACGAACGACATCGATATGAATTTAAATCGGATTAACGATACGTTTTAATATGGCGACTGATGTTACGTATTCCATTTGTTACACTTTTTATGGCTCGCGATTTTGTATTTAAATATATTTTTCTTTACACATATCTCATGGCAACTGTATCCTTAGCACGATACGTAGCATAGTTATCGTAAACAAATCATTTTTGGAAAAAAACATGAAAATTGAAGCAGTTACTATATAAATGTATGGAAAATTATATTCAAACAGTCAAAAACTTTACGAAAATATCAAAGGTCGAACCGAGCTATTAGACGCTGAACAATTTTGAATGCTATTAAGTAATGGTTGTCGATATCTGAATATACCTACAAAAGAGGGAAAATGACGAAGACCTGTAAAACTTAAAACTGTAAAATTTCCTCTCAATTAAAGAAGGTGTTCAAATAAAGGATTCAAGGACAAGGCACCGCAATGTTCCGATAATGGCGTGTTTTAGATTAATTAATTTTAAATTTAAATTAAATTAAAACGTAGAAAAATGTCAGCAATGAATAAGGAATATATCGGTTGTAAGCTATATGCGTGCGTTCAGACGCTTTTTTTTAATGTTCACTTCTTTAAAAAAAAGTGAACTTAATATTTGTTTTGTATTATTATATTACTATCATAAATAAAGATAATCTTTAAAACGATATTTATTGACTGTTAGGCGGTACGAAGTTCGCCGGGTCAGCCATAAACTAAAGTTATTGTAACGTATAAGCTTCAACTAATTGACTTTGGCGATTAAAAAGAGTGGCGGAGAGTTTATTGCCAGTTCTTCTCGTCCGTTCTACGTCCTTGATTTGAGAACTGGCAGTAAATGTAAAACAAGAAGCATTTCATGTATTTTTGACGTTCATAAGTGTACATTTGATACCTTTATGAATAAATGATTTTTGAATATGAATTTTAATAAGATACATCTGTTCTCTTTTGAGAGAATGATTATAATTTGTCCATAGCCAACCTCACGTGGCTTTGTTATTATAATGGCTAGTGGTACTAATTATTGAGTTCCATTCGAGAGCCACCTCTAAAATTGTCATGGCACACAAACGCTGGCAGTGGGCGTCGCGAGCTACTGTTTGCCTCAAGCCATGTTTAACTAATTACCATTTGAGCACCATGAGATGTGTTAAATATGGATGAGGCATGAAATACTTTGTGATTGAAGTCGCCATTGTTTTTAAGAAAAGTTGAGAAACAAACTTTCACTAGCTATAAACGATGACTTAGGGTCCTTCAAGAAAAGAGCATACAAATTCTTAAAAGGCCTGAAATGCACTCGCGAGCCCTCTGGCATTGAGAGTGTCCATGGGCGGCGGTATCACTTAACATCAGATGAGTCTCCTGCCCGTTTGCCCCCTGTTCTATAAAAAAAAATAGAAAAAAAACTGCGAAACTAATATTTCCCTTACATTTTACAGAGTCAAGCAATTCAATTTTTTTTACCAAGATGAAGCAAAAAAATAAGACAGACAAGTGTCTCTAAGACTGAATGAACGCAACAAACTTCTGAAGTAGCCAAAGCAGAGCAACTACTTTACTACCTAATAAATATACAAGAGAAACTTAATTCATGAAGCTTTCTATAATAGTAAATTCAGGTGTTTGCCAACATTCAATCTTGTAAATATATACGCAAATGATAATATAACTATTCGGATTTACGATATCAACGTGCGACATGCTATATGCGCACAGTTTTTTTATATAACTGGGAGTACACGGGCAGATGGGTCGCTTCCGGAATACAGAAGGCTCGCAAGTGCGTTGTTAGTCTTTTAAGATTTGGTATGTATGTACTGCTTGCTCGTATGGAGTTGGCAACGAAGCGAAAGTGTAGGTTTTAGATCCAAAAATTTACCCAGAAATTGACGTGTAATTGTAACACCTTTGACCTATTAAATTATTAACTATTTACTTCAATTTACTAAGCTAACACTTGTTGTATAGAATAAGTCAAGTTTACTGTATGAAACAAATCCTTCCTATCAGTTTTTATAGAAAAGCTAGTATTATAATTTCTCAAGGATGTCTTTCGACGGCATTGAAGCTAGGTTATGTCAATAATCCTACTTTACTTTTCACATCCTTGACATTAAGTTATATCGTCTATTGTCTTCCCTTGGCAGGCTCATTCAACCAAATAATTTCTCATGCATTACAATCCTTATTACAATAGCATAAAGTTTAATATCGCTACAAGCGTTTAAACAATCATTACAAGACGCTTTGAGAGTCTTTATCACAATGCAATAAAGGCGATTATTGTTTCAATAGTTTAACGATGTTTCTAACAAAGTAGAGTACTAATGCATTGTATGCAAGTAATTATGCGTATAGAAAAAGGCCGTGTAACCGATTTGTGATAGCTATTGTTCATGTTTGACATTACAATGTTTTGGTGAACAGTAGTCGAGGTCAAAAGAGGTCGGTGTATGATCAATGCTTTTAGGTTTTGCTTAAAAAAAATATAGCCATAAATGTGTTTAATGTATTTATGTGAATGAAAATGACATGGTTAGCGCAAAACTCTCAGACGACTTGGCCAATTTGAGTAATTTTTGTTTATTGAGTCAATAATGTTAGTTATTTCGACTATGTATTTGCGTGTTGTTCCCACGAGAATGTAAGTGCGTGCTCCTATTTCATCATGTGTATGCATAAAATTAGACAAGAAAATATGACATCACAAATTTTACACACATACATATATACAGCAATTATATTAAAACATAAGCTAGCTAGAAAGGGAAAAAATTAAACAAGCAACCATCATATAAAAACTGACTAGTATAGAATGTTGAGCAGTGTTGGCCTAGTGGCTTCAGCGTGCGACTCTCATCCTTGAGGTCGTGGACTTTCTGTTTATGTGCGCATTAAACATTCGCTCGAATGGTGAAGGAAAGCATCATGAGGAATCCAGCTTGCCTCAGACCCAAAAAGTCGACGGCATATGTCAAGACAGGAGGCTGATCACCTACTTGCCTAATAGATTGACAAATGATCACGAAACAGATACAGAAATCAGCCACTAGTTAGTATAGGATATTGTTATTGGATTGTTTCCATAAAATGCCCTCACTAAGACTTCAAGACACGCGCATGATATCTGGCATCTTTTGCACGAATATAAAAACCTCAGGCGCCCAACAAACAAAGCAATTTCCACATTATACCATAAATTATTGACAACGATATCACATAGTACGATGACACCGTTCATTCTAAGGCCGTGTAGGCACTTAACAACATGAATCTTAAAAAAAAGATTTATTATTAGCCTAACATTTAATAATTCGCTAAATAATTCGTATCCGTATAACTATGATAAGTAAATTAAGTTTTAAGAAATATAGAGGAAACAATCGAGAGCTGAGATATGGTTGTTTGGAGGTACCACCGATGTATTTCCGAACCAATTGAACTTAGTGTCCAGAAAGAAAAGAGCGTACCAAATACCAATTCTTAAAAGGCCAGCAACTCACTTGCGAGCCATCTGGCAATGTGAGTGTCACTTAACAGCAGATGAGTCACCTTCCCGTTTGCTTGTTACATAAGAAAAAAATAAAAACCGGAAGTGAATTTAATGGTGTCACTTTCTTATTTTCTCATCTGTGTTTTTTATCTGAATATCTGTCTCCAAGTGCACCAGCGGCCTATTCGTGCGACACATTAAATTCAGTAGGTATAAGCGCCACGAGCTAACACTTTTTTTTACTAAAGATCGTCGGTTGGCTCGCGGTACGTGACTTGGGATCTAATCGTGCTAGGCGTACGCGCAGAATCATTACAATTTTTCCACTTTAAAGTTCAACAACTTTTTGTTATGATTATGATGCCTATTGTGTAGATAATTGAAATGAGTAGACCCTTCAACGCACTATTGCTATTAATGGAGCGATTCACTTACATAATCTGAAATAGGATCGCAATTCCAGGGAATTGAATAAACTATATGAGTGTGAATCAAGCTATTTTTGAAGTTCAATTTTGAAACAACAGAGGATATGAAAAAGCGCATTTAAACGTAATTTTTTTAATACATGTGTAGTGTGTACACTGAAACATCATAGATCATCACGATCTAGCCTAACTTAAGACTAATAAGTAATTTAAATCTAATTAATTTATTATTAAGGATATTAAACGATAACACTACACTAAAATATTAAACAATTACACTACACTACAGCCTATTAAGGTCTTCCACACTCTGTTCTTGTGTTCTGTTTTCACTAACCACTGTTGAGCACTTAAGCCTAACGTACACTGACACTAAGTCACTAATTCAAATGGTTTTGCCCTCTTCAATTTTCTCACTAGACACTAGGTGACAAGAAGTTAAATAGCCTGGACAACCGACATTCACGTGATGGTGGAGCCAACGTTACTTGATATATAATTATTCTGATCGATAAAACAGAAGGCAGTGTTCATACCCTTGTGGACAAAGAAACTGACAATTCTGAACATTTATTCTTGTTCCAATATCTAAGCAATGAGTGAATATTATACAGGATTTTAGATGATTTGTAAAAGGTCCCACGCCTTTGGGTCAAACCGTTAGGACAGATTTACTATCTACCACCCAGTCTCTAGCTGGTATCTTCGGTCATTATACAGAAGCGTAGTCCCCAACGAACCACTTCAAAAGCTACACAAATATTAACGATCTTGGTACAATAAAAACGTGATAATCTCAATTTCTCTAAAGCAAACTGAGATCATATTTGTTAAGCCGATTGGGAGCACCTTAATTAACAAACAAATATTGACTTACCGGTAAAACGACCTTTTGCAAAGGCATTTGACTTATATAGACCGGTCTATATGTTTTGGAAAAGTACATAAATTAACTTACATACGTGTTAGCATATGTATATTAACATATCAAATATGAATTTTAATTATAAAGGCATATATATAAGGAATATACTTAGCCTTTCATTGATAAAAAAATCTGTCACTTATGATTTCTCTTTTCAATTCATAATTTTATGAAAGCTTCAAATAAGTGCTTAAAGCAGTTTAATAAGACTTATTTAGTTTTAATGTTATAAGTTAATTTTCAATATCACAGAAAAACCTGTCGGTTTGGATGGACGAATTAAATTTTTGTCAAAAATCCTGTAAAACAAGCTATGTGTCTTTTGCAAAACAATTTTAGTTAATAATACCCGTTTGTACTTGAATAGTCCGCACGTTTATTCCACAATCTCTTATCAAACTATTCGAAATTAAAATAAATGAGTAACATGTAAATTTAAAACCTATTAAACAAATTAAAGACTAAAAAAAATTTTGGTTGTTTGTAAAGTAGGTTTACGATCGAGATGTTTACGTGATAACGTCTTATTGGTGATATAAGTTTTTGGGAAGTAAGGAAGATAACAATTTTTTCAAATTTTAAATTACATCTATCGTTTTATTCACACTTTTGATGATAAATTTCGGGTGTAAAATGACAAGTTTACTTATTCGACTATGATATACATTTTTCTTCATACATTCACGGAATGACTGGCAGCACTCGAGATGAGACGGGAGATCGGTCCGTCTCTCTCTCGTTATACCTGCGATCGCGCTCGTGAGGTTTTGGTGTGACACAAGTTTCTGAACATGTCACCCGACTAAAACGATTTTAAAGACGTTATCACGTCAAAAAATAATTATTAATGAAAAATAATCCAACTGCTCAAAATACAAAGCCTCCATCAGCCGCAGATGTATAAAGTTAAGTTTAATATTACCAAAATATTTTTGCTACTTATACTTTGAAAAGTAGACCTACTAATACCTGCCAAAAGTTAAGAAAAGCTACCAATACACGCACTTTATTGTTGCTGCAAAAATATTCTATAACAATGTATGTACGAAATTACATAAGAGAATATTCATAAACGCTTAAGTTCATGAGTCACGTGATTAATTTAGTTTAGTTGAACTAATCCCATTGAGTGGTGCGCGTGGGCAGCTTGTGAAACGTCGTGAATCATACCGCTTTAACGAAACCTCACTCTAGCTGTAATGAGCACTTTGTTTGTTGTCAAATGCCAAAAAATAAAACATTTTATCAAATGACAATGATAACGTAAACACTTTTTTTAAGGTTGCTTGTCTAAATGTATACACGCGAGCGGCATGTGTCCTGACTCGGGTGAATGCTAGTGGGGTTTTAGTAGGTATGTAAAGTAGTGATTCTCACAGAATTTTCCAGCGCAAATGCACTACACTATTAACAAAATCTCAGCTCGAAGCTGACACATTTATTTGTCTGTTTAAATTGATAAGTGTTACATGTTACTGTCAATAAATGCAATTGTTTGCCTAGTGGCTTCAGCGTGCGATTCTCATCCCTGAGGTCGTAGTTTCGATCGCCGTGCATCAATGGAATTTCTTTCTATGTGCGCATTTAACATTCGCTCGAACGGTGAAGGATACCAGCTCGCCTTGGACCCAAAAAGTCGATGGCGTGTGTCAGGCACAGGAGGCCGATCACCTACTTGCCTATTAGATTGACAAATTATTAAACTCAAACTCAAAATATCTTTATTCAAGTAGGTAACTAAGTACACTTTTGAATAGTCAAGTTAATCGTAAATTTACATTTACTACCAGTTCGCAAGTCAAGGGCGTAGAGCGGGTAAGAAGAACTGGCAAGAAACTTTCCGCCACTCTTTTTAATCGCCAAGTATTGTCATACAAATTGTTTGAACTGGAGCAATTCAATCCCAAGGATTAGGATCATTTAAGTAGTCCTCAAATTTATAAAAAGCTTTGTTGATTAATTTTCGTTTAACGAGGACTTTGAATTTATTTAGTGATAATTCTCTAATTGCGCTTGGGAGTTTGTTGTAGAAACGAATACAATTTCCATATAAGGAGTGATTTATCTTTTGGAGCCTGGTTGGTCGTACACTCAAATTAGTTCTATTTCACGTATTATACTGGTGAAAGTCACCATTTGTTTTAAAATCGTTTATATTTTTTTGGACATACAACAAGGCTTCAAGAATATATTGACCAGATAGTGTCATAATATTTAATTCCTTAAACTTATTCCGTACCGACTCCCTCGGAGAAACACAACAAATACCCCGAACAGCCCGCTTCTGCAGCACAAATATGGATTGAACCTCTGCAGCAGCACCCCACAATAAAATGCCGTACGACATAACGCTATGAAAGTAGCTATGATACACAATTTTAGCCGTGTCCTCATCAGTAAACTGTCGGATTTTCTTTACTGCATATGCTGCAGAGCTCAGCCTATTCGAAAGAGTCTCTATGTGTGGGCCCCATTGGAGTTTACTATCTATTGTTATGCCTAGAAAAACAGTTTTGTCAACAAAGTTTAGTTCACTGTCCTTAATTTTCAGGTTACCAATATCTCGCTTTACGCTAGTAGTTGTAAATCTAATACATTTTGTTTTATTCTCATTAAGCAATAAGTTATTTACATTAAACCAGTTAACTATACGAGAGATAGAATTGTTTACATCGTGCAATAATACGTTATTCCTATTCACTTTAAATAGAAGTGAAGTGTCATCAGCAAACAATACCATCTCATGAACTTCGTTGACAAAGAATGGGAGGTCATTTATGTAAATCAGAAATAAGAAAGGCCCGAGAATCGATCCTTGGGGGACGCCCATTGATACCTGCGAACCCGGAGAGGTGACTCCATTGACATGAACTCTTTGGATCCTTCCCTTTAAATATGAATTCATCAGGCTGGAAGCTTTGCCATCAACGCCATAGTGTTGAAGCTTTCCAACGAGTATATCAGGATGAACACAGTCAAAGGCCTTTGACAGGTCACAAAAGACGCCGACTCCATCATATGATTCTTCCCAGGCGTTAAATATGTCCGAAATCAACTTCACACCGGCATCGATTGTGGAGCGACCCTTAGTGAAACCATACTGTTTATTATGTAAGAGTTTATTTTTATTAAAATGTAAAGAAAGCTGGTCTAGCATTATCTTTTCAAAAACTTTGCTCAACGCAGGGAGCACGGAAACAGGTCTGAAGTTTGACGGATCAGACTCACTACCTGCCTTGAACAACGGTGTAATCTTACTTAATTTCATTTCGTCCGGAAAGACTCCACAATCGATACAGCTGTTAAAAATTATAGACAATTCAGAGCTTATTACATTAATAACGGAATTTAAAATGACTGTTGACATACCCCATATATCTTTACTTTTTTTTAAATTAATAAGCTTAAAAGTTTTAACGATATCATTACAAGTTATATGTTTAAACTGAAATTTAATATTACATTTAGGTACACATTTTTCTAGCAATGAGATCGCAGCAGCAGGTGAAGAATCTAGGGACTTGGTCGTATTTAGTGGTACATTTGTAAAGAACTCTTCAAAAGAAGAAGCTACCTCTGGGTCAGATTTTATTAACTTCCCTTTAACTTTTAACATATAATCAGTTCGTTTGTCAGACGTTTTACCTGATTCTTCATTTATTATTTTCCAGGTAGCTTTTACTTTATCCATGCTATTTTTTATTTTTGAACTTAAATATTGAGACTTTGCAGTTTTGCAATCTTTTTTGAAATTATTTGAATACAACCTAACATATTCCCTAAATTCCACACTAGTGTTATAAAACAAATTCAGAAATTTGAGACCCAAACCTAAGAACGTTGAAGCGCCACTGATTTTTTTTAATGCAATTGTTTGACTTATTTAAAAAAGGCCAGCAACGCACTCTCGAGGCTTCTGACATTGAGAGAGTCCAGCGGAGGTATTACTTAGCATCAGGTGAGCCTCCTGCAGGTCTGCCCCAAGTTCTATAAAAAAAAGTTACAGAATAAGCAAACTTTTTTCAAAATACCTTATATCTCAGTTTAAAATGCACACTATGAACCTGTTTTTATGCAGAAGTGTCCTCAAACAAATTAGTTCACTGTTTACCCGCGTGTAATATAAAACCAATCGTTCTAACCCATTACGATCTCGGGTTTTGTTTGACTGCGTGTTGATGAACTCTGGCTCTTTTACATGTAAGATCAATATATTGTAAATGAGAAAATTTGCCACATCTTTTTAAACGTTAAAACTCTTTTATTTCTTTTTTGTGGACGTAGATAATAGAAGACAGCTATTAAAGCTTATCTGTATATTCTCTCTTTCTCCTTGTGGAGAAAACATAAATCGATTTCAGAGATATAAAAAAAATCGTCCTAAGGTACGGTGTTCCATAGACAATACCTATTCTCTATTTATCGATATATGAAAATACTTATTAACTAAATGAGCTAGAATTAGCCTTCTAATTACTGGACTATTTAGAAAAATATCAAGAAAACAAATCCGCCAAGTCAAAGGGTTATATTTAATAAATTTCTAATTTTATCCTACGATATTGTACAATTATTATCACCATACATGTTGAAATCATGTTAAACTTAATACCAAGGATGTGAGTCAGTAAACACAGCCGTTTCGCTCCATTCCACATGCAAACAGACAGAAGCCAGAGTACCTGCTTTAGAACCCCTTTAATTTGTTTAAACTAATTTATCATAGCTTCTAGTTTTACGGAGAAATATGATTTTATTATTATAGAACCCAACTATTAGTTGTTTATTTTTAACATTTTAAGAAATATTCGTCATGATCTAAAATTATCGCGATTCCTGTGCACTTTTTCTTATTCATGTGTCCTGTTTTAGTTTTGTCTAAATAACTATATGTACTATTATATGTATTTTTGCACTTCTTGCTTACCTTATCTTATTTTTTTTTTTCACAGTGGTTGCCAGGAAGACATCGCTCGAAAGCGATAAGGCCGCCAGTTGCCATCCTTTTCATTTAATTATGTCAATTTTATTTCGTTTCTGCTATAAATAAATAAATAAAATATTTTTTATACTAGTTAGACTGTGCAGAAAGAGGACTAATAACTATTTTATGTCATTTAATTTATTCACAATAAATATATACATTATTTATTATCATATTCAGTATCGCATCTCCGTTCGGAAACAGAAAAGCGTAGTTTGTTTTAAGAATATAGATTTTAAGATTATGTGTTTTGTTGTTTATAATTTTAAAAAAATTACATAAATTGTGGTGAAACTTTAGTAGAAAAAAAGTCAAATAAAATTATTAAAAAAAACGCTTATATTAAATACAATCGGCATAGTAATGTGAGCTTTTAAATTCCGGAAGAGACTTTCCTTTTACATCTTAAGCGAGAAAACCCACCGGAAGAAGCTACACCCGGAAGTAACAAAGGAAAGTACTATAACACATCATTGACGCAATGTGAAGAGATTGCATCAAGAGTAACACAAACAGCACTGCTGCGTGCAAATATTTAATATCCTCAATAAATATTTTCAAAAAAATATCTTATACATTTTGATGCATGTTTTATAAGTATTTTTGAAGTTATACTTCTTTTGACGCGTTAGGGAAAAATGATGAGAGTAAATTTCTACGATGCGCGCGTACACCGTCACAAAAAACCGACACCCTGAAGTTAGCTATAGTCAACATTTTAGTTTTTTCTACAAACATAGCATAATGCAATAACATTTTGAAAAGATATTTTTCTCTTGTTACGCCAAAGAAGTATAACTTCTAACGCGTGTAGGTAAGTACACACACGTTTTTTTTAATATTTTTGCACTTGAACTATTTTGTCTCTTAAATTTAAAATTAAATTTATATTTCTTCGTATTAACACCACGTTTTATAAAAAATCAGTTAACAGGACAAAGAGATGGAGGCGTTGCAATAAATTACATAAATTCTAATTTATTCATTTGTTAACATTTTACTTGCCCAATAGAACTTCGATGTCTCTTTGTATTTAAATATATCACGAAGCTTTATACAAATTTACGATATTGCTTATTTTATAGCCTTCACATAGAAAAACTCAGTATTAAAATATATTTTTAAGCCGTGAATGGTACGATGTCCTTTCCTTACATCATGAATTTTGTTTTTCTGATTTTCTAAATCATATTTAAAAACTAAGACACTCATCGTTACATAATAATATAAACAGTATCATGGTTCTCAAATATATATTTAAATATTTCTCACCGAGACTAAAATTTATATTAAGATGTTATAAAACTTTATTTAACTCATTTTAATTCTATATTTTGATTATTACTATATAAATATAATAACATACACTTAATGTAATCTTTATTAATTTATTTTTATTTATTAGTTACCTTTTTCATTATTATGTAGATTAAGAATATTGGTAATACTACTCATTGAAGTTAGTTCATTAAAAAAAATAGCTTATATTTGAGTACTTTGATAAAGATGATTTTAGTAAATCATTTATTCATATAACTAAACATAACTAATCAAATATACAGTATTCTAATTTTCTTAACCTACATAGTAATAATAAAAATATATAAAAAATAAGAAATAAAGAAAAATTAATACACGACCTTAGCGAAGTGAAGTCCATATTCTTCCATTTGTCTTCATCTTCGCTACCATTTTTCAATCTTTCCCCGCTTCTTCTTCTTCCCAGTTTTCTGGTGGGCGTTCTCTCTTTTTTCTTCCCACTGGGTCTTTTTGACCCATGTGTTATTACAAATGGCAATGGCCCATTTCCACTTAACTTTTTTGAACATCTGTTATTCATGTAACTGATTTTTAATTTCTCTTTAATATTCTAGCAAAGAATAAAAAGAAAAACGACCAAATATATTCACTAAATAAATCAAAGTTTAAAGGTGAGTTAATATACCTTATCCAATTGCTAACTATAATCGAAGTACTGCAAAAACGTAAGCCTTGACAATAATATTAACAAAACGTTGAGTATTAATCAGTGATACTGACCTTTCATAACAATCTGCGAGAACAGAACTTGTGACCTCGTGACGAATACTCATCTCGATCGTTACAAAATTTAATCTAGCAGAACTCATTTACTGCACAATCCAATCCTACACGTTATTAAGTGTTTTGTTAGTTTTGAGTACACTGCATGGCAATTATTTTAACAGGTATATTTTATGTAGCCTACCTATGTGTTTTCATTACATTAAAAAATTTACGGATCAGAAAACTTTGTCTGGGCGGGTTCGCGTTGCTTATAAGTATATTAACTCCACAGCAGAGAAAAGCAACGTCAACGAAAGGTCCTTTAAAGAATCGGGACGACACGAAAGTTTATGCAATCTGTTAAAGTACAGAAACAGATCGATACGACTTGTTGAAGCTTATAATGATAGGCAAAATTGAAGGCAAGAGATGGGCTGGTAGAAGAAAGAAGTTGTGGTTGCGGAATCTATGGGACCACATCCGCCGAGGAGCCTTTTAGAGTCGGTTAAAAGCCAACCTTTAGCAATAAAGTGGCATCAGAAGAAGAAGAGAAATTCAGGACAGGAGTCAGTATACTTACCTGTTACTTGCTTGAAAGCATAACATGCAACTGTTTTTATTTTCAACCTGTATTTTCGTCGATTTATGAAAGGATTTTGCTCTTAAGCGCAAATCATACAAATACATTTATAAATATTTCTTTAGAAAATTATAATACATAGGAAACCTTCAAATCAATTACCAAATCTAAACTTAAGACTATTAAAGAATTGTTTATTTTTCATTATGTCTTGTAGTGTACTAGACCCACACGTAAACATCGCTTATGTTACTAAATCCAATATGAGAGATTGACATTATCTATTTTTAGCGTTAACCATCTCAAAGTTATTAATTACAAAATCATTTATATAGCCTTCATCTTAACATAAAAAGTGTGCAGAGGAGTTGTTCAGATTAATACCAGTCCAGATTAATACCATCCACGAGTGAAGAAGGGTTTTATACCAACTTTAAAGGCACTTTTTCCTAAATGTATATGTGTACTATCTTTCGAGCTATTTCTAGAAATCAATAATATTTAAAAAAAGTAAATAAAATACATAAATCAATAGCGTAACCACCTTATTTTAGTCTGGGCCTCAGATTTCCGTATCTGTTTCATGATCATTAGTCAATAGGCAAGTAGGAGATCAGCCTCCTGTGCCTGACACACGCCGTCGACTTTTTGGGTCTAAGGCAAGCCGGTTTCCTCACGATATTTTCCTTCACCGTTCGAGCGAATGTTAAATGCACATAGAAAGAAAGTCCATTGGGACTCCATTGGGGATCGACCCTACGACTTCAGGGACGGGAACACGCTGAAGCCTAGGCCAACACTTCTAGTACTGATCCTAAAAGGCTGATTAATCTCTGTCTTTCTGGCACTACGATGTAGTGCAGAATGAACCTCATATAAAAATTAGCCTCTCGCTCGTTTCGTCTCCCACCCCATTTAAAACATATTTATATGTTGGTTGACAAGCTTCCTCAACGCTTTAAAATGTTACATAATATTAGACTGCATACAATAATTATTTCATAATCATATATTTTCGCCTTTGTTACGTAAAATTAAACGCCTATCACTCCGCGCCGCCCAAACGTAATACAATAATAATTAATTATACCTACATAATTTTTTCAATTGTTTCTGTCTCTATTTCAATAACGTTAAACAAACGAGACGAGTATATTCTAAATAGCTGATTGAAAATAATCAACGCTTGTATGAATCATAACGCCACACAGTTGCCTACGTACCACGAGTTTCGTGAATGAATTACTTAGATAATAATCTCATATCAAATTCTAAAATTTTACAAATAAAATGAATGGCTCGACAGCTTCATTGCTCAATCACATAGCTTTATTTTGCGTCATGGTGCAGCATACCAAGCTTCTTCTTCTTTTAGTTCCTCTCCATTACTGGAGGTTGGCCGTCAGTATCTTGAAGCGTGTCTTGTCCTGTGCAAGATGCAGCAACTCTTCCGCAGTTGCAATACCCGTCCTTTCTCTAACGTTGCGAAGCCATGATTTCTTCCTTCTACCAACACGCCGTTTACCCTGGATTTTACCCATTATAATTAATTGAAGGAGGTGGTAGCGGTCATGGCACAACATACCACGCTTGCGATGTCTCTAATCTTCTATTCTTAATAATATTTTTAGTCATATTAAATTTCACACGCTTATGGCAAAGACATAGATAGGTCCTAGGTTTTTAATACGCGGAAGAGTGATTGCCGTGCCTAAAACCATGTATATCTTTCAGAACAACCTTTGAAATTGGTCTCCCTACTGAAGAGTTTCGGAACTTTATAAACACAAGACACACCCGAAAGCGATTGATCGCAAAATATAAGTAGGGTATACTAACGTGTAACCAATAAATGTATGAATAATATTCTATTAGCATAATCAGGTGAAGGGCACGCATTGTTCGTTAGTGAAGGTACTGTCATTGTTTAACTTTATATAATCAGTGTAATAAGCTTTCTTGACACTTTTTTTAAACTTAATAATAAATAAAAGCCTACGAATGTATTCAGATTATACTTTTTTTATATGAGGACGGGCAGGAGGCTCACCTGATGTTAAGTGATACCGCCGCTGTTTGAAAAATTTTCCGTTGGTGTGAGGACTTTATACTTTAAATATATGCTTTATAAAACAGTGTCATCAATTAGATTAGGTAGTTACAGAGTTGGATCATTTGTGTTTTGTTTTAAAATTTCAGTCTTTTGAAATATGTATAGGTATATTGTATATACAACATTCAAAAAATACTTTAGTTCTTTCAGTATTTTTTTTCACCAAAGTTCTTTATTTTGATAAAACCTCATTACTTAATATATTTTATAACAACAGGTACCATTACACTTCTTTATTTATTTAAATTAAGTTTCTCCTTTTTACGCATAACTAAACGAAATAAAAGCCTTTTTGCGTTTAGATAAAAGTTGTACCTCCGTAGTCGAACAATAAATCAGTGGTAGCTAATATGTCGCCAGGACTCTGATGCATGCGCTTGCGGCGTTCACTGATCGAGCGCATTTGTTCATTGTCAGCTATTTACGCGCACCTGTTAATGGCATTATGCCAAAGTGTGATTACAGCCCTGCGATTCTGTAACTCACTTTTCGAACTCACACAGCGGTTTTCGCATCGGCGGTCGCTCTCAAATCAGTCGTGAAGCAGACTTTTTGTGATTTGGCATTCTGAAAATGTAGGAACTTGTAGTTTATTGTTTATCAGAATGCCAAATCATAAAATGACTGCTTCACGACTGATTTGAGAGCGACCGCCGATGCGAAAACCGCTGTGTGAGTTCGAAAAGTGAGTTACAGAATCGCAGGGCTGTTAATTTAATTATTCCTTGATAAGTAGCTATACGTTTGATAACGATTTTCATGTGTTAAGATTCCGTTTTTGTGTGTCAAAAAAGTCTAAATCGCAATTTTTGCGAGGCTTTTACTAAATAATTGTCGTATCTTTTAATATGTAAAACAATTATGTAACAATATATTTAATTTAAATAGTTCGACGAACTTATATTTAAGTTTTATTCCTATACTATTGTTTAACACCATCGCTGCCCACACGCGTCGTCATGAAGTGTGTATCGAGTATCGTGTGCCATTTTTCTACCCTATCTCTGACCTTCGGCTTCGCATAAGATGAAATCTATGTACCGTCACTTGATTTCATTTATCAACACGCCTGATGACGAATGGTAACTTATGAGTGAGTGACAAATGGCCATTTAAATCATTATGTTAAGTTAAATAATACCTCTGTGAAGCACTATTGGGATTGACGATTATTTATTGCTTCGAAAAAGAAGTAAATCAAAAAAAAATGGGAATTCGGCGCGTTGAGATGTTTTAATACAATATTAATAGTATAGACTTATTCAATATAAATAGTTATCTTAAATATCAACTATTGAACAATGTTTTTACTTATACAGACATAAAATATCAATTCGGATGATTGGCTGAACTAAAGTAATGCAAAGATTTAGGCGATATCTACAGATTAAACTTAGATAAACATAGTAAACTATAGATTGAACGTAATACTCTCACTTTTAAACCATCACAAAACACAGCCGAATTAGGTATTACTTAGTTAAATGTATTTAATATTCTTTTTCCTTTAGTAATTATACTAAAGGAAAAAGAAAGAAAGGAAAAAATATAAAAATACATATGTATTTATGTTAGCTGTAGGATTACGAAACAAATACACTATTATACATTTTTTGTGAAAATTTTAAATTTACCATAAACTGACCACTCTTTACAATAATACCAATACATCCATGTATTCTGGTAACGTGGGGCAGATATAACAAGCAATTGTAAGATAATGAATACCTGACAATGTTTGGTGACAAACATCGAGCGGCTACCGCAACGGTGGCTCATACATAAACATCTTAATTCTGATCCGAGTTACGCCCTGCTAATGTTTGTGTACTGAGTGGATTCTTTTAGGAAAGGCCAGTCATACTAGAAGCCTGTTGCTATGGTCTTGTTTTACGGATTAATGTACTGTTGTGAAAGTTATTCTTAATGTATTGCTGCGTAATCCATTGTATTTTTGATAAGTTTAAGGTGAAATTACTCAAAACTTGTATTCTGACAAAAAAAAAATAAATAGTGTAGGGTATTACGGCGATTTAATACTAATTTATGATACACAATATTGTTTATGTTTCAATAGGATATACGTAATATGTCATACAATCATTGTCGAAATTATTTATTTTCTTATTATTTCTTTTATTCCAAAACTAGCAGGCGGATCTGAACTTACCGCCGCTCATGAACACCCGCAACTCTAGGAGGTTAGCAAGTGCGTCGCCGGCATTTAAGGTAGTGGTATGCTCTTCTCTTGAAGGTTCGTAAATATCTGGAATGGTAGCTGGTCTGGTGGTGGTGCGCGACAACAAATGTCTTAAAAAACGCTCAGTCCTGGAACACCAGACGACAAGGTGCAATTTAAAATTTACTATAATTAAATTCGTTCCTAAAATGTAATTTAAAATAAAATACGTAGTAATGATTTTGTAATTCTTACACCACTTATAACCTTTAAAAATATCACATTAATTACAATAGTGCAATATAAATAAAATCTAACAGCATAGAACAATACATATACAATAATCATTCGTAAAATCGACACGAAATCGATTTCTCTTTGGGCGTGTATCGATTTGATAGGGTTAAACAAATATCATCTGTGCCCGAATATAATGTAATAAATATAATTTACAATGTTTATACCAGTTTTATCTCGCGCTTCGATCGAGGAGACGCCCGGCGATGCTGGTGGATGCAGACTACTTAGATATAGAGATATTGTAAAGTCCGTTATTGAGGATTTATTACTTTAGCTTTTATCAGTATTTTTATTCTCGTTTGATTATATTATTTAAATTGCAATAAAATCTTTTATGATTTACAAAAAATTTCATGGCTTTGTGTTTAATCAAGTAGACATTTGAGTACATCCTATATTGTTCTATTTTTTTATAAAACTTAATTTTTTTATTCAAAAGAACACAAATCTTTAGAGACATTCATTCAATGCAGCTCGCCAAACGTCTTCCAGAAATCTGCAGTACTCCAAATAAATTCTTATTCTCAGAAACAATTTTCCCAATTCTGCACCAGAACCAAGCCTGGAACAGGTTTTTCCTTATTGTATTTTTGACATATATAAAAAGAAGAAGAAGCTATAAATAAATTAAATCTTTTTGTACGTGAAATCGCAGTAAATCTATAAACTGAGAGTACTTTTATTCTTTCAAATCGTAATAAATAAATTAGCTACCGCTGTTATGATTAGAAAAACTAAAACCTCTCAATCCGATTACACTATGCAAATTATAAAAGAAATAAAATCGTTAGCGTTACATATGACCTGGGCAGTTCCAGTCAGGTTGTTCAAATATATCTTATCTTATAAAGAAATTAATAATTAAGTATATTAATTTATGGCCAGGGTGGGCCTACACTTCGCCCGAGTTTTATACGAGAACTTCTCAGAAACAATGTTAGAATATTTAATTACTTAATTTAACCTTAATCAATAAAGAGATTATTTAAAAATTCGTTTATCAAAATGTTTCTAGTACGGATAAACGTAAGACTTGAAAAATTACAGTTTAATTAGTTTAACTGTCCAGTAACATTGTCCCTTTGTGGGCTCAATCATCAGTTATTCGGGTTTATAGAAGAAAAACGTCTCGAGAGGTTTTTCTCTCTTCGTGTTTGTTATATTTGTTTTCCTTAAATACCCATGTATTAGTGTCCCGAAAAATGGCAAACTTTTGTCAATAAATTAAAAAAACTAACAAGAATAAAGAAAGAGAAAATACGACAAAAACCTTCAAAACTTTTGCGGCATATCCGTACGTAAATCCTTAGTAAATGAAATTTTAAAGCGACCGTCGCAGGCTTTTAAACTATTTTCACAGTCGTCATGGTTATTACCCGCGTCAAACAATGTTGGGTCAAGCTTGCCCAAATATTTGGCAACTGTGTATGTCTTGTGTCGGAATTGTCGCCCTGGGGCATGTTTGTGCACGCGTGTGAACACATTTGTTTTTTTAACCTGTTCAACAGTTATTTTGAATGAGATCGGAAATCGTTAAAAATTAAATATTAGTGGACTTACGTGATTGACTTGGGCGTGTAGAAAACAATGGAAGTCGAATCGAATGCTTCTTAACGTCACCAATACTGTCTTGTTAAACTTTCCTTTCGCAATTCAGTTCAGATATTTAGGAAAGGATTCGTAATATAAGCAGATTAATATACATATTTTTTTTCTGATCCAACCATTTCTCATAATCGTTTGTATCTTTAAAATGCAATATTTTATTTCTTAGGGGCTAGTTTTACAAGACAAAAAAGCAAAGAACAAAGTAAACTTAATCCTATTATATATAAAAAAATAAGAAAGTAAATAATTTTTATAATATGCAAGAACCCTTCCGCAGGTGAAGGTCTCCTCCAATGATCTCCTGGTGTCTCGGACTTGGGTGAATTGCATCCAGCTCGAGCCAGCCGTTTTATGTCATATATCCTCAATAGGGCCTCCCCACCGGGTTGACGTTATGGTCCATCGATCGTCAGACAGTCTTGCTACTGCCCTGCATTTTTATTTGTATTTATACAAGGCAGTTTCTTTATAGCATTTTTGTATATACAGTCAAACCTGGATAAATGCGAGCTCAAGGGACCACGATTTCATTTTATCTTATAAAGGTTTCTCACTAACCCGAGTTTCTAGTTACCCTGATGTTGTGATACCGCCACCCATGGATACACACAAGCAACTGCGGCTGCCAGCCTTTTAAGAATTGGTACGCTCTTTTCTCGAAGGACACTAAGTCAAATTGGTTCGGAAATACTTGAGTGGCCAGCTGGTTCCACGTAGTGGTGGTGCGCGGCAAAAACTGCCTCAAGAAACGCTCAGTTGTGGAATACTTCACATTCCTTAAACTTAATTGAATCTCCTGACTCATCGCTCTCCCATAACTTGTAGCACGAGTCGTACACCTGTAAATCTACCAATAAAAATACCAGAGTTTAGTGTTAGAAGTAAATGTGTCTAGGCTAATTTGTAGACGTCATTGAACTCACTCCCATACATCTTCCCGTCGCTTTCATAACACAATGGACTCCTTTCTTTACAGGCGGAGGCTTTTTGCCACCATTTTATAGTTTAGTTCGAGTTTCTACGCTGAATGTTACAAAAAGCATTGCATAATGTACAAAGATTATGTTTTAATACAGATATGATGGAATGTTATTTCTTATTATAATTTATTAATAAATAGATGACCCAGTGAACGTATCACCTACATAAATTTGTTAACACATAATTTTTGAAACAGAGCATGACAACTATGAAACACAAATTTCTGAATGATATAAATATATAACAACCATGTGACAATTTTTTATTTCTAAAAAGACTTCAACTGTAGTTTTTAGTATTTTTCTTTTCTTACTATTTGTTTCCAATCGTTTAAACCCTTATAACTTAACTAGCCTGATCGGTCGTCTTCTCGAATTTTAGCGAGACAAACGAATAGCAATAACTTGTTACGTACAGATAGATAATAGATATACACCTTAATATGTTTCTACCTACAACTGGCAACGAACTTGCAAATCTATTGGCGGTTATAATTACTTGCGTGTTTAACCTTGATTCTATTCTATTCTAATTTTATACGATATAGTTAAAAAGTTGTATGACTAAATTAATGGATGGAGTCAAATCATTTATTTCAATTAGGAATATTAAAAAGGCACTTTTGAAAGTTAAAATTACAAGTTAAACATATTAAAAAATATGACTCTAGTTGCCATTTCCAAAAGGTAGTTTCATATAGAGAAGGATAGGCAAGAAACTCCATACTTACTCTTTTAAAATAGTTTTTACTATATGTCATATAATAAGTACATTGATTTGATAATTATATGTTAAGACCATGCACCTAGAACAAAAAATCTACTATACTAAAATGAAATAGGCGCAATGAATGAATGAATCTATAGGAACATGACGTGTCCATATCTGTGTCACAATCTATGCCATGACCTGCGCATACGCATAGCTGTCGTGTCGCCGTAAAACCCTGTTTTACATAGCCGTAATATTTGAAGCGCTCGTAAAGCGGGCACGGACGGACAAGTAACATTTTATGCATATTGTCTTGGGCTGACTGCGACGATTTCCGCGCAATTATTTCTAGACCCCACACAACCTTCTCATATTACCTTCTTTTAACATACATATAATAGAATTGTAACAGGCTAATCGATGTCTAAGTAAACAATTTAAAAACTATACAACTTTGTATGTTAATTTCATTCACACAAATGACTTTGAGGAAATTCTGGGGATTACGAGTATGTGATTTTTATAGTTATTTTGATATTAATTTGTAAATAAAAAAAAAGTACGTGTGTATACTTAAGTCCACACATATGAAGTTATACTTCTTTGGCGTAACTAGATAAGATCTTTTTAAAAAATTTATCTTTCGCCGTTTGGAGAAAGAACGACCCTAACAATAGAAAAGAAGATATTTAATACATTGAAAATTTTATTATAACGCATTATCTAGTTAAATAAAGTTTATTTAAATATCACAAAAATACTAAAATGTTGACGGTGTGCGGGTGTCGGTTTTTTGTGACAGTGTGCGCGCGCATTGTAAAAATTTACTCTCATAATTTTTCCCAAACACACCAAGTATAACTTCAAAAATAATGTTTTAGATAATGTCCTCCCCCACTGTCCATCCAGCGGTACCAAGGCCGACCTACTGGTCTAAGACTTCCAGGCAGGTCAGATAAACCTCTTTCACTGCCGGATCTCAAGGCGCCCCAGCCTGCTGCAGCTCAAAGCTAGCCGGAAGGCTATTTTGGAGGCTAAGATACTTTTTGGATAGCAGAGCCATTATATTACTATTAGTTAATTTGTATTACTTATTTAGAAACCTAAAGTCCTTCAAATTTTGATTAACTTAAGACATATACACATCGCAGCAAACTCGGGGAAGATCGCTAGTCCAAAGACAAATTGAGACATAAGGTATCGAAATTCGTGCAAGGGCGTGAAACTTGATCATTTTGATTGTTTGAATAATTTGTATGGAAATTCGGATCAAGATAGAGTGGGACGACCATTACCGTTAAAAAATATACAAATCATGAATACGGATCAAATAAAAGAGTCTTTCTTCCAACTTTGATTTTGTTCCCTTTGGAGGAGAGACTCTTGAGAGCCGTGGGGTTTAGTTCAAGCGCTTATTAAAGATTTAAGTTGTGATGAATGAAAAAGTACACTGGCACAGGGACCAAACTTTTAAATTTGTTTTAACTTTCTATTTAATAATTTTAAATTATAAATTATTATATATTTTGATTATTATTATACTACTACATAGTATAGTTAAGAATATTTTAAATACTACACAATATTTGTTGCTCTTCTCGTATTCACAGGTATACAAATATTATTTTCTGTGAGAAACTTATAGAGTGAAAATATTTGTATGTTTCGATTTATGAATATAATCTTTGAATAACGAATGAGACAATTTATTTTACCGTTGGTATGCTTTATCCCAAATTATTACATTAGATACATTTATTTCCAAAAAATTTAAAGATTTATTTTTTTATATGGAAAATGTACCTACTTATTATTTTCTTGACTAGACTTTTTTTAAGTAGTTTGGAAACTAATATACACGGATAGTTTAAGCATGCTTTAGCTTTGTAGCTAATAAATAAAAAAATAAAATATGTTTATTATGGAACATAAGATACATGTATCACTTATTCCACGTCATTAAATTTGAATTTGTAGGCATTCCTACTCATCGGCAAAGAAGACAGAGGGTGTAGGCCGAGAGAAAAAGCCGACGTAAAAAACTCTCGGTACTCTTTTAACACGTTCGCTGCGTTACGAGATCTATCAGATCTCTTGCAGGACTTTTGTATTGTGCGTTGAACATAATCGTGTTTCTTCACTCCTTGCGGGAGGGTCTAACTTGTAAAGTTCTTTAAGGATGAACAGGACAAATATACATATTTGCTTCCTACTTAAAGCTGAATTCAAGGACATTAAAAAATAAATTAGAGATGGATTAGGTCCCTAACGCACAGTTTTGTAATTATTTTAATTCCTTGCGTTAGGAGATATGTCGGTACTCGTGAAATCGTACGCCTCGTAGACGCAAGAGATGGAGGATGGGATTTTTAGTGTTGTCCTAGAATCGACATTCGGGAAGTCGCGGGCACGTTTTGGAAATAACACTCGCGTATATACCAGCGTGTTGATTATTTTTGTATGATAAAAAAGTGTAAAAAACCTATTTTATTGCTGAGGTTTCTAACAAAAAATCAACGCCGGATTATACTGCTGCATCGTCCAGTAAAATATTTGTTTTGGAAAATGTTCAAATTTGCCCCCCATTGACTAATAATGACAGTGATTCTGATTATGAAATATTTAACGATAAACCTTTTTCGTTGGAGCACACGCAGTTAAACAGCACTGACGCTTCTAAAAAAACTAAACGAATTGTTACCATTTGCGCGTAATGTACAAGCAATCAATGTGCTTACCATGTTTTAATGAAAAACACTTTGCATAATTAATAAAACTTTTAGAATCGATAACTGAGATATTATTTTATTCCCATCACTACTTACTACACATATTGAACTATCTTCGGGTGCGGTACGAGATACAATCGATATCTAATTTTTTTTTGGTATTTGTAGTTTATTCAAATGTCGTAACTGCGTGCGAACCTAGCAAAATATAAAGCAATTAGCTATCTTTCACCCACAAAAAATTCAAAATATATGTCATTGTTTTTTGGAAGATATAAATTATTTTCAAAAGTGTATTTTTAGGAGACTGATTAGGTCTCAAACGCACCAGGGGATAGGCTTGTTACGAGATCTTTTAGGTCTCCAACGCACCAGCTGAAAGTTCTTTAAAAATGATGGCGCAGTGAACGTGTTAAATCGCTTTCTTATGCTTAACTAATTTTGATATTGAGCCAGTAGTTTTTATTTTTTTAAATTAATAAACAAAAACAACTATTTCCTCTTCCTACTATTAGTCTCAACAGAACCTAGATTTCATATAAGTTACACGAAGCCGCACATAACTATAAAAAGCTCACCTTACAAATAAGTCGATGTGTTAAAATCTATAGATTGTGAGCGGGTCGTGTTACCTCGTGATAAAATAAAATCCTCAAAACGATTCGGTAGTGTTTACGTTTTTTTCTTTGAAATGTACACGTTCCTATATTTGCATACAATGCGCCCGGTGCAATATGCGCCGGCTAATGTCTCGGGAGGATGTATCCACTAAATAGATATAAAATGAGACACGGCACAATTTTGTGTCTTTTTGCTGGCTATAGTTATATTCTTTTAGTTTTAATCTTTACTTTGACTGTTACAGTATGCTTGGTAATGGTGTGCAATTCGCAGAGATTCATTTTTAACTATGTCAATAGGTTTTTTTAATACACGTGTCTTCATTGAGACGTCATGTAACATTACGATCTAGCCTAACTTAAGACTAATAAGTAAATTAAGTCTATCCTAATTTACTAATATTTAACATAAGAAAGCGGCCAAAAACACTACTTACAGTCTCTATAAAGGACTATGTTCTTATGTTCAATTTGAACAAAATGTCAATAGGTTATTCTTTAATTTCACTAAAAAACTGAAAATCAAAGTTATAATACGAAAAATAATATGAAAAAGCAAACTAAAGAAACTAAAAATTTTGGAAATTCATCTTGGTAGATTATAACAAAATCATCTGTAAATAAACCAATTGCTATAACAAAAGCATGTCAAACATATTCATAAACAATTAGAAATATTTAAGCAAACTAATGCTTGGCCCATGACCCCGCCCCACACGTCTATCCAGTTTAAAGTATTGAATATTCATTTGTGACAAATTTCACACAAACAATTGACTTTTTGACGCCGGAGTGGTTCGACTACATTATGCAATTACTTAAGCGTTCTAATCTGAAATACCTACATTATATAATATAGGTAAAACTAAGACTTTGTAATCCACAACTAAATTTGCCTAGAATTGGTATATATTTTTTTTTGTGTTACAGGAGGCAGACGGGCGGGAGGCTCACATGATGTTAAGTGATACCGCCTCCCATGGCCCACTGCCAGAAGGCTCGCAAGTAAGCTGCCGGCCTTTTAAGAATTGGTAAGCTCTTTTCTTGAAGGACCCAAAGTCGAATTGGTTCGGAAATACTTCAGTGGGCAGCTGGTTCCACATAGTGGCTTTAAGAATCGCTTAGTTGTGGAACGACGGACTTCAAGGTGATAACGGATAGTATTTTCTATTCTGCCTTGACGTCCGATGACGAAACTGCTTATGTTATGTATGGAATGATAGAAAATAAGAAAATAAGATCTTTAATTTCGATAAATACTACATGAATTATGTTAGTTACCGCAAAAAAGAGGATTAGATTTAGATTTATTATTATATATGTGATAGTCAATTATTATCAGCCTAATTATTGGTTGACACACATAGCATAAAAAGACGCAGAAATGTGTCTGTCCACGCACAATCGAACATTCTTCAAAGTCATATGTAACAATCGCCAGTTTTCTACTACTAAACGGAAAAAAATATTTTTATGAACATATACAGATGTATAAGGATCCAAAACATTCAGCGGGTAGGGCTGATTCATTTTAGAAGCGAATTTTTGGTTTAAATTATGTCGTATGTGGTTTAACAAGTGTACGATAAAACTCAGTTACAAGTCTCAACAACTCTTCTGAGCACTCCCCAAATCCAACAGTATGACTATTAATTACAAACATAGAGAGATAAAATTGTTTACAATGGTACCCCTTTAAACGTTTTATTAAAGTTTGGCTCACAATTAACAAATTGAAATACATTTTGAGACTGTATTTATGTGAATAAAAACTAAAAATCGCTAAATGCAATTTGTTCCCATTCCATCATATTTAGCACGTCAACGGACATTTCTCCACATTACTTTGGACCGTATCTCAAAGCCGTAAAGCTCACTAAATACAGAGACAAAAATGATTTAAAAGCTTCCGACAAATCAATCATATCTTTGTATTCCTTCCGTTTTACATTTTATCTAGGTGATCATTCAAAGAACATAAACGCTACTAACACATTATATGACAGGTCTTTTGTAAAGAATTTGAAAAAGGGATATTGTCACGTTGCTTATTCTTTTATTTGTTTTGTAAGAACGAACGAAACGCCGTCGGTTTTGGTAACATACAAAACCGTTAACCCCGCTCAAGGGTCACCAGAGTCACGTTCTCTGGCGGCCACTTGAGTAATTCTTCTCTGGCGCGTCCAAGCCGCGGGGGTGGGCATTGAGTGTTCTAGTAGGTTCGGGACATCTCAATGGCCGAGTTCAGGGAAGGACCCAGTACCACGGGGTATAACGTGGTCCCCTGCCTAGGGTTACAGGTGAAGACCTTAACGGCGGTGAAGGCGTAGATCTAGAAGATCACATCGGTGACATCGGCGGAAGAGGCAAGCTCAGCTGTAGGAGCTTAATACGACAGCCTGGCGCTAGGCAGCAGTAGGGCCAGTACGATATCGAGGCCAGAGATGGGCTCATATCGAGAATTACCGGCGGAGCTAGGATGGCGGTACGGCGTTAATCTGCGATGACGGAAGGCAACGGGAAACCACCGTCATAATACTCCCTAGTTGATCAGCTCTGATCATTAAGCATGGATAGCACAAATATAGCCACGGCCCTGAGTCTCCGGCGTCCCTTAAATGGGTCAGGGGTGCGAAGAATCTCCGGAGGGGATCACGAACAAAAACAACGACACAGGCTAAAAATTGGAACATGGAACGTAAGGAGTCTTAAACAGCATGGGAAACTACATAATGTCATCAAAGAAATGAGGCGCCTAGAAATTGGGGTGTTGGGTATTAGTGATACTAAATGGCCAGGAAACGATCGATACAAGACCACGGAGGGCGAAGTACTGTACTACTCGGGTAAAAATGGCTCAACCGAACCTTATGGAGTGGCAGTCCTGCTCACCAAAGACACTGCTCAAGCCGTTCGCGGTTTCATACCACATTCCAACCGAAGTATGCTGTTACGTCTGGAAGCTAAACCGCAGAACATAAATATCATACAAGTGTATGCCCCGACAGACGACAAACCCCAGAACGAGTTGGATGAATTTTACGCGGAAGTTAGGAATCTTTTACAATACACGAAGAAACATGACATAAATATTATAATGGGAGATCTAAACGCAAAGGTGGGTTCAGGGGAGGTACCAGGAGTGATCGGACCTTATGGATTAGGGGTAAGAAATGAACGGGGCGAAGCGCTCATTGAGTTCTGTCAAGAACATGAACTCGTAGTCACGAACACCCTGTTCAAACATCACCCAAGGAGGCTCTACACATGGACCTCACCAGCGCATACACCAGATCACATAGTTCGCAACCAGATAGATTACATAGCGATAAATAGTCGTTTCAAGAATTCGATTAAAAGTGCTCAGACCTATCCTGGTGCTGATATCAACTCTGACCACAACCCCGTTATAGTTAAAATGTGCTGTAACCTGAAAAAACTAAAAAAGACTAAAATCATCTGTCGTCCGGATATACGCAGTATCAACCATCCGGATAAAAGAGTAAAAGTCTCCAAGGCTATAAACCGCTGGGCTGAAGAAAATTTTAATACAACTGCATCTGTAGAAGAAGTGAATCATGCTCTAGTTAGAACCATTACCGATATTAATGAAACTATTTTGGGTCAGACGCAATATAACAAAAGACAACAGTGGATGGAAGATGAAATCTTGGACCTCATGGAAGAACGACGACTGATTAAACAATTCGATCCACACGCATACAATGCCCTAAATAAGTTAATCAGGAGGAAAATTCGAGCAGCTAGGTCAAAATTTTATGAGGACAAATGTGTTAGGTTGGAAGAGCTCAACACCAAACATGACAGCTTTAACTTACACAAAGAGATCAAAGAGATGGCTGGATTGCGGAAAAGGACAAACCGGAATACGTTAGTGGATGATAGTGGTAATGTATTATTAGACGTAGAGAGCAAGAAATCTACTTGGAGACTCTATGTTGCAGACATATTCGCAGATGCAACTAGAAGAATCACAGTAACACCAGGAAATGAAACTGGACCTCCTATATTGAGAGCAGAGGTAGTAAAAGCTCTAAAGAGAGCCAAAACTGGAAAATCTCCAGGTCCAGATCAAATTCATGTGGAGATTCTCCAACTATTAGAGGAACACCTTGTGGATGCGGTAACCAACTTCTTCAACTGTATTTATGCAACGGGGATTATGCCGAAGGATTGGTTAAATTCAACGTTCATCACCCTCCCGAAGAAACCTACGGCTAAGAAATGCACAGAATATCGCACAATAAGTCTGATGAGTCAGGTCTTAAAACTTTTTCTCTCGATTATACATGAGAGGATAAGAGGCAAATGCGATGCACAAATTTCGGAGAGCCAGTTCGGGTTCAGATATGGAGTAGGAACCAGAGAAGCCTTGTTCTCATTGAATGTGCTTGTTCAAAAATGTCGAGACTTACAGACAGACGTCATTATATGTTTTGTTGATTACGAAAAGGCCTTTGACCGTGTCAAACACGAGGTACTTATGCGTCGTCTGCAAGAAGTCGGAATTGATGGCAGGGATATGAGGATAATACAAAACCTCTACTGGAATCAAACCAGCACGGTGAGAGTGGACGGTGATGAAACCGAACTAATTTCAATCTGTCGTGGAGTCAGGCAAGGGTGCATTCTGTCCCCGCTTCTATTTAATCTGTATTCAGAAGCAATTATCTCTGAAGCACTGGAAGGCAAAGAGTGGGGTATCAAGATCAATGGGCAAATAATTAACAACTTGAGATACGCCGATGATACCACTCTTATAGCAACAACACCTGAAGATCTACAGAGTATAATTGACCACGTCTATGAGTGCAGCAAAAGAGCGGGGCTATCAATGAACCTCGCCAAAACCAAGTATATGGTGATTAGCAGAAGAGAAGACTTAAACCCAACAATCTCGGTGGCAGGAACTACTTTAGAGAGAGTTAATAAATACAAGTACCTAGGCACATGGCTGACTGAAGCATGGGAGTCTGAAAATGAAGTGAAGACCCGAATAGAAGTTGCTCGTGCTTCCTTCAACAACATGAGAAAGGTACTCTGCAACAAGGACATCAGTCTGCACCTCCGAAGTAGGATGCTTCAATGTTACATCTGGCCAGTTGTAATGTATGGTTGCGAGGCTTGGACCTTGAAGGAGGCAACCATTACGAAACTTGACGCCTTTGAAATGTGGTGTTACCGAAGAATGCTGAGGATAAGCTGGGTCCATAGAGTCACGAACGAAGAAGTTCTACGGCGCGTCAAACGATCCCGAGAACTCACGTTGAACATTAAAAAGAAGAAGATAAGTTACTTGGGACATGTGTTTCGACACGAACGGTACCGACTTCTTCAAGTAATCATGATGGGCAAGGTCGAGGGGAAAAGACGCGCTGGCAGAAGGAGGAAGTCGTGGCTCCGCAATATTAGATAATGGACGGAAGTGGCCAGCGTAGAACAGCTGATGCGCTTGGCGAAAAATAAGAAGGAGTTTGACGAGCTGACCGCCAACCTCCAGTAGTGGAGAGGCACTTTAAGAAGAAGAAGAAGAAGAAGAACGAACGTTTAGCCAATTTTATTTCGTTTCCATATTAGCAAAATGATCTTAAGATTTATTATACATTTAGATAGACCGAAAAACAATGTATACTTTAAGTATACCCTGAATCCATACGTTTTTCTACCTCCTTAACATCTTTTAAAAGTCTTCTACACTTCTTAACTATATCCTATCCTCCTCAATCGTAATTTTTGTATTTTTTTTATGTAATAGGAGGCAAACGGGCAGGAGGCTTACCTAATGTTAAGTTATACCGCCGCCCATGGACACTCACACTGCCAGTGCGTTGCCGGCCTTTCAAGAATTGGTACGCTCTTTTCTTGAAGGGTCTAAGTCGAATTGGTTCGGAAATACTTCAGTGGGCAGCTGGTTCCACATAGTGGTGGTGCGCGTGGAATTATTGTAACTCATGAAAACGTGAGATTAGCTTTTAATTAATTTATTATTTTATTTTGTATTAAATTTTGTTTGTATTTTCGTTGATTTGCTTATGAACTTCCTGTACTTTACCCGTATTATTTTTAATTATTTAGTTTTTTTTAATTAGTATTTTTAGTTTTTTTCCTTACTTGGGTTGCCTGGAAGAGTCGTTTGTTAGCGATAAGGCATCGCCTGTTGCATCCCTAATAATTAATGTTATTTGTTTTTATTTGTAATGTAACGAAGTTTAAATTAATAGTGATCTCGCTTACCTATTAAGAAATCTACATATTACTTTTTTTCAACATTCATATTCCTGAAACTTCAAAACTAAACGGTTTTACGTCAGTAACAGATTGTAAATATTTAACATATTATTCGTCTCATAATGTTATATATATGTTACGTACGACACAACCCTTACATTCAAATTTCTTTATTCCCAAGTGCTTATGGCACACATAGACGTCTAATAAAGATACTTAGTACATAGACACAGTTCCGTTCAGAGTTAAAAGTCGCTGGCACTATAAAACTCTCACATATAAAGAATTTAATCATAATATTTTTAGGCCTATTTAACAAATGTCATGAGAACATATGGTAGAATAAATATTGTAACATTAAACATAAGGACTTTCTCCCAAACCGAGTAGTGGCCGACTGGAATAGGCTTCCGGAAAGTGTAATCAGTGCACCATCTCTGAACTCCTTTAAAAATGGATTGGATGGTTTCTCCAAATCTCAAAATACACGCGCATCAGCTTATTAAGCTGATAGTGTGTTTATATACATAATAATAATAATAAGCTTAATATTAAAATTTATCCCGTACGGACTAAAATTTGAAGTACACTCCAGCATGGCCCTTCAAGCTCATACTAAACAATTGTTACAAGTTGACACGTAATCATGATGTTAGGAAATCTGCCCACGCGCATCTCATACGATTGTATTGTTCCTTTGTAATTATTGATCTCTAGATCATATGTGTGAGGAAATAGATCATTAATTTAAATACATTAGTGTACAAATTATATTAAGTTTATAGGCTTCGATCAACCTTTTTCACTAAAGTGCTTCGCTAAGCACGTCCGCTGACGTACCATTAATCTATGGATATTTTAAGACATGCTTTGACTTCGCTCTTCTAGCAAAGAAAATAGCTACATCCTATATCTTTCTCCTCTAAGAACGAGGTATGGACAGGCTAAATATAATACAGCCGGAATAAAAAAATAAAAATAAATCAGTGGCGAAACATCCTGTATCTGTTTTCTGTCTATCAAATAGGCAAGTAGGGCATCAGCCTTCTGTGCTGTTCTGTAAGGCAAGCTGGTATCCTCACGATGTTTTTCTTCACCGTTCGAGCGAATATTAAATGCGCACATAGACAGTGCATTGGTACACAGCCGGGCATCAAACCTCTCAGGGACGAGAGCGGTACACTGAAGCTATTAGAGTTAGACCAATACTTCTCCATCAATATACATTGTATTGGTTATCCAAAAAGTAATATATACTTACATTTTTATTTTCTATTAGTAAAATTCTAAAGGACAACACACTTATTTGTGCCACTCAACGCAATCAAGAGCTTTCAGAGTATATGGATGTGTTGATGATGTTGCTGGCGGAAAGTTTCTTGCCAGTTCTTCTTACCCGCTCTACGCCCTTGACTTGCGAACTGGTAGTAAATGTAAATTTACGATTAATTTAACTTGACGATTCAAAAGTGTACTTGGTTACCTACTTGAATAAAGATATTTTGAGTTTGAGTTTGAGTTTGAGTATATATCTTAATATTAGATGAGCTGTGAATTGGAAACTATAGATATTTTTATTCACTAAACATTTTATTGTATATGATTATATCTTGCTGATTATTTTTGAATAATATTGTGTTAAATCACGTTTTTACTCTGAAGTTTTGACTAGGCCTCTGAGAATTTTCAATCGCATTTGTACAAGCAACCGTCATATTAACATCATGTTTTTGTTTCAAACGATAGCTTACATATTTTTATTTATTTTAATGAATTCGCCATTGAGAATAATTACATACATTTTGGCCTTCTATGTGAGACACACCAACTGTTCTGCAAAGGCTTATGGGCAAGTGCATGTATTATTGTCAATAAATTTTATATTATTCTATCATAAAATATATATGTACCACATTCAGATTTTTATTACATATTAGACCACACAGGTCGAGGTTCTCACGGCGACGATAAAATCGGCCGAGGCGCATCCGATTTGATAACAACTATGAATCTCTGTGACAATACAGTGCCACTTTATAGATCGAAGCAGGGATAGGGTGACCACTTATTAAAGAACTCTTTTCTACTAAAATTAAGCCACATACCAAGAAATCTCCGAAAGTTTTAACTTGGTACCTGGGATGTCAAAATGACGTCAAATACAAGCATTAAAAACTTAAATAAATAAATAATAAATAAAAACTTTATTAAAACTTTATTTAAAGTGACAGAAATCATAAATCGCTAGTCCTCACACTAGGGAGGCTCTGTGTTGTGGGTAACTAGAAAACAATTATTTCGTGGTACATGTTTAAATTAGTTAAAAAAAAAGAAAGAATAATAATAATAGTTATAAATTTAGTGTTACAAATGAAGTGAATGAGTGAGTGTGTGAATAGGTGAGTGAGTATGCGCATGTATTTGAGAATGTAGCTGAAAGTTAATATGATCGTGCACTGTGTCTGTGTTAGTTTATGAAACCTCATAGTCATACCAATATATCCTAAGATACCTTGTGTTAAATGTTTATTTGAAAGTTGTAATTTGGTTTATTAGCTGTCATAGAACAACAAAGAATATATTCCACTAAAGTGTAGCAGGGGACGGGAAAGGGACAGGCCCTTGGAGAAGACGATTTGCTCAGCTACTGTTCCATCATCACCAAATAGCAAGCATGGGGCACTGGTGTACAGCTACTCCCTAACCACAATCTTAGAGAAACAGTTACAGATAAAATTTAAAGAGAAGAAAGAACAACGTCTAAAAGTATGAATAAATCATTAAATAAAATTAGTGCTTTAATAATCAACCAAGTTTTAAAATCCATATTTTGTTCAAATTCATAGTTTGCTCATGCAAACAACACACGATATCGATATTAATAACTACAACTATTTGTTTAAGAAATTTAGAATGAAATTCTAAAAATATGCTCACCCTGCATACTGACAGAACCCGTTCCCGCACTCGACTTTGTTTAGATTTCCGAGAAATTTATTACTCGCTTTACATATCTTAATGATTGACATAACAGATATCATATCGATGAAACAAACCATTTTACATGCAGCATTATATTAAATAAATACCGAAAATCCTATAAAACTCTTTAAAATCTTCTAAATTATGTTTAAATTTATCACTTTTAGACAATTGCTATTTTCTGTAACGTCAAGTCATAATGACATTGACAATTATCACTTAGCTAGCGGATCTATAGACATTGACAAAAAAACAGTGGCGCTACGCTCTGTTTTTTTTCCTACAACCCTTTTAGGTCTGGGCCTCTGTATCTGTTTCATGATTTTTTTTGTCAATATAATAGACAAGTAGGTGATCAGCCTCTCGTGCCTGCCACAAGCCGTCGACGTTATGGGTCTAAGGCAAGCCGGTTTCCTCACGATGATTTCCATCAGCGTTCGAGCGAATGTTAAATGCGCACATAGACAGAAAGTCCATTGGAGCACAGCCGGGGATCGAACCTCCGACTTCCGGGATGAGATCGCACGCTGAAGCTTCCAGGCCAACACTGTTCAGTTCTTTTCAAAGAATAGAGAAATGATACACCAAATAATATCTGTAATAATTAATAAAGCTGTTTGTTTCATTTGTACGACGCAATTTAAGATATATATGTATTATATATCTTGGGTAAAGACTTATTTTTTTAGAAAAAGATAGTTTATAAAAGGCCGTCAACATACTTGCGACACATGGATGTCTAAAGGCAGCAGTCACTTAACGTCACGTAAATCTCGCCCGTTTGCCTATAAAAATATTTCCATTAAACTTCGAAAATTAAACACTTATCAAAATAGTAATTTAAGATATTCCCATTTCAATCTCGAAACTATTTAACTTTTATGTCACTGTAATAGTTCAAAATAGGGCTGCATTAAAAGTGTCTAGTTAATTTATAGTTTAGGATCAAATGAATCAAGTTTATTGTCTAAGTACGGAATCAGAGTGGAATGGACAGTGATGGGTGAGTTTCTGATATATGAGCGTCGTTTGATCCCGTTTTTAAGATCGTTTTAGTTAAATTTATATGGTAGTAAACATTATTACGCCACTTTAGATGTTTGATTAGAAAATTGTCCTGTTGTGGGTGTTATGTTAAATTGTAGGTATTCTTTTTCAGTATCGTTTGACTAATTAAATTTAAAAAAAATCTAGAATTTATAATAAGTCTACTTAGTAAAAGAATTATTCATATTGATCAGTCGGCGCTATTGATTCAAAAAAAACAGAGTCCAACGTGTTTTATATTACTCGAGTATCGTATTTAAAAATATAAAATAAATCAGCAGCGCCAAAACCTTTTTAGGTCTGGGCCTCGGATTTCTGTATCTGTTTCATGATCATTTGTCAATCTAATAGGCAAGTAGGTGATCAGCCTCCTGTGTCTCACACGCGATCATCATCAATGGCTATACAGCCCTTTGTGGACTTTAGCCTTCTAAAGTTTGCTTTGCTTCGTGGTCCATGACAACTCCATCTCACAAACGCGTTCTACCGGGTTTTCTCATGCCACCAGGTTGTGTGTTCAGGGAGGACCTTGGGGTTCTGTCATCCGCCATTCAGTGCACATGTCCCAACCACTTGAGCCTGTTGCATTTAATGAATTGGATGTTAATGTCGTCACGAATGTTCTAACGTTCTTCATTGTAGCGAAATCGCCAAACACAGTCAGACCGAAAATTCTTTGAAGAATCTTCCGCTCGAAAATAAGAAGAGCAAACTCGTCCTACTTGCTAAGCCTGGGCACTTACCAAGAAGGACGACCTTAGACCTTTCAGAAGAATAAGTGAGCTTTGGTTGCAGCAGAGTTTTGTACAGGACTAATTGTATTTATGCTGTAAAAGAGATAAATTAACATTTTTAACTGTGCAGTTAATGTGATTTATTTTTAACTGAGTGAGAAAGATATACTAGTTATAAAAAGATTTCATACATACATACATTTAACGCAAGTTCGGCAGTAAAAATGATATTAAATTTCGGAAATTTGTAAAGAATTTAGAAGTCGCATTCCTTCACACATTTCAGAATATACTTATTATATATACATAAAAAAACAACGGCCTGTTATCATATCGAGAACACTAAACTATCGCCAATTGACAAATTCTATCTCATTACAGTAACACGGATAACGCTTATCTAGAAGTAGCTCAACGCGCGTAAATCGAAACACCTAGTGTCGCGACCCGGGTGGTCACTGCCCCTCCATATGGATGACGTTATGCAATATCTATTTTTTCCACTTCATTGAAAGTGAGGACTTAAAAACGTATCACCTCGACGTCCGTCGTTCCACATTTCTTAAGGCAATTTTTAAAGCACTATGTGGAACCCACTATCTATTCTATAGTATTTCCAAACCAATTCGACTTTGGGTCCTTCAAGAAGAGAGCGAACCAATTCTTGAAAGGCCGGCAGCGCGTTTGCAAGCCTTCTGGCAATGTTACCGAATAATGTTGATTACAGTGAAATATAATGACAATTGTTATTCGTTATCTCTGTAAATGCATTGAATTTTAAGGAAAAATAAGTTAATTATTTTTAGCTTAAATCGTATACAAGGTTAAAAAAATGAATAAAATCTACTTTAATACCGATTATATTATTACCGAAATACCTACTTTATTTTGAAATGTATATAGTCACTTGCCAACATGAAACAACGATTTTTGCTGAGTGTCTAACCTAGAACCTGCGGCATATACTATAAAGTAGGATTAAAGTCATAATAAAGGCGTTGTTCAAAAAATTACAAATAAAAACTAAAATTGGAAGTATGATATTTTTTTTTGTACAATTTTTGTTGACCATTAGATATTGTCTTATATTTAGAATAGATAGATTATAACTTATACTATAGAAAATGCATTGATAAATAAAAAATATTATGAAATAAATTACTTAATTAAAAAAAAATTACATATTACTATTTCTTACTTTGGTAATAATTAAACATATATTTACATTAGACTGAGGCTAGTTACGTTATAAGTTTTGTCAATATTACTAGTACGATACAGCATAAAACCATCTCGAATGTCGTCGATGTTGCGCCGGCGCAGCGCTATATTTCTGCGATATCGCATTGTTTAATGTTCACTTCTCGACGCACCTGCTCGCTCCGCTAATGATCCTATGATATATGGCCATATTCCTGATACACACATGATATGTGAAATAAAATACTTAACCGCCATTTTATTAGGAAAACTTTGTCTTAAGTTTTTTGTATTGTGTGTGGATTTTATGAATTGCATACATACTTATATGCAATTCATAAAATACGTCTTTGAATTTCCGGAGATTTTTACGAAGAGCTCACTTCCTTGACAGAATTTAATTAGGTTGGTCACAGAAATTTATAGAAGAAAATACCCGTTACAGTTGGATGCCCTTTGGATATTTTATAATAACAAGGGACCTACTTAGTTTCAACTCATTTTTTAAATATTATTTTTACATATTTTTTCCGGCTCTTTTTAGTTATATTCTCCTCCTATAAAAGCTATAATCTAAAGATATATGTACCCACAATCACTGATACGCCTGCCAGTATTTGATTAATAAATTATAACTGTGGCCCTATTACACCCAGAGTGCATTAAGAAGAGCGATTGATATGCATTGCACCAAATAGAAAGGCCCACACAACTCCTGCGCATCATAATGCCTAGCGCTACTTTGAACCGATGTTTGTGCCCTGCGCACGCGTGCTGCACAAGATATATTGTTTTAACTGTTCTATCTATGTGTAATGTATTAAAATTTACGTTTAAATGTTTCCTGGAAAGATAGCACAATTGCCTCAATGCCCTTTTCCTGAGCTTTCCATTAGGATCTGTTCTTTGCTTCCTCCATCCATTTCTCCGAAGTAGTGGAAATAACAATCACTAACTAGGAATTAATGTATAATAACAAAACTCCCATCTGATTTGTAATTTTTATAGTTTCATGTTAAAGTGGCTTTTATTATGATGTGGTATTATGAGTTATATAATATTTTATTAACTCTTAAAAACAAGAAATATACAAAAGTAGTCTTCTTTTTTCACAGATTGCGCGACCTACCGATTTACCTGTTTCAAGGAGCTCCAAGGACCCGTGATGAGAAAAATCTTTGTTAATATGTTTTAATTAAATCGATCTTAATGCTTTCATTGGTTGTTACAATCATTACAATTTTACAAGGTTACAATCATAGCCTGCGATAGGTAAGTTATCTTTTAAGAACATATATTTCTACTGCTACCGCGCAAATAAATTATTAAAAAGGTTTTATATTTCTAGCTACTATTGTACAATATATTTATTAAAATTAAAATGTTTGTCCTCAGTAATATGATTTATATTGAGAGATTATTTGATAAATAATAATACATAAATCAGGGGCGCTTTTTAGGTCTGGGCCTCCGATATCTATATCTGTTTTACTATCATTTGTCAAACTAATAAGCAGAGACTAGACGCTCGATATTTATCGACGATAATTGATACGGATCGTGGATTTTTAGATTTCTAGAAATCCAGCGATCCGTATCACGGATCGTGATACGCATGTACTACACATCGTAATTTTGGATCACGATCCAAATATCACGATAAATATCGAGCGTGTAGCATTCGCCATACGCAAGTAGGTAATCAGCCTACTGTGCTTGACACACGCCGTTTACTTTTTGGGTCTACGCCTTAACCGCTCGAGCGAATACTAAATGCGCACATAGAAAGAAATTCTATTGGTGAAGCCAGGGATCGAACCTACGACCACGAGGATGAGAGTGGTATGCTGAATCCACTAGGCCAACACTGCTCTGGTGTATAAATAATAATTTTCACTTTTTAAGCCATTAATAATAAATTATTATTATATACATATTACATACAGGTATGTCTCGCAACACAAACTAAACACCGCATCTAACCAGGATTCAAACACAAAAGCCATTAAACCGTATATTAAGTAAATAAATCTGGCAGATAAACCTTTTTGTTTTGCATATCTCCCACGAGATCCCATATAGCGCGCGAGCGACCTCTATCGTAAATCTCTAGCATTTTTGTCGACTCCGTGGAATTTTCACGCGTTCTCGTAATTCCTCGATAAAATTCGATCGAGTTTGTGAATCTTTTTGTACTTATTTTAGGAAAAATTTATGGTTGCCAGCTTTTATAAGTTTGGATGGAAAATACACTTGATACTGAAGGTATATTTCTTTTTGTGTTTAAATAAAAAGTAATTTAGTTTTAAAATATCATTTTAAAATAATATTTACTGGTTTTTATTTAAATAAATTCACATCTGATAAGATTTCTTTCTTACAATATTCATTATACCCGCTATCTAAGGATCCTTTAAAAAAAGCGTACCGTTTTTAAAACGCCGGTAAGCACTCGGGAGGCCTCTGGCATTGAGAGTGTCCATGGGCATATCTGAACATCAGATCCTGCCCATTTGTTCTATATAAAAATGTTACACTTAACAAAAGTTACGCTGGTTATTTTTTAATTTTTAATCCATTCCATTCCCGCGCGTTGCAATTTTTATTAATTAAAATAAACTATTTATTTTAGGTACGTTCCTAAGTTCTTTAAGTAAAATGAAGTCAAGTCAAAAATCATTTATCAATGTACACTTATAAACGTCAAAAAAGAAATACATACATTTAATGCTTGTAATTTTATATATACTGACAGTTCTCAAATCAAGGGCGTAGAACGAAAGAGAAGTACTGGCAATAAAGACTTCGCCACTCTTTTTCATCACCAAGTTTTTTGTTTTACACAACGTTTGTAAGGAGCTGCAACCATTACACCACGTTCCACGTGACTTCTTAAGTAAAAAATAATAATAAAATAAATTAAAAACAAAGATTTGTCCTCTATCAGCAGGAGGCATGGTGAAATAGGAGCACGCACTTACATTCTTTCGCAATCGCCCATCTGAAGTAAATGTTAATATGGGCCGGCATCTCAATGCTTTACAGCTTGAAAGATTCATAGGGAAATTACCAAACATTATGAATGTTTATCAAACTTCAGACGCTACACAAACGTTATCTAAACGAATATAATCCAGCGCCATTTTCATTTATTAAGCACGATTCGCTATCGTCCCATCGGCGAGAAATAGTGCTGTGCCTTAACCTGGGGTCGCGCGGCGTTCAATTTATTTTAGTGATGTCCTGATACGTTATCCGGCTACCGGCGAGATCCGAGATAGTGTTGTCTATCAGCTAATATTATTTCTAATCGGTTAACAATAGTGTTGGGAGGTTAATACTTTTTAATTTAATATAATTTAATCAGTTGTTATTTTTTTTAATATTTACGTAACTAAGTTTCTTATTATCATAGTAACTTAGTAATCTCTGTGAAACAAATATTATTTAGTAGACACTAGGTATAAAACAATCACTACAAATGTATGTAAATACTTTAGCAGTCGCGCTCTTCATTTCTGAAGGTCGTGTTATAGGGCCACACAAATTCAACGCGTATAAATACAAAGAATGTAAAATATTTCATAGAAACTTAGCCTTAGCTAGTTATCCCCCCCCCTCCTCTTGTCAGCAAAAGTAAGCAAAGCTCTCATAAATAATACTACATAAACGTATTGGTTTTTTGTAGGAATCGTCGAAAATGCATTTCGTTTTCAAGCATATACACTGTGTGGGTAATATGTGTAAAAAAAGTAAATAATTACTGTTGATGTAATCATTAAATAAGAAAATCAAACATCCCCCTCACCCCTATAGTGCTTACGTAATAATTGAACGGCCCCCAAACAAAAATATGTCCAACAAATAATCTGTAACCCCAACTGTCACAATTACCACAGAAAACAAAATCGTTTTAAATAAAGAAGGTCCAATCTGACAACTGACAATTTACCGCCTCAAAAGTGCATGTCGTTTCGGTGAAGTTTTTCGTAAGTCGCATAGATAATATCAATTAGTGGCACCTCAATCTGCGCGATATGCCGCGAGCGACGCCTCGTGTCGTCCGGTTATCGCCGCATCGCCTACACAACGCTCATGAGTTAACAGTGCAGTGTTAAGTAGCGATAATTTCACAAGAACTTCGTAGGGATTTAGCTTTGATTAAATTTGGTTTAAGAATAATAACGAAACGGAAAGCGCATACTTGCTGGAAGATTATGAGACAGTACGTTTCGGACAATCATTACCGCTGCTGGTTTTTGCTGTATGTGACTCGCCCAGTCCAGCATCAACAAGCCCCCATTCATCGCTTACTCTCGCAACTCAATAGTCTCCACGATTCTTCGCCGGAGAGAGACCTATTTGTAAAGCTTATGAACACTCATAAGCTTTACAAATACGTCACCACACAATCGTTTCACTATGATTAAAAAATATACTTAGAAATTATTCTGTTTCTACAAAAAAATATACAATGATTGCTTCATATCTAATCAGAGAGATATACTATAAAAACAGGAAACTGCTGTCGAAGAAAACATAATACATAGATGAATAGATTTAATAGTCAAAACACGATTTCAACATTTCAATATATCAAAGAACAATTTTATTAATTGGAGCATTACTTAACCGGTGTTAATTAAATTAATAATAAAACAAAATTGTAACAAGCCAATGGATATATAAACGCACATTGCAGTCCGTTTGTTCATAAATAGTTGAAAGTACGGACTTATTACAATTTTAATTTATTACTAATATAAATATATATATATATATATATATATATATATATATATATATATATATATACATATATATATATATATATATATATATATATATATAAACTAAAAGTACAGAAAACAGCAAAATAGACTTAGGCTTGGTGATTGAAGAATATATTTAGTTATTTAGTATTGGTATATAGACGTAGATTACAGAAATGTGGATTTTAAACATACTACTGTATGTTTAAAATCCACATTTTTGTTATACTCGAGTCCATAATGCGTAACTATTCATCAAGGATTAAGGATGTAGTGTCACTCATAAATGCATTTTAGCTTTAAAAAGTCCATCATTGGTTGACATTTGTTGATAATTTTATATACCCAAATAACACAGTTGCAGATGAGGCAAAGGGAGCCGGAAACACTTGGAGCGTGGTGAAATACGAGGCTCAAGACCCAACGCCATGGAGAGTCACTGTGGACGCCATCTGCCCCATCTATGTTATAGGACATTAAGTCAAATAACACTTTAATAATATTGAGTATATTTTGAATTAGGTTTAAGTATTGAGAGGTGTTTAGTTTTTTGAAGGGTAAATATAAGTTATCGTAGCAGTGTTGTGTTACCTAGTGGCCTGTTTATCTGTCTCAACCATAAAAATAAAAAAATAAATCAGTGGCGCTACACCGTTTTAGATCTGGGCCCCAAATTTCTTTATCTGTTTCATGATCATTTGTCAACCTAATCCTAGCGAAACACGCTATCGACCTTTTGGGTGTAAAACAGTTTTCTTTCACCGTTCGAGCGAATGTTAAATGCGCACATAGAAATAAATTCCATTGGTGCACAGCCGAAGATCGAACCTACGACCCCATGGAAAGTCGCACGCTGAAACCACTAGGCCAATACTGCACTCAACCATTTCTATTAAATAAATATATAGTTACAGAAACTTAAGACAAATAACAAGAGTTTTAGCGCCACCGGTTCTTTTAAATAAATTTTCTTTACTGCAGAAATCGGGGCGGGCGCTAGTATACAAAATACATTACAATACCTTTCGTCTCGACTTATATCGATCAATTTGGTATTAAAAGCATTAATTAACAAAGGAATCGCTCGTTTGCTATAACAGTTATACGATTTGAAATCGATATAAAACTTAATTCGAATATCAATTGATCGAGAAACTATTTAGACACAGTACATAAATAACGCGATTACTCGGACTACTTTACACTTAATTTATTACTATTGAGAATAAAAATAAACATTAAGAAACGAATGATCGTTCTTTAAGAATATTAAAATTTAGTTTTTTTACAATATTGTCTTTGTTCTTTTCAAAAAACATTCTAAGATCTTCCTATAAAAATCGACTTGATATACTACTTTTGGGAAAATGTATTATTCTATTAATGATTACTTGTGTGAAACATTATAATTAATATTAATTAGATAATAATAATATATTTTAATAATGTGATGATGTAGTGATAAAATAATATAACGATGATGTGATTGATAATGTAATGTAACTACTATGTAAAATGTACTTTTAATTATGTAAGAAATTTGCACGCACTGCCATAATGTGAGACAGAATATGCGTAGTTTAGATTGTACCACTATAACATTTTTGTACCATATTCTTGCAAATAAGTTATCATTATATGGCATATATTTTTAATACTATTTAAAAGTCGTTAAAAAATAGGTAAGGTAGTTTTGGCTTAGTATAACTAATACTAAATGACATAAAAAAACGAGTTGAGCATGACGTACAGACCAGAGCGGTAAGATCTGCCTTTGCATCGAGAGCAAACAATGTCTATGGTGTTGGAACGTTGAGTTGCTACCGCGGCTAATAAATGGACTAACATTAACCAACATGAAAAGTAAATTGAAAAACTACTTTTATATGCATTTGTCGCGTAGCCAAGACTGGCTATAGTTACATTTATACAAACCACATAATTTTTGTAATGTAACATATCATGATTTTATTATATTGTAGAATAAAGAATAATAACAATATTTTAATTAGTTATTCTAAATAACGTCATTTAAAAGTCTCAGTAAAATTAAAATATTTTCTTAATTATTGTTTATACTATTGTAACATTGTAAGGAATTTATTAAATTGAAGCAAACAGGCGTTTGCACAATTAATTTACTACTAACATTTCTTGCTCCAATAATTTATTATAAAGATACATTTTCGTATAAAATACGACATAATAAACAGTTATAAAGCTTTTTTGCACCATTGCCAATAAAATTTTATTATTATGCTAATGCTGTATGAGGTACATACACTTTACGTGTTTTAAACGAGACCTAAATCGGTTTTATTTGATTAATAAAAAATTATTGCAAACATTGACTTTATAACTCACTTAAGTGCAATTTCATTAAGGTCTAATGACTTAATTATCTACATTTAAAAATCAAGATATTCTTTTTGACAGTTCAGTATCAAAGCAGGTGGGTACATTTTAATAATAATAATAAAATTCCTTACTACTAATCTTTAATATATTTTCACTATAGTATATGTCGGGGTTCAGTGTGCCTTTTGGCAAAGGCGTACTCTCACCCTTTCCACTGTTCTCTATCCTTTGCGACTCTTCTCCAGTTGTAGCCTGCTGTTAATTTGAGTACGTCCTTCAATCTTTTGCGTTGTGGCCCTATTCTTCGTTTTTCGACTCTAGGGAACAAGGGGTATCATATGACCCATCCATCTCCGTTTCATTTGCTCTATCTTAGTGAGAATGACTGGACTTCTTTGCTTGTCTAATTTTCTTATTCTAATCGTATTTATATCCATGACTCTTTGGCAGTGTGCTAGCATGTCCCTGTGCTGGTTAGAGAGTGCCCAAGTTTCTTGTCTACATTAGTTATTCAATAATAATAATTATTATTTATTTAATTCCATACTATAAAAATTACAAATCAGATGATTAGTTTTGTTACAGTCATTTCCATTTGTATTCTATAGTGTCCCTTTTGGGTAAAGGCCTCTTCATAAACATTTGTATCTGTTCTTTTCTTCGATACAATTTATCGTATTTTTATTTTGTGTAAGTTCAAATATAGCTCCTCCGTCTGTTCCGCGGATAACATTTATTTGCAGATGATAAAAGGATGTAATAAAAAAAAGACCCGCAACATTTCTATATGTAATATTATGCATTAACATTCTATCACTATTTATTAGTTTTATCTCATTCTAGAGACATTTTATTTTAAAGGATTTTTACATTACGTTAGTAATTTAAGGATTTTTACATTACACATGTATTATACATGTAAAAATCCTTTAAATAAAGTAGGTGGGTCCGTAGGTGACAGTTTGTTGGGGCGAAATAGTAAATTTTTGGGTATAAGATATTCTGGTTTACTCACGATTAAACCAAATACTTAATTGCGCCATACAAAATTATGCTAACTTGATACTCAATCTATTACTATACTGTAAAACAGATTTATAAATCTCAATCTTATATATATCTGATTTTTTCTTAAGCATATTAAATGAACATTTTAATTGTCTTATTAACTTAGAAGCATTACTGATACATAAGAAGCACTTCGTTGTAGACTATAAAATCAGCAAATAAAAGCACTCTATACAGTCGAACGTCCTATACCTGGATGCCCCGTGAGCGTGATTTAGAGGCCTGTTCTGATCAATGATAAGCATTACTTATTGTTGGAGTTTGATCGGCGCGCGCGCACCGAACGATACGCCATATCGTATTTATGCCCTGTCACCGCCTTTTATTGCGATTAATATGAACCTTTTTTTTCACCACCACCTGTTACAGCTGGAATTTAATTGTGTTAAGCGATACACATTGACGACATTGTATGATATCTTTGAAACAAAATTATTCTAATAACTAAACACTTAGTACATTTCCTATTTTTCTGTGATGGACTGAACTAGTACTTCGTATCACAATTCTGAGCTAGAAACGGATAACTTTATCATAAATACAATGGAGCATCATCAAAAAGAGTACCGAGAGTTTTTTTCGCCGGCTTTTTCTCTTGGCCTACACCCTCTGTCTTCTTTGCCGATGAGTAGGAATGTCTACCGATTGAAATTTAATGACGTGGAATAAGTGATACCTTAAGACATTCCCTTCTCACCTCCCTCAGACAAGCAAGCTGGGCGGCCGCACAGCTGGCGGAAAATAATAAAACGGCTCAAATACCTTCCTTCTTTCCTTATTTCTTCTTCTGTCTTTCCTCCAACTTCGACTTTGTTCCCTTGGAGTAGAGGCTCTTGGTCCGTGGGGTCCAAGTGCACAGGCACTAATTAAGGATTTAAGTTGGAGGTAGATAGTACCGGTGACCCCAGCTGGTGCTTTCCTCGCTTAACGAATAAGTATAGCACTACAGTGAGGAAATGCTGCCAGCGTTAAAACTACATTGCCACAGGGACCAAACTTTTAAAATTTGTTTTAAAATTCTTTTTAATTATTTTTATTATTACTATGTAGGTTAACAAAAATTGGATAGGATTGCTACGTTGAGATTTTAATAAATGATAGAAATATTAATTTCATGTCTGTAAAACACAAATATTCCTTATACATAAAGATAAAGTCTAAACATATTTCGTATAATTAAGAGCGTTTATAAGTTTATCAAAATTGCAAATTGCGAATCTCCCGACATATAACAATGACATCCCTTCTAACCTTTACGGTTTAATTACAATTAAACAATAAGGTTTTTACAAGATCGGAAGCGACCCAAGGCGATCGCAACCTCGTCTTTTGCCAACGCATTGTTATAATGCACTTGCGTTTGGAACGAATCCAATATTGTTACTACAACCACGGCCCTCAAATTCCACATTAGATAAGCGTTGTATGCAAAACGGTCTAAGTGTCTCTGAGACAAACGAGCTGCTTTAAGCTCTTTTTCTTTCACATAGAAGCTAATCTTCTTTGGGAGAACTGGTGATACTGACCTCAACAAAGAAAGGTCTGATGACAAATCCTATCTGTCAAGGTTACGATTACTACGGCTTTGTTAAGGTCTGCTAATTGTTGTTCAATAGCGATGACAGATGTGGTAGATTTTTTACGGTTTTTGTGTTTGTTTAACCGATTTTGTTGATAACCAAATATAATAATACTGCGCAGTAACCGAGACGAACTGATTCGAATTTTAAATTTTAAAAACAGCTATACCTCAGAGATGACTATATAGTATTGAAATATATAACGCGTATTTGTATATTAAAAAAGTAGCTTGTCCCAGGTTTGACTCCATCTTTATTTTTTAAAGTCTAGGTATCAAAAATTAACGGTTTTAAAAATCGAACACACCTTTATTCCTACTATAACGACGCGACGTCTATGAAATCTATATTAATACAGACTCAATTAAACCAAAAAAAATTTTTTTGCCACAAAATATTTTAAGAACCTTGAACCTATAATACACATTAAATACATTGGTTCACCAGTCATGTGTCACAACAGGCTTCACACCAAGTTGTAAAACCACACGTGCCATTATAGATTCTAATCACACCCTCACAAACACCAAAATCGGTTCAATACATTTAATGCGGTTGCAGACAACAAAGATCAGATAAGACAAAGAATTATAAAAGCGAAAGTGTACGCTGACTAATCATTTTGCACGGTGAATAATTTAAATTTTATTCGAGTGGTCACTCACCTTACGTCGAGTGTTATAGAGTTCATACCGAACTCTTGAAGAATATATATATTTAAGAGGAGAAATTATAAACATTGAATTACATGTGGTACCATTCCGGATGTCGTTTAAAAAGATTTAAGGGCTTAGAAGAGTATGAGCCATTCACTTTGTGTCTATTTCATTCAATTCCAAATTCAAATCGCAGGTACGCAAGAGCTTTCAAGAAGTTCACGTACCGAAATCACCACCTACTTTTACATTAATTACATATTACAGACAATATAGGAAGCGTTGATTTTAATAACCTTTATTGCTGTAATACTTATCCTAGTAAATAAAAATGTGAAGTTCTAATAATAATTAATCTGCCAGCCGGTTAATTTCTGATTTACAGCTTGTCCTTGGACATAGGCCTCCTCTAAGAGCTTCCACTGTTCTCAATTTCTAGCTACACGTAGCCACATAGGGCCAGCTACTCTACTTATATCATCTGCTCAGCTTTTTTTTTCTTCTTCTGTCTTTTTTATAGCGATATTCCGGCGTCATTTATCTTTGTCTTCTCTCATGAGTCCTGTCCATTTTCATTTCAATCTTTGTCTAAAAGTAACAGCATTTTTAAACTTTGTCATGTCTTTTATTACTTCTAGTTTATTCTATTTCAATTTCAGACAAGACATACAGAAAAAGCGTTGATTAGTTATTAGTAATTAATAGTTGAAGTCATGACCAAGGTCAAACAAAATGTTACTAAAAATTGTCAATATTCTGGTCCTACAGGGCCTGGTACCTGCGTCTATGAAAACCGAACACACTAGATATCATCTGATAACACAAGCATATTCTTGTAAGTTCAAGTACATAAGCCAATGCTACACCCAACTTAAATAAGGACCCAAATATGGATCCTTATTGTTTTTATTGATAATGAGAGCACCAGAAAGCTCTCTGTACAACTTTACCTGATTTTTTTTGTAAGAGCTTTAATACATCTAAGCTCATTACGTAACCGAAGAAGATCCGTGGTGGCGTGTAGCTGATACCATCGACCTGCGCGTAAATCACGCGATTTCTATCGGGATTCGCGACATGCGCGCGCAGCCCTAATTGTTAGAATAATAGGTTATGTTGCGCTGCCATTTTGGATAATTATTGCCTTCGTTGCTCGTGTTTACAACAATTTCTGGTATAAACACTTTTAACTTTGTCAATCCCAATTGTTAATACGTATGGTTATTTCTTTTCTTGGATATTGTTTTTGTAAGGGCAAGTAGGGGACCCTTATTATATATTGCGCATATCATTGTTAATACATTGATGCTTCAGTGATTGGTACGGACTAAGGTTTTTTTGTAAACAATAAACTTTGCTAAAAACTTTAATATTAAATATAGAAAAACATATGCATTTAAAAATAAATGTTTCGGTGTGATACGACTCTTCCTTACGTAGAACAAAATGTTTTGAATAAAGAAGTCAATACTAATAATTGATAATACAATACTTCACGCCAGTCAATACTTCATATTTGTCACAAATAGGAAAGGCGATACCATCGCTGATTTATCTTTTATTAACTTCTATAAATGAGAATGTTGACCTCTCCCACTTTCTACAATCGATTTCATTCACAGCCGAATCTTATCTCTAAAATAATATTTCTAACACAAAAGCTTCGGTTTCACTCCAAAGAAAACCTGTAAATTTATTAACAAATCAATAAATAATACTGTATATGACAGCAACTCACCGATATACCACGCTAATGTATGCTATATTTCTTTAGTGCTAAGCGTGAAAGTTGTTTGACGTTTAAGTTAAATTGTCACGAAATATGGTCAATACGATATTGTCATAAAAATATCGGTGTGAAAATAGAAAGGTGGACAAAGATAGCGACAAGAGTTTTGTTTTGTATTTTTACTGGAGCCTGATTTACTCAGGGTTTCTTCTTATATATTTCAGCAACATGTGCTTAATTAAGTAGTGTTTATTAGTCAAATTTTCAAGGCCCGACTAAATTAATAGTTTCTACCGAGCCGTGCTATGCACTATAACGGCAGCAGTAAATTATTACTGACTTTAATTTCATCAGATATCTTCGGATTAGTGAGGTCGCTTCTTGAAACCTGTGAAGTGCCCGGGAGACTTATGTGCTTCTAGAAGGAGCTAGGTTGGATTAGTTAGCCAGGACATTACGCACAACGGACGTGAGAGAACGGACTTTAATGAGAGTCTAAGTGTAGAAACTGAGTCCACCAACATTTAACCTTTGCCCCATCAGAAACACTCAAACCTAACTCAACTTGGTAGAAAAATAGCTAGCAGGAACTGTTGATAGGTACCCAAACAGTTGGTTCAACGTAGTATTTGTGATAGAAACTAATTATTATAACAATACAGAACATCAAACGTTTTGACGATCATTATATTGTCATATAACGCATTAAATTTAGTAAATCCCAAAAAAAATCTTGATTTTATGCCTAAAATAAGCATTGATTGCCTACAATTTTGTCATTTAAAAATGTATACTATTAAATAAATTATTTTTCGTGTACCAACGTATATTGAATTACTATTTACAACAAAAACTTTCTCTAAAACAATGTTATTTGAATAACACACAAAATCGATTCGTCTTATTACCGAACATAAAAAACTAATCTCACTGTCGTCACCCAAACTAATATCTGACTGTAAAAAACCATATTGATTATAGCTATTAGCACGCGTGTCGGAACATCGACAGACTTACGACGTAACACATACGAACGACTAGGTGCATGAAAGATAAAACGGTGGCGCAAGACCCCTTGGTCTTGGTCTGAGGAGGATAATTTCTTAGTAGGCAAGTTGGTGATCAGTCTACACCTGCTTCGATGTTTTCCTTCGCCGTACAAGCGAGTATTTAATGCGCCCATACAATGCAAGTCCATTGGCATAGCTATAATTCGATCGCATAACCTCAGGGTTCAAAATCGCACACTCAAGGCACTAGGGCCTCACTGTTTTGTCAAAAATAGTTACATACTTTTTACGTTAAGCCAATGGGCTTGGTAAGAGTCTGTATTTTCAATATTTGCGCGTAGTATACAATTGCTCTAGATAAGGAAAACCATTGTGAGGAAACAGGCATATCATATGTACAAAAATGATGCGTGTTAACTACTTTTAGAATATTAGGAATTATTACTGATATCCCTACTACGTGTGTGAAATGGTTTACAAATCATTTTATAAACAGCAATGAGCCCATATGTATTAGTATTGGTATTAATATTGCGATGTTGCAAGTGTATAAAAACCCTTAATAAATTTTAAACATATCAATGAATTATATATCAAAGACAACGCCCTAAAATGTCATATGTATCACACAACTATGAAACAAAAACCCGTTCAAAACTTTACCTTAGCTACATACAAATACAGTGTAACGATGTTTTTTAAATCTCATTTTAATCTTTGTCAGGGTTTTGTGTAATCGGTTCGGATTAATTGTCGGACAAACTGACAAATTGGATACAGCACATTGAATTTAAATCGATTTCTTTGTTTTTGTATTTGAAATTGAACTCGCTTGTTTTAGTATATTTAATTTTAATTGCTTTACAATTTGGATGTATGTATTATAATTGTCAAAATCAACTTCAATATGTAAATATAAAACAGATTATAGTTAATATATTCAAATTATATTCTGTGCTATCAAATGCTTCATCTGTAATTTTAAAGAATATCAATTGTTTTTTTGTGTTCACATCTACACTTCGAAACTAGACTATTTGGTTCAGGTCTGTAAACGATAAAAAATCCAGCACATTTCTTTGAAGTATTGGATAATAACTAAAATTTGTCGCTATGTATGATAGTCGCCAAACAATACCTGCTAGGTTTATATTTTGATTAAATCTAGCAATAAAGTATTACTTGACTAAAATGTATCTCAATAGTATATTAATAAAACTATTATATTTTGTGTAATCGTGTGTCTTCATACGATTGGCTAACTCTCTAACCTCTTTTAAAAGTCTTCTACATAAACCTCTTAACCATATTCAGCTCAATCATTACTTTTGTAATTCATGCATTTTCTTTTTCTTTTGCATTTTGAATTGTAATTCATGGTTAGCTTTTAGTTATGATTTTATTTTAGATTAAGTTTGGTGGTGTATAATTGTTCATTATTCTTTGTTAATTTGGTTATTCACTTCTTGCCCTTTATGAACGTATTTTTTTCCTTACTAAGGTTGCCTGGAAGTGATCGTTTGTTGGCAACCCTCCCTAATAATTTATATCACTTGTTTTTATTTGTAATGTACCGTAGTTTTAATAAATATTTCAAATATTATTGATTTATGAAAGACCACAACTCAATAGGTACATAGTAATAATTTCATACTTAATTCTAGTGACGTTATAACCTCGAGTCCTTGCACTAGATCCGAGTAATAAGTAACGACGATTACAGCGACTTATGTCACACAGAACAATGATTCTCACACATTGTCTCTACTAGCCTTGAAGAGATACTATCGCGTGTACTATTTCCACCTAGTTTATACTTAATACATTATAATTTTATTGCAAACGTTATGGCAAACCTTATCAAAATTTAAAAAGTAGTTTTTAATAATTATTTATGTGTTATTTATGTACAAAAATAAATTTATTTATTAATAAAGGAACATGACAGACACGTCACAAATACAAGGTACCTATGTAAAAAAACACCTCAATTTATAGTAAGTAGTAGTAGTAGCTAAATATAAATATACTTATAACGTCACTACGGAAACTTATATCAAAATAAGAATATACTCCTCCTTCAAAGGCCGGCAACGCATCCACTAAAATGAGTGTCTATAGGCTGCGATGATTGCGCTTTTTGAGCGTCCCGTAGTCTCGTTTTTATTCTATAAAAAACAAAACTAGCATTTTCACTATTTTGCAATCCAAAAAATGACTTTTCCTCAGTTTTGAATGGTCATATTGCACTTTGTAAACAACCACTTCCAGGCAACTACTTGAATATAACTAATAATATCAAATCGTTAATAAATTTTATTTTTAATTTAACAAGGTTTTTGCTTTAAGAACTGAAGGTTTTACCGTGTATAAATTTGTTTTAGCATATTCCGTCCGTAACCCTTTGAATTAATTTCCCAAATTAGTTAAAATTAGTCTTAATTAATGTGTTGAAGTAAAAATCTGATGCCACGCGGTGAGTCATAAACAGTCACAAAAACTTAACCGTAAAAACTTTGCATTTTTGAAAAATTAAATAATGTTTTGGAAATAATTACAAGCTATGTTTTCTTTTATGTAATAGGAGGCAAATGAGCAGGAGGCTCACCTGAAGTGATACCGCTGCCCATAGACACACATTGCCAGAAAGCTCGCAAGTGCGTTGCCGGCCGTTGTTGTTATTTAAAGTCAAAATCATTTATTCATATAGGTAACACAATGTACACTTATGAACGTCAAAAAATAAATATATATTTACAGTTCTCAAATCAAGGGCTTAGAACGGAAGAGAAGAACTGGCAATAAACTCTCCGCCAATTTTTTTTAATCGCGAAGTTTTTTTACACAATGTTTGTAAGGAGCTGCAACCACTACACCATGTTTCACATGACATCTTAAGTAATCAGATTCAGTTATTCAAGAATAGTGTTCAACAGTGAAAACTTTCGAGTCGGTACTATTTAATAACATAGTTTATAAATATAATCCTACCCCTATTAATATTTAGTAGACATCTTTTGTTTACTTACAGAAAAATATAACAAATTGCATATAATTAAGCTGGAATATTCCCGCGTTTATAATAACATCCGTAATCTTCAAAAAAATTAATTACCAAAGTGTAACAAGCAAAGTGTGCACCAATTCTTTGTATGGTAATTACGTTTTTGTGACTCAAACCAATTATGTTTAATGGTCATTTGTATCATCGACAAATATTTTGTTTTATTTAACTGAAACTTGCAAAAAAGGAGCAATATTTAAGAATGTTATGTGGAACCAGTTATTGAAGCATTTTTCCAACCAATTGGACTTAGGGTCCTACAAGAAAGAGCGTACCAATTCTTAAATGGCCGGCAAAGGACTACTAGCGCTCTGGCATTAAGAGTATCCATGGGTGACGGAATCACTTAACATCAGATGGACCTCCTGCCCGTTTGCCCTCTGTTCTATAAAAAAAAATTACATCTTTGTACAATACATACTTTTACAATAAACTAGTGGGCCAGACATACGTTGTTCTATACACAGGTCTTCAATAAAAAATAACATCTAATTGTAAATCTAAATGGTTATTAAATCCACTTAATCACACACAAAAAAAACATCAAAATCTGTTAAGGACTTCAATTACAAGTTAAAGGCATATAATATATTTTTGTAACTATATATAATACTCGTTTCTTATCGTTTAAACCTTCTCTGAACTTTCACATATATTTCAAAGAACGAAATTAACCAAATCAATCGAGCCATTCTCGTATTTGAGCGAGACAAACTAACAGCAATTTATTTTTATAAATAAAGACTTACAAGAACTAAACGTTAAATCTTACACATTATAATGCATTGTTATAAGGAATAAACATATTTTAACTCTTTATTTTTATAAACCAGACATGAGAAATTGAAAAAGACAGAATATCTCTCTATCTCTATGTAATTCTGTTCCTCTCAAAATGTATATAAATAAGTAATAACACTTATATAACATTTACGCAGCAATAAATATACAAAAATGATGCGACCACCTAACACAATATAAATTGCTGAAATTCCATAATACTAAACCATGCATTGTTTTTTCAAATGTTATTAATTTGCATTCGATACGAATCTTAATGTTGTAATTTGATACATTATTGTGAGGTGCTATCTCGAGAAGTGGAGATAAAAATAACTTATTGTATTGTATTCAAGTTATAGTTGTGCTGAATTTATCTCTTAAAACACTTTATCGGCACATATTTTGAACACTTATTAGCATATGCAGTATGGAAATCAGGCGATAGTGTGAAATTATTTTAGTTGATTTCTTAATCCTGCTTTAATTACACTTTTAACTGTTTTTAATTAAGCGAAAGTTATGGCACTAACGTTTTTAACGTTTTAGTGTTTTTATTTGTTTTTTTAATCTTAATTAGTTAATAATGTGCTTTTACGGTAACAATTAAATCGATAGTTAAGTGTTGCAAGAATTTCTAAATCTTTTACAAACGGTATTAAATTTAATAAAGATGTCTTAATTTCAATTAGCCCCTGCGGTGAACTGTAAAAGGATTCGTTTTCCGTATAATATAAGAATATAGCTAAAACTGACGCTTAAATAAAGACTTTCGGAATTATAGGAAAGTGTTTATTATCAAACCATGATTTAGTAGTTGCCAGACAATATTGAATCAGAGTACACTCCTAGATTTCCCAACGGAAAAGAAACCTGACTAAATAATTGCTGGATTACCTACAATTACTTTTTCGTAAATAAACACAAATAGGGTTTAATATGGTCTGAATAGTGGAGTACTATGGATACATAACGTTTTCTTGAGTTTTGATATAATCACTCATATTAGTCGTAACCATACTAATATGTATATCTCATATTAGTATGGCTACGACAGGATTACTAAACAAATTATAGGAATGAACATTTCAGAGACTTCAAGGAAATAATAACAGAAATAACTACGAGTAGTAGGTACTTAATAATACTAATGACAAATGCTATTTTATTTATTTTTATATTTTTATTTACTTCGTTACTTGTTACGTTTTCAGTGTTACTTGTTACAGTTTAATTACCAAACTTAATCTAAAATAATGAAAAAATTTAACAAAATGAACTAAAAGCTATTCTTAATCTTGCTAATCGTAATATCTATAAGCACATAAGTTTATACCTCCGACGACAATATAAAGCTAAAGAAATATATTACTTTTAAAACTATTTAAGTCTATAAAAATAATAACGTTACATAAATTGTACACCATTGCGTGCGCATAAACCATTAAACGATCATAATTTCTATACGGTTTACTTTCCCATATCTTTCTCACACAAATCAATTTAAGATTCGCGATAAACTGTATGTCAAATTGATAAATAAACAGCGATCTAGCTTAATCCTTTCACGCATGGATCGGATCTATGTGATCGATCGTGTGACGCGGAACTAAATGGATTTTTTCCTTTATACGACGGGCGGCTGCTCTGATATCTCTATTATAACTTTTGGTTGTTGGTGCTACGGACGTGAATTTAAAAAAATATTAAAATACTAGTGATTAATATGCCACTTTTAACTTTATCTTATTATTATTTATTACTTAAAATGCCATGTGGAACATGGTGTAATGGTTGCAGCTCCTTACACACGTTGTGTACCTAAAACAAAAAACTTGGCGATTAAAAAGAGTGGCGCAGAGTTTATTGCCAGTTCTTCTCTTCAGTTCGACGCCCTTCATTTGAGAACTGGCAGTATATGTAAAATTAGAAGCATTTCATTGTGTTACCTATATGAATAAATGATTTTTGACTTTTTACTTTAACTAAGAGATTTCCATATTTGTAATTATGTGAACGTAAACGTGTTACACTAATATTGTATATTTTTTTAAACTGTATATAAGCCATTGAACTTTTAGAACTAAAATAGGCTTTTCTATATATATGCTATGATGTTAGATAATAGTCAGATAGACACGTTAAAGTGTCAAATAACTTTCGTGATTGTAATACATAAATACAGTTCCCCATCCCGTGGCGTTGCGTAGAGATGTGGTCTCTTCATCTTATGCCGCTTTTACCATGGAGAGTTCTAGGGATTTCGTATTATTAACTCCAGCTGAGTTTCATCATCGGACGTCGAGGCGGAATACGAAATTTCACCCGTTCCACAACTAAGCGTTTTACAAGTATGTACAGCGCACCACCACTATTCGAAACCAGCCCTGCGATTCTGTAACTCACTTCACGAACTCACACAGCGGTTTTCGCATCGGCGGTCGCTCTCAAATCAGTCGTGAAGCAGTCATTTTATGATTTGGCATTCTGAAAAGGTGGGAGCTTGTAGTTTATTGTTTATCAGAATGCCAAATCATAAAATGACTGCTTCACGACTGATTTGAGAGCGACCGCCGATGCAATAACCGCTGTGTGAGTTCGTGAAGTGAGTTACAGAATCGCAGGGCAGCTATCCAAGTATTCCTGAACCAATTTGCTTTAGGGTCCATCAAGCAAAGAGCGTGCTGATTCTTAAAAGCCCGGCAACGCAATTACAAGCCATCTCTGGTTGTTCTTGGGAATCACTTAACATCGGGTGACTCCTGGCTGTTCCCCCTATTGTATAAAGTACTGTAAACCTATTCGGCCACGACGGTTAAAATAAATAGATGGCATTCCATAACTCTTAAATCTAAGTTTATAAAACTAATATCTCGAGGTCGTTCATATAGATTATAATATTTTTTTCGAGATAATATAAAAAACGAGTCGAGCATGACGTACAGACCCGAGCTGTAACGCAAGTTTGGCTCAGTACATCAACAGAAAACAACGTATATGGCGAATGAACGTTGAGATTTGAGGTATTTGCTACTGTGGCTAATAAATGGACAGTCTGTTATTAGATAGCCTAACATTAACCAACATAAAAAGTAAATTAAAAAACTACTTTTATATACATTTGTTTATAATACAAACCACGGTATCAAATGTAACGTATCATGATTTTATGATATTATTCTGTTAAATAAATAAAAATAAAAAATAAGATAGATTGTATAGATTACTAGCTGACCCGGCAAATGTTTGTTTTGCCATGTACATTATTTCTAGGAAACATTTTTTTAGTTCAGTAAAAATAACTATCTACGGTAATAAAAAATAGAGGTTGATCGTAGAGGGGTGAAAATAGGATTTGTATGCATTTTTGTATGTTGTATCATAAAAAAAATAACAAAAATTTTGTTTGGGGTGGACACCCCTTATCACTTAGGGGTTTGAAAGATAGATACTAGCTGATTGTCAGACTTACTGAATATGCATAAAAAATTTCATAATAATCGGTCGAACCGTTACGGAGGAGTATGGGAACGAACATTGTGACACGAGAATTTTAAATATTAGATACCATATTTTTATGCCGGTAACATAAAATCTCTACTCTAATTAGTATGTTACGTATGCTTATGTTGTGAATACATCATACAAGATCAATGTGAATTTAAGTACCCAGTTAGCGCATGTTTACAATCTACGTAGCCGTGCTCGACTAATGAGCAAAATTGTAACTACATGTTCACACTATTATAACCTAGATTTTCTTAATTATATATTAAAAATATACAAATAGTTACCAAATTCTAGTTCTTAGAATTAAAAATTCATTAATAACCTTAAACTCTTAATGAATCCTTTATATGTATATTGCATAGCTATTTTCTATATATATGGCATAGTGGTTTAAATTAAATCTACTAAGAAATAACAATAGTTTCAGTGAATTAATTGTGTAATTAATTTTAAGCTCCATATAGAGAAAAAGTCCTTTATGCGACTGCACGATTTTATATTATTTTTAATCGACTTCAAAAAGTGAGGAGGTTGCTTAATTCGACTCTGATGATTCTTTTGTGTTGGAAAGGAGTATCCCAAGGAGGAAGGATCTGATAATGGCATCCCAGAAAAATCAAGGGGAACCTTAGAAAATCTGTTCAAAATCAAAAAAATATGAAATGGTCTCGATGAAAGAGGTTGTTTTTTTAATTATTTAATATGCGTTATTTTATCAAGTTTCTTGAAATTGAATAAGTATTTTTGTACGTATTTTTTTACTTTAGATGTAACATAGTATGTACTAGCACCTCCATAGCCAACGAGATTAACTTTCATCACGCCGTCGGAACTCTATGACGTTTCAATTTTCAACGGCCTGATCCCAATATAAAAAGCTCCAAATGATCCGTCCATAATAACTAGATCCCTAATTTTGCTAACAAAATTTTTTCTCGAATGTAATTGAAAAAGAGGCTCGTGAATTCACGTGTCAATATATGATGGTCGTAATTCTTTTATTTGGTTAAACCAATTAGTTATGCTTACACGCGGACTTCGTGTGTTTTTTTATTTGTACGTAACGCGGTTAGTCGGACTCATTCGTGTTCATAATTTGGTTTGTGAAAGCGTAAAGGTATTAGAATAGGGCTTATTCATTATATATTTGTACTAGCAGACCGGCCAAGCGTTGCTAATATGGCTAAGGTTTTAGTTATATTACCTACATAGTTGTAACCTATTCAAGGGAACCGGCAGGTGAACACCAGTCATGGGGACCACCATGCTTTTTTGGTGGTAATGCCATTAAATTGTAGCTTATGTAAAACGTTGGTACTTTCAATATAGCGCCATCTGTTAGAATTGTGACCATCACATAATAAACAAATATTTTGCAATCAAATAATATTGCGGGTATAAAATGAGATGTAAGCTATCCTATCTTTTAGGTTAGATCAAACTACACATGGTGTGCAAATTTGATTGAAATTGGTTCGGTAGTTTAGGAGTCCATAGCGGACAAACAACGTGACACGTAATTTATTTACAGGGTGTCCCAGAAAGAATGGATAATTCTTGAACCCCGCACGGAACAGCTCTCCAGCGCTCAGAAAAAAAATATATTAAGATAAAAATTATGCAACTAAGGGAAAACATATTTATCGTTTACCAATACATTATAAGATTAGAGTTATATATATCTATATATATAAAAATGAAACCCGTTTTCCGTTGTCACGACATAACATGAAAATGGTTTTACCGATTTGTCTGATTTTTTTATAATATACCTTGAAGTACGAAGATGGTTCTTACGGAGAAAAATTAAAATAAAATTGAGTGAATCAGTCTAAAAACAACACTTTTCTATATTCCCATACAAAATATTCGTAATAATACTTAAAAGTGAATTTGAACTTTAATACCATAGCATAAAGTTCAAGTGTTAGTGGAGGGGTTCCGGGAAGGTAAATTTTTATTTTTTGACATAATGTATTTGTTGTCTTATCAATTTTCTTTTTTATCTTACTAGCGAATAGCAGAATAAGTATTTTAAACAAATAAATAATCGACTGTTAGGCGGTACGATGTTCGCCAGGCCAGCTAGTTAGTTATAGATATAGAATACATTATTTAATTTATTATAATACATAATTATTATTATTATATAATACATTTTAAGATACAAAACCATAGTTATCCACAGAACAATGTTTTGTTTATGTACGAAATTTCAAGTTACCAAGACGTTGAAAGGCTGCCTATTACACTTAAATTATTAACGCTACCCCACGATTTAATCATTTATTTTACATAGACAAAATATTTACACCACATAGTGGAAAGCGAAAGAAAAGTAGGCCCACATGTACCACAGGATGGCTTATAAAGTGTATTTACCTATTATAAAGTTGAAATATTATTCCGAATCGTCGGTCATTCCTAAAAGGCCGGCAACGCACTCGCAAGCCCTCTGATATTGAGAGTGTCCAGTTTCAGTATTCAAAGCTCTCTGTTGTCTTGTATTTATTATATTATCAAGGCGATATAGTGAATTTATGGGTATAAGCAGCTGTTTGAAATTACTTCACGAATCCCATTGGTCGGCTGCCAAGCGGGATTTCCTATGACTACGCCTCACGGATATAGCATAAAAATCATATAAAACATATTATTGATTGGACAAGGCCAAGATATAAATTAATATATCTGTATAAGAACGTATGTTTGTATTCGATTATCGGGGCAATCATTGTTTCATTTTGGCATATACATTTTTATAAAGGCGTGCGAATCTCATCCCTGAGGTCGTTGGATCGAACCCCGACTGTGCACCAATAAACTTTTTTCTATGTGCGCATTTAACATTCGCTCGAACTGTGAAGGAAAACATTGTGAGGAAACCGGCTTGCCTTAGAGCCAAAAAGTAGACGATAGATTGGTAAATTATCATAGACAGATTCAGAAATATGAGGCACAGACCTAAAAACGTTGTAGTGCAAGTAATTTTTATTATGTACTTTAATAATATTTTTTTTTTAATTAAAGTTGTTCAAGGAGTTCTCGTGATTGTAATACTTATTATTATTATTATTTCCGCCCTCCTTTTCATTTAATTATGTAAATTTATTATATTGTAATGCAACAAAATGTTAATAAATAATAAATAAAATATAATTTTCGACAGTTTTAATGACAGTTAAATTCATTAAATTCCTAACATATATCTATCTTTTCCCTCCAAGTCTCGGAAATGTAAAGTTTTAGATTTGTATAAATATGAACAAGACTTAGAAATTTGTTTGTCAAAGAAGTTTCACTTCTGACAGGTGTACCTACTTTGTACGCACGCACTTTTTTTCTCATGTAAGTAATATACAGTATGTTATCAATGAGAAACCTAATAATAACCTTTATTCATAACAAAAAACTGTTATGACACAATTGATCTGACGCTAGACTAGTTAGTACCTACTACACTATTGTGTGTTCATTATATTATATTTAATTTTTAAAAATATCTACGCACTACTAATAGTACGCACGTTGAATTCTAATACTTGCAGAACACCAATTAATAACTTACCCATCATTTGTGAGACAAATGGTAGAGTACTGCTTTGCGATTCTGTAACTCACTTTTCGAACTCGCACAGCAGTTTTCGCAGCGACGGTCGTGCTCAAATCAGTCGTGTATCAGTCATTTTACGATTTGGCATTCTGATAAACAATAAACTACAAGCTCCCTCCTTATTTTAAAAATTCTTCAGGAAGTCTCTCAAACATATACGGTGAAATAATCTTAACAGTAGGCTAGGCTAGGCTTTTTAAAAATTATTAAAAAAGTATATTTGATAAATTACAATTATTAAAATAAACTGTTAGTTACATATATGTATATATATAATTTAGGTAATAGCATAGTGTATGTAGTTGATTTAATGACAACTATTGTTCTATATCACGTATTATAAAAGCTATCTGTGAATCAAAAGTCCGTTATTGCATTAATATCACCCCAACGGGAATCAAACCCGCATCCGATTTATATCTAAGCATCGTGACGACGCATTTGATATCTGAATAAAGATTTTGGGGTCCTATTTACATCGACAACACAAACGATTTTCATCCATCATCTCTCTCTTTAATCAGCAGCTCATGTCTGAGTGTCGTGGTCAGCAAGGAAACATCTGAAGCGTTCAAGGATAATGCGAACAATCTGTTTCCACCGGTTATTTGGCCTCTCTTATAACAGTGAAAAGTTTTGAGGACGATGAGTCTTTCACTTTCTTTCATCTGGTTGGTGAACGACCACGTGATATTTTGCCTTCTGTGTTACCAACCACGAAGTTACTTCAAGTTCTCGCATTGTATGGCCGTAATATGATGCGATTCGCTTTAGGCATATGGTAGACAGGCGAGTCCGTATGCGGAGTTGGATCAGGATCGATGTATTGGTGCGCTTCGCAGATCACGGTATTCTGAGCATTCGCCGCTAGCACCACATCTCATAGCTTTGCTTTGCTTTTCTCGAGCCAGTCCACGTTTCTACTCCATACAGGAGGATAGTAAAGTGTTAAGTGTATCTTACACACTTAACGTGAGCAGTGTTGGCCTAGTGGCTTCAGCGTGCGACTCTCATCCATGAGGTTGTAGGTTCCATCGTAGTAGGTGCGCATTTAACATTCGCTCAAACGGTGAAGGAAAACACCGGAGGAAACCGTCTTGCCTCAAACCCTAAAAGTTGAGGGTGTGTGTCAGGCACAGGAGGCTGATCACCTATTAGATTGACAAATGATCACGAAACAGTTACAGAACTTTGAGGCCCAGACCTAAAACGTTTTATCACCATTCATTTATTTATTTATTTACTCACGTAAGACACTTATGGATCTAAAAAATTTAATCAATGTTGATGGATATCAACCTAAATTCGTGATTTCCAGATGTGTCGACTACCTTAGAATAAGCCCCCATCAAGGTGCAAAACGTCAGTAAAAAGTCTAACAAAACGAAACAGACAGTTACAGATTAGAGTCAAACCCCATTTATAAACATATTAAGATATTATCTGCACAAAAACTCATTCAAATTGAAGTTAAGCCCTCATTCAATAGTGACGCGTGTTATCCGCTTAACTCCTAAACACCCCAAGAGACAAATAAAGATGTTAAAGGGTTGCTTATAGTCCATTCAAATCTCGACTTTAATGTGTAGAAATAAAAGCTATATTCCCATGAGAGTGGAGCATAAAGTCAATACCGTTAAAACATTAGCAGAAAGAACAATAGGGTTTTAGCAAAGGGAAGTGTCTTGTTCAATTTCTTGATCTTGATGTGATTAATTTTTTACTGTTTGTCTTAGTATAATATACAAAGGTCTGTTTAATGATGGTATATCTATTTTTCTTTATCTGGTTCTTCAAAAAATCATTTTTATTATCATAATAATTAAGCCTGATTTATTCATTGAAATGTCTATCTTTACAAAATATACACACACTTTTTTATAGAGAGATAAATGAATAATTTTTTTTCAAGGATAGGCCTCCCCTTTTTCCCCTCCCAATTGAGATCATCTCTCTCTATCTTCAGCATTTTTCTCCCAATCTGCTCTAGCAACTTCCCATCGTGCAAGAGGGTGACCTCTCTTTCTTTTTCCTGGTGGCCCTTTTCACGATGTTACTCTCTTTGTCCATCTGCCATTGTCCATGCGAGTGGTGGGGCCCAGTCCTATTTCTACTATTTACGAAGTGTATAGCAAAGTATTTGATTTTCTCTGATTAATTTACATATAAGCAGTAGTTTTTAAATATCTCTGTGCTTCTATTATAATAAATATATTCATAAAGAAAAGCAAAAGTTCAGAAATATAAATTCAATTCATATAGGTACGAATATAATTAAAAACTGGTCCACAATTATAAAAACAAACAATAAATTAAGTCAGATTAATTGTTCCCACAACCGCAAGACAAAGCACGTCAACAAAAGAATACTAATAACACCTTTGTCTGCACCGGATACAATAATGCACTTTTTATTATAGATTTAATTTGCATAGGATAAGACTTTCGGATTTTTCAAATTGTATTTAAGTAAAGACTCGCGTACGGGGCAGAACATTTTCCCTTCTATTTTAATAAAAACTTCAAAGTCGAGTGTTTACTAAAGAAAGAAAAATGTATCTGTCAGTTTATACATATAATGAGGAAAGAAAAAATTAAGCCAGGTACACAATATACTTGAGGAAGTTCTGGTTTAATTCCCGAATCAGATGATTAGGCACAGAAATCTGATACCATATTAATATCCTATATCGAAGAGCAGTTACCTCAGATTTAGATTTAGCCTAGCTATTTAAGGGTACGCTGCCATCTTCGGAACCTTGCCTAAAGGGACTCCTTTCAATAATATATTTAGTTTGGTTTAGTTATTTTTTTTTGTTATTATTATTTTTTTTATACTTATGTAATAAACAAACAACAACTCTATCTATAATAACATATATACATAGACATCCCATGCCTGAAGACCCGCCAGAGAACGGGGTTTTAAACTGATGCCGAAAACACAAATTCTTAGCTAATAAATATACCTTATTGCTCTTAAATAAAAATAGCTAATCTATATAAGTCCTACTTAAGCATAAAAACAGAGCAGGTAACACACACGTCAGTGGTCGCAGCCTTGTGCTCCTTACGTGAACAATGCGCAGATAAGCCGCAATTACTGCGCCCGCGCCGTGATTCGGCGTTACATTCTTAGCGCCTCATACGATAACCTTATGGATGCGGTACTTTATAGATCGTTAGGATTAATAGCCTATTGTGGGCCAGGTGTATATAATGCAATAGATAGGTAACGTTTTTGATTAGAATTATATAGTGATAGTAAATGTGAAGACTACTTACAAAATATAGCCCTTTGAATAGGTACTGTCACATACAGTCTCAACGTAGGGCAATTCTCAACCCTGAGACCGTGCTGAAGTTGGTAATAATGGATTTTCTACTCCATTTCAACTCTTGCTTGACGAAGGACAACATTGTTACTTTAATTTAATGACAATTTTCTTTGTAATTGAACTAAGTACTGAGATGTAATAAAATATTTAGCTTTCTTGCTTAATCCGGATTGTATATACTCTATTTCTAATATCAAATTGGTTTCAATCACAGATTTACCAATAGAGTGATGGCGGTATTTGCATTGGCACTTCTTGAAGTACTCTTAATTGATATTTAATTATTTATGTAAAAAAGTATTAAAAACTAAAGCCTTATCCGAGCCTTCTTAAATCTCATGTGGAGGTCTAGGTGTTCCGAGATAGCATCGCCGGCGGAACCTGCGGTCATCTCCGATCGCCGGATTCCATTCACGCAGAATTTTAGCCCATGTTTGATTTAACACCAATCATGGGCTTCCTTGTTTCAGCTAATGGTGATTTGTTTACGTTAGGGATTTTAAATAGGTTTAATTTTAGAGCTTTAGTAGCTTTGCCTGAAGCGCTAGAATTAACTACAAGTCAGCATAGTGGTCGCACCCTAAAGTGAAGTAACATCTAACTATAAGAATTAAGATGGCGTTGCGTTGAACAGATATGAGATCTATATCAACTGATAAACAATCAATAATTTATTTATTACCAATGCTGAAACTTCTACAAAACGCCTCCTAAAATAAATAAAAAATAACATTATAACCAGTACACGTTTTTTGACTATAGAACAATAAACAACAATTGCGGCCCACGAACGTTACCTTGAGGAACACCTATTTCCCAAATCAATATAATTCACAATCAATAAAGTGCATAAGAAATATTATAATCGATTGTCTTGGCAGATACACGCATGAGGGACGGCTATTGTCATGTTTTTTCCACAATTTAGTGAAGGGACTGTGTGAACTGTGCTGTACCAAGGTCAACGTTGTCAAAGGCTGATATGGAAACCTAAGAAATAATACGACTGAGTATGATTATGTGAATGACGTGTAGGCTTCAACAACGTGGATATTACTTCTTACTTTTGGGTTTTATAGTCTTTCTGATAATAGAATGACTCGTACAATTCATATTTTAAAATATATTAATTGTAATCATGGCATCTATTTAATTATTTTGAATTAAAATTTATTCCTAAGACGCTATGTCGCAATAAAATCGTTGTAAACTATTTATTTTCACATTTTTACTTTAATAAACTCGAATGAGTTTTACAAATCAAACTGTTTTCTTTTAATATGACAATTTTAAGAGACGTCACGTTCTAGAGCTAGTAATTATATGAAGATCGCTTATCGTAAACTATATTTTAATGAGTCAGGAAGGAATGACCCTAGGACGTAAAATAATTATTACTGGTAATACCATAAACGAAGGAACACTAAGGTTAAGTACTGGCAAATTAATTATCAAATTAATTTTATTGCTAATTTTTTACATTGTATGTGGAAATGGATATTACAAAATCTTTGCTCTTTATTGTACAATGTTAACTATCAAGCCCTTCTAATTATAAAAACTAATTCTAATAATACATTTCAGAGTTTCCGTCTCCTTTTATCGCAGCTTAAACACACTTCGACGGAAAGAGACAAACGAGTACGTTAGTGTATTGTAACTAAAAGAATTAAGTACCTAAGGTCGATTGGTACTCATTACGACGATATTAATAAATTTTATTGTAGTTTTAACTCCTGAATCGTTAATAATACACTGCTTAAAGGAAAACGTACCTCTACTACCCCGACTTGGTTAAATGATTCAGTAATTAAATGTTTGTGTGAAAAATATAAATATTGTACAAAATTTTAAAAATATAAAAATATTTATTTACAAATTTGAGCTCTTAATGAGGATTAAGTTTCTATTTAGTTTTGGTTTTTTTTTTTTGCTGTTTGAAATTATTATGATCTAATATATATATTAATATGTATATGTGTCAAATTTGTGAAGTCATATTTTCTTGTATATTTTAAAGCATACATATTGTTTTACGACTTAAGAATAAATACATAAATAAAATTACTCTTGTTCATACTATTTGCGCATTTAGTCTGATCTTATATTATTAACACAGGTTTTTGAGTATTTCCACTATCTTCTTTTTTTCAATCAACCCGAGAACTTATCGTTACTTACTTATCGTTAATTAAAAATAGTATAATTTTTAATTAACGATAATAAACAAAATACATACTCATAAGAAAACATTCAAAAAACTATATCAATAGCAATGTTTAATAAAAAACAAATGTTATTGAAAGTCGTGGACATTACAAAGTTTAATTCGCTATAATAAAAATGCATGTGCTCTATCCGTTTATAATTTTTCACCCATAACAATCAAATCGGTGAGATATGCCCTCGCATCTCAGAAACCAGCTCATAATAGACTGGTCACGTTGGCCATTTAGCCTTAATGGCCAGCATTAACTGACCCTGAATATGATTCTATACCATAGTGACATACACTGCTTGTATTTTTTTTTATTGAATGGATTTGTATTATTAAATACTTGTTTATTTCAGAGTAAGTGCCAGTCTCAATATTACCTGCATAATAAGGTATAATTTGGTATATAAATTAGAAAATAAATTTAATCCATTGAAGCTTATAAGATGAGATTTTTTGTTTTTGATAGAATTTGATTTGGTTAAATATTGGTTGTAGCGGTCATACAATTTTGCGATACCATTTTAAGCCTCAAAATAGGCTTCAGTTTCAGAGATTACCTCTTCATCAGCCCAAAATTCTGTCCAGCGTGCATTCTCTTGAGGTCTGAGAACAGGATAAAGTCGCTGGGGGCCAAATCTGAATAATACGGTGGATGCTGAAGCAATTAAAAGCCCAATTCTTGGGCCAACGTTTTCATTGATTTGTGAAATTGCTACATAACTACTGATGTACAAAATTACTCGAACATAAAAAATGATTAATTAATGAAGCAATGTATAATCTACAATGTATTGTACTCAATGTAAACAAGATGTCGCGGCAGTAGCTCGAAGCGTTTTAAATTCAAAATTATTATGTTTGTTTTTATGAAGAGTAAGCATTAACATGTTAGACCTAAGTACTGGTTGTAGAATTTATAATAAGTCTACTTAGTAAACGGAATTATTTTTTATAGATCAGTCGGCGCCATTGATTCAAAGAAAATATTGTTTGGTTAGTCCAACTTGTATATTGTAATTTTTTACTCGAGTATCATATTTAAAAATATAAATAAAACATCAGTGGTGCTACCTTTTTAGGTCTAGGCCTCAGATTTCTGTATCAACCTCCTGTGCCTGACACACCACGACTTTTTGGGTCTGGCATGCCGGTTTCTTTACTATGTTTTCCTTCACCGTTCGAGCGAATTAATCACGCATATAGAAAGAAAGTCCATTGGTGCACAGCCGGGATCAAACCTACCACCTCAGGGATGAGAGTCGCACGACGAAGCCACTAGGCCAACACTACTCCATTTCAAAATATACTCATACAAAATTGTATGAAATATACAAAAAGATTTGTATTAGATTGCTTGGATAACATTTACTCTGTTATTTATTTGAATGGTATAAATTGCAATTCACAATACTAGGTATATTTAATTGTTCGATAATAAACATTTTACCCGTCCAGCCGAGTAATTTAAGGAATAATAAGTAATAGAGAGGAAATTTATTATAAGCTACCTAAGCGGGAGTTATGAAAATTCAGACGTATCTTATGTTGAATTGATTTGTGGTCACCGCCAGGGTGGTTCATTGTGGCGCTCACATAAATACAAGATGTGTTTTGATAAGGTGAATAATTCCATTTAATATATGGTCAGTGTGCGGTTTCAGTCGCGATTCAAACGTAGTACCGACTAATCTAGAGGCATCTCGAGTAATATATTTATCACATTAACTATAATATCATGTACGGTATGGAACGATAAATTTACGAGTCGATAAGTAAAAAGCATTGTCAACAAACACTTCACTATAAACTGACATTGATCATAAATAAATAAATAAATAATTACTAAAATGATTATACTACTTATGATTAAACACAAAATTATTGACCTAAAATAGCAATTAAATTTTTTCATTTATCAGAATATATGCATCACCGAGATAATTTCAAAGCATGAAATGTAATTAATATATTATAATAAAGATATTATATTATAAGGTAACTTAGAGGTGGTGCGCTGGTACGGATGGTATTTCGTATTCTGCCTCTATGTCCGATGATGAAACTCAGCAGGTATTAATCCGAACAACCTTTCTCAAATTATTTGTTAAATTATATTATTGTTTTGTTCAATATCCAACTATTCATACAAAGTAAGCCCACATAATCAGTATCTAACCATTTGCCGTTCGTATAAAAGATGTAAAATCCTCTTAACGAACAGTAAAAGGGAAATTGAGCTTAACTTCGAAACTATGAAAAGATAATTTTATTGCAAAAACAAGATATGCCTACGATAACTAGATAAGGAATTAATATAAATCATAGTACTAACTGCAGTGTTTACAATCCTTACGCGTAGGCTTTTATGGGAGAACTTATCGCTTTACATTTGTAGAGCATGTTAAGACGTGTTTTACAATTTAATTGTACAAGAAAGCTCAAGATGGAAAAATATAAATGGTGCGAGAGAATCACTGTATTATGCAATTGAAGATAAAAGCGCACTAACTTGATCAATAGTACAAATATCAAATCGATTGTAATTTTATGGCCTACAGACACTTTTTATACACCAACGTAGTGGCTACGATGCATGTTAAAAGTCAAAAATCATTTATTCATATAGGTAACACAATGTACACTTCACGTCAAAAAAGAAATATACATTAAATGCTTCTAATATTACATTTACTGCCAGTTCTCAAATCAAGGACGTATAACGGAAGAGAAGAACTGGTAATAAAGTAACGTAAACGTAAGTAAATAAGGTAACGTGCATTCTTGTTCTTGTTTTAAAGTTAAAGAAGAAGCAGCAAATATAATAAACTAGCTGGTGCTCCTTCGTTTGCGTAGGATCAAAATAATATTTCTCTAAATAATGTAGCGTGAAAGACATATTTTATGTACTTTAAATACCAGAAGGGATAAAAGTATCGATTTTCATTTAGGAATCAATTTATTACAACCAAATGTGCATTTGAAATAAATTATCAGTCTTTATTGTAGTTATGGTTCACCATTTTGGCTATAATGGCTTACACATAAGATACAGATATATACTAATATATTTATATAAACATTTCCATTATACATTACATATGTGTAACTCTAGCGGATTTGGTAGCGCACGCCAGAATAGCTCGCAGATAGTAGATGTTTTCCCACTTACTTGATTTTGGACAATTCACACAATATCTTTATAAATTGTAGCCTATGTGTTATTCTAATGTATAAGCTATAATTTTGTAAGGTATCATTAAAATCCATTTTCTAGTTTTTACGTGAAAGAGTAACAAACATCCATCCATACTTACAAACTTTCGCGTTTATAATATTAATAAGATACTTTCTAATGTATATGTCACAGCCAACTAGCTTAGTTAGCCTTTCAATCAACAGCCTAGCCTCTTTACCAAATATCGCCGTTTAACCAGCGGCCTAATTTAAACGGTAGTATTTGTTACAACATTTATTAAACTGGCAACCTAATGGCCATACGTACCCTTAATTTTCATCTACCCTCTGCGGTCAACCGCTATTTTTTATTTGTTAGTTAAGAACTTATAACTTGAACTCTGAGGTTTATATAGATAAAAATCACAGAAAAATCTAAAAAGTTTTCATTCCGGAAATCCGAACAGTCTCTGGGGTAACATAGCAAAAGGGTAGGCTAAGTAAAATCACATTAAGGAGACACTAAGTTCGCGGGGGCAGCTAGTATTCTATGGAAATGTCTCTTCTATAAGCCTTTGCCCTTCAGCGTCGAAACAATTCCTCCATTATTATCTGCGACCAATCGTTGACAATATATTGTCAAAACAATATGTTCGGTCAAGGAGCGACCTAGTTCTCAGGTAACAATCACTTACCCATTGTGGGGCTTTTTACTGACGCACTGTATGATACGATTGTTTGCTACTAATTGTTCCTACTTAACTAAATTAGATAATTTTGTGGACCTCGAACTTTGATCTTGAGTTTATATAATTAATTTGGAGGCACTTCGTAATTGGTTTAAGGTCGTTCGCGATTGTTTGTTTAAGGTCGTTGCTGAAATTATTCTTGTGAGTATGTGTATCGCACATCTTCAGCTCAAACACAAATTCTAAATAACTTTATTCATATAACCAAGTCCACTTATGAACGTCAACAGAAAAGATATTTAATTGATTCTTAATTTACATTTAGTATCAGTTCGCAAGTGTTCTTTCACTTGTTCGTGTTCGTGGAGCGGGCAAGAAACTCTCCGCCACTCTTTAATCGCCAAGTTTTGAGTCATACAAATTGTTTGAACTGGAGCAAATCAGTCCCAAGGATTAGGATCAATTAAATAATCGTCAAATTTATAAATAGCTTTATTGATTTAGTTATGTTTAACGAGAGTTTTGAATTTATTCAGTGATAATTCTCTAACTTCGCTTGGCAGTTTGTTGTAATAACGAATACAATTTCCATATAAGGAGTGGTTTATCTGCTGGAGCCTGGTTGGTCGTACGCTTAGATTAGTTCTATTTCGGGTATTATACTGGTGAAAGTCACCATTTGTTTTAACGTCGTTTATATGTTTTTGTACATACAAGGACAAACATGCTATTTGGAACAACCACGTGAGCCGTGTCAGCAGTTGGTCAATATTGGATCCAGTTTTATAATAATAAAGAAAATTAAATAATTTTTTCATATATTTATAAAGTTATTTTATTTTAATAGGTATTCTTGCACACGGTCTGGAGGCTGTTCAAGGAACACCGACAAACTGAGTATGTTGCTGGCCTTTTAGGCACTTGTCTCACCGGCAACGATTAACGAGTAACGAGTAGAGCTAGAACTAGAAACGAGTTAGCGAGACGCGGGGAGCGAGTGCGTATTTCCGATATTTGTGTAGCTCGGCTATAAGCGAGTGTGCGAGTGAGGCGGGCGATTACTCATCATCATCGTTGTCTGCACTAGATAACAATGATAATTCAAATGATTTTTCGATATTCATATTAAATAAAATAAAACGTGTACTTTCAGATACGCACTGTAGAGAAATAACCACTGGTTGCTCTCTCGCCGTGAGTTCTAATCGCTTGGCGACTATCGCCGAGCGAGTGTAATCTTTCGTAGCTCTTGTCGCTCAGCGACAAACTAGTGAAGCGAGTGCTCGCCGGTAGTGTGAACAGTCAGCGATCAACTGTTTGTATATGCATCTCTTTTGTTCAGACGGAAAGTATATCTATTGTACTTTTCTTGAGCGAGAAAATAGCCGATAGTTAGTCGTTTTCTCGTCGTTGGTGGGACAACTGCCTTACGAATCGGTAGGCTTTTGTTTTAGGTTGTATTGATTCGGAAATACCTTGACGATTCTACTGCCAGTTACTTTTAACATAAACTGGCTGGAGGCTCATCAAGTAACACTATCAGAAGGCTCGCCAGTATGTTGCCGGCCTTTTAGGAACGGATCTTTCTTTTTTTTCAGAGGTCTCCATTGGAAGTCGATGACATGAACTTAATACTTGAATAAAGGCTTTTTTTTTAATATGATTAACTCTTTTTTTTAAATTCTATTTACAACTCCCACCCGGATCACGAAGTCAGATAATTAACACTTAATATTTCTGTTAAATTATAATCGAATGATTTTTATTTGCCGGTAAAATAACAGTTAATAAATAGTCATTCAAATACATGTAATAAGAGTCTAGACAGAAATACGACCTTGATACAATAATTTAGAGGCCATTAAAACGAGAAAGCCCCAATAATTATGTTATTGAAGGAACGATTAAAATCATGTCAAACATAAACAAGCCGTTAGGGGACTAATAAGGCTATAAAACCAACTAAACTATAAAATTGACACAGATTATAAATACAGTTTGACAAGTGCTGAACGCTCATTCCTTTGGGAATATATTTAAATGATGCCTTCCGAAACACAAACAAACTCTTCCAGGAATCGAATACTAGCTCGTATACTTTAAATATGGACACATTTAGTGAGGTAATAATCTCGTATAAAACGCCTATAATTGTTTTAAAGTCAAAAGTCAAAAATCATTTATTCATATAGGTAACACAATGTACACTTATGAACGTCAAAAAAGAAGTATACATTAAATGCTTCTAATTTTGCATTTACTGCCAGTTCTCAAATCAAGAGCGTAGAACGGAAGAGAAGAATTGGCAATAAACTCTTTTATATTATGTATCTATAAGATAGAAGGAAATCACCGTTTCTGTTTTAGAATAATTTTGATTTTATATTTCAAAATGGTACCGACCGTAAGCGACGTAGTAAACTGTCGCAACATCTAAGTCTCTTGAACGGAGACCTCGACTAGCTGGACTGACGATATCATCAAGGAGGCTGGCTCCCAGTGGTTACTGAGAGTTCAGTGTAGGGCGTACTGAAGGTGGTCCAAATCCAGAAATGGACCAAATAAACAGGCTGATGATGATGCTATTTATCAAATTTGTAAGCAAATATATCACACAATAAATAATTTAACTTAACCTACTGGGAATTTTTATAACGTATACCAACTGTTAATATCAGTCTGTTTTGATGCGTGGCTTTCTTAATTAGTAATAATTTAATTACTTTATTACACCAACGTTAAACAAGCCTTGTCGGCAGATCACAATGGTTTTTATATCGAGTACTTGATGTTTTATTAATTGTTTAATAAGGAAATTGAAAATTATCCGATAATTCATTAACTTTTGATTTTATTGGGTGCATTTTAAGTTTAATTAAATTGTCATTCAGTTTTACGACCCAAATCAAACAAGTTCCGGTTATGAAAATATATGGAGGAAATTTGCGTTGTTTTCGGTACGGCTTTTACATGTAATTATAAAAAGTGTTTATGTATGTTATAAAAAATTTACAACATCATTTATTACATCATTGTAAAGACACACATGTAATTTAAACAACCCTGTATATAGGAGTGAAAGGGTTAGTTTTGTTTGTCTGTTTGATACAACTTTCTTTAAAATAAAAAATCATAAACCTATAACTATAGTATAGGAATCACCGTACAACTTCTCACACATTTATGTGTAATTTAAACAATGTATATTATACTAAGTGTAAATATAAAAAGCGTAATTTTTGTCTGTCTGTTTGATAATTCTTTAATACTAAATTCACCAACCTATCGTGCCAGAAAAAATATTTACGGGAAAGCAACTTATAATAGATTCCTTTTGTCTTAATATTACAGAGATGATGATTTGATAATCGTAGAGGAGTGTTAGCCGAGAGGCTTTAGCGTGCAACTCTCATCCTTGAGGTCATAGGTTCGATCCCCAGCCACCAACCAAACGCCTTTCTATGTGCACATTTAACACTCGCTCGCAAGTAAAACATGGTGCGGAAACCGGCATGAGTTAAACCCAAACGTCGCGTGTCAGACCACGAAAAAATACAGAAATCTGAGGCCCAGTCCTAAACGCGCTACTGGTATAAAAATCCTGCAACACAAAACGACCTCGATGTCGTGAGTATCCATGGGCAGTCTCACTTAACATCAGATAAGCCCCTACCTGTTACAAAAAAAATACTCTAGGATTTTTTCGCATTTATTTATATAAAAATTACTTCTCCTTACGTATGTATTTACCAAAATTTTACGTATACGTACACGTATACGTGAATTACAGTGACTTCGTTATCGGTTGTATCCAATTTACCTGATTTAAGTATGATTGATTCAGTTCCCACACGATAGTTCAGGAAATATTAAGTCATAATCTTTGATTAATAAGAGATTTTAGCTCATCCTCTGCGCTATTACAATCAATAGAAAAGAGTCGGATACAGCTGATCGTTATCTTCAATAAATAGCGAATGAAATAACGCGAGCGGAGTGTTTACACACTGTGCTTTATTATTTATGTGAGCAACGGAGAACTTTACGAAACTCTGTTTTATCGAAAAAAATTGTCAAAGAAGTTTGTATAAACGTAATGGTTTACTGTTTCAATTAATAGTAAAAATATGGTTATATTTTAGTATTCTTTTTTTTATTTTACCATACTAGATTTGCCTGAAGGTAGTCTCTTGTTTGCCATAGGCCGTTGACTAATAAAATATGTAAACTTTTTTTTCACGTATGTAACGAAGTGTAAATAAATATTCCTAGTAAAATTACTTTTAACGGCGAACAATAATGCATTGTTATGATTTGTTTCAACTACTCATACAAGGCGAAGTGGCAGGTAGAAGGAGACTTGGCCACGATGAAGTCTTGGTTGAAGAATCTTAGGCAATGCTTTGGCCAAAACACCAAGTGGCAAGATCGCCAACCTTCGAAAGGAGATTTCTGTATGCTTTAAATTTATCTGATTTCTTCTTTTTGTTCTGAAATGTATTTAAATTTATCAATCGAATGCAAATCTTATTTTTCAATACATAATTTGAGTATTAAAGCGCAGTGTGTATGCCTCCAAAGTCGACAGAAAGCATTTACGGTGTCGTGATAAATCGACGACATTTATCTACCGACGACTATATCAAAATATTTAAGTCGATCTTTGGATTAAGTGTCAACTGTAATGTGAGCCTGGCTCTAGACTTATGTTCAGTGGCGGTTCTCATTGTTCCTTTTTTAGCTTTATGGGAATTCTTTTTTCTTTAGAATAATATATTCCGCGGTGAAATAATTAATATATTTTCGTCTCGTGAATTCAAAGCCAATGCTTAGTTTAAGTAAAAAGCTTACTGGTTTTAATTAACGTTTTTGTTTGTCAAACAAATTGTCTTAACGCTGAAAGAAAGAAAGAAACAGCGTGATATTTAAAATTTATTAAAATATTTGCATTTTTTATAATAACTAGCTTTACTAAGAAATTTTTGCTCTTATAAATTAATTTATAATTGCCAAAATATATCTAAATATAACAGACTGTAATATTTAAAACCAAACAAGGAATCATCATTTAACAATAGCTAAAATATTTATAATTAAGTGTATCATAGCTACATCGAAAGCTTAAAATCAGAGGTCACTAACCTCATTAAATAAATGGGTTTACATATTACATAATTACCGCTATAAATGGACAATCATTTGAACGCGACAAATTCCCGATCGAAAGATAACGAAATTGAACAACATAATTCGTTTAATTAATCACGGTGCCCGGTGCATTTTTTTGGGAGTTAAGATATGTTAAGGTGATTTAATGTTGACTGCGAGCTGTAATTTCAGACCTAGATCGCAATAAATTAGGTAACACACACATTGTTATGAGTGTGTCATGTATATATAAGAAATAGTCAAAACTACCTGACAAAAGGTACAGGTATTATCAATTTAAATTTGTTTACCAATTTCTATTTTACTAAGTTAAAAAAATGAGCAGTGTTGGCCTAGTGGCTTCAGCGTGCGACTCTCATCCCTGAGGTCGTAGGTTCGATCCCCGGCTGTGCACCTATGGACTTTCTTTCTATGTGCGCATTTAACATTCGCTCGAACGGTGAAGGAAATCATCGTGGGGAAACCGGCTTGCCTTAGACCCAAAAAGTCAACGGCGTGCGTCAGTCACAAGAGGCTGATACCCTACTCGCCTATTAGATTGAGAAATGATCATGAAAGAGATACAGAAATCTGAGGTCCAGTTTTTTTTTGTATTATTTTATATTTTAAAACAGTTTATTGAGAAAAAGTACGTTTAGTGTTACAACTAATCAAACACAAGTCTTATAAGACATTAAATATGGGTGATGTGTGAGTGTGTAAATGGGTGTGCGCATGTATTTGAGAGTATAGCTAAGAGTTGTTATGAGCGTGCGCTGTCTATGCACCTCAGAGTCATGCCAAGATACGTAGTAAGGCCTGTGTAGATTCGAAATCCAATACAGCTAATTTTTATGTGATTTGTGAGTTTGTATCTGGATAGTTTGAGTCAAAAAAAAATCAAAATCATTTATTCATTTAGGTAACACAATGTACACTTATGAACGTCAACAAAGAAATACATATTAAATGCTTCTAATTTTACATTTACTGCCAGTTCTCCAATCAAGGGCGTAAAACGGAAGAGACGAACTGGCTAGAAACTCTCCGCCACTCTTTTTAATCGCCGGGTTTTTTGTTTTACAAAATGTTTGTAAGGAACTGCAACTATTACAAAATGTTCTACATGACATCTTAAATAATTAATAATAAAAAAAGAAACAAAGATTTGTCCTCCATCAGCAATAGGCATGGTGAAATAGGAGCACGCACTTACATTCTCGTGGGAACAACACGCAAATACATAGTCGAAATAACTAACATCACCGCATACATGAATTCAAGTCCAACCAGTCATCAATATCTCAGAATCAGAATTGGGAAAATTTATTTTATTATATAATACTAAACTATACACAGTGTACTGTGCTCTGTTATATAAAACTTAAAGCTTTGCACGCGTTGAAGTCTTCTCAACGCGCATATAAATATTTAATTTTAAACTTTTAATATTTCTAATAGAGGTTTGTGTGCCTATTTCTAAATCTATGTTTGGTCTTCTCATAAAAAAAACTTATTAAAAATTAAAAAAATATATATTTTAATTTTTCTTAAACTTGGCCGTGTTTACACATCAAATATAATAATATAAGTATAGCTCTGGTGATATATCATTATTTTCCTTAGTAATAGATCTAATGTTATTTCGAAATTAGTTCTAGATTTTATGAACAAATAATGGCATTTGTCTTTTCTCAGTGGTATGTTATGGTTAAGGCATAATATAACACATATGGTTTATATATATGTTATATACTGCTTTAAAACTTTAATGCACTTATTAAAATACTCGAAATTAAAGGTAACCCTAAATATCTGCAGTAAGAAATCACGCAAATATTTCTTAAAAGTGCATGGAATCGCCAGAGTCAACTATAATGATTTTTTTTTTAATTGATAAGACCAAGTCCTACATCGATCTATTTATGTGCTTTTTAATAAAAGAAACGACCAAATTTAAAAATTGTCATATATGTATATTAATGTCAACTTACTTAATAGAGATTTAAAACTGTATTTTATGTAAGACCTATTGGTATTAAGGTACCAAAGGTATTAAAAAGTATTAATTAAAATCATCCTACAGAAGTTACCCAAAATCTAGGAATCGTAAATCTCCAACCCGTTATTCACAGAATGTTATTATCCCATTTGTCATCAAACTGTGATCCCTTTCTCAGGAAAAACGTGACAGTGGGGCGCTTCTGTGATACCTTTACAAAAAAAACCACACGTTTTGTCCCAGTGATAGTGTAAATAAAAACCTTCTTGCTTAAGATCTATATAAATTAAAAATGAATCGCTAAATACGTCGTTAAGCGTGAAACTCGAAAGTGGCTGGACAAATTCGAGTATTTTTATGTATTCCTTGCACTCTTAAAGAAGGTTGTTATAGAGTGATCCATTTAAAAAAAAAATTGAGTACATAGGTTTTTTATGATGGAAAAGTGAACTGCCTCTATATGGGAAATATAGCGAAATGTTCAATATGTTGATAGGTCGCTACTAAAAAGGTAGACTAAGTAAAAAATCATATTAAGGTGAACTAAATTCGCAGGGGCCGATTGTAATTACAGAAAAATATTGCAACGTAATAAAGTACCAATGCTCCACGGTCATAAAACATACATATATGTATAAAATATGTGTTAAGAATGTAACGCAAAGTTTTGTTTTTTGCTAATAAATAGAATTAAGAATGTTGTAATTATAACAAACAAAGTTTTCATTATATTTAAAAATATAAATTACAAAAAGACCTATATAAAACTAAGAATTTTTTTGAAAGAATTAAATGGATATTGTATTTAAATATATTAAGATTCACGATCTATTGGTGTAATTTATGGGGTCTTCATAATATCTAAGATGAGGCTATGAATAATAACTTAATGGTGACATGATTATTATAAAAATATGTTTACGAACCAGTCAATTTCATAAATTGAAATTCATTTACTAAAAATTATTATCTATCTGGTCAACGACCAATAAAGTGTGGAATGTAAATCACATTTAAGACAAAAGTTTTTGAGAAATTAATAGATATTGTTTCGTATGGCGCCACCATTTATTATGTGATATATTATGTAATTTGACGCCATTTAAATACAAATACATTCTTTGTTTGGTTTTACTTTGTTGTGTCAATATACACAAGTTATATTTAACCAAACTTACAGTTTAAAAACTCAACACAGGAAGCCGTAGCCGAATACCTACTAATTTTTAGACTAATACAGAAGTGTGTGTAGTATTGAACACGCCTTAACACAAGTATTATTATCCTATAAATAAAATAATAATACATATTGAAAAGTCAATAATTAAATTATTAATATAAACAAATAATTCACTTGCATAAATCAAAGTACTAGGCGTACATAAATCGTAAAGAGCTTCCTAAAGCGTCCCATATCAGATTAACAGGCTCTAAATGGAGAAACGATATCGGGATACGTGTTAATATGTGCCTTTTAATTTGGGGTTCCGTCCCAAATTAAATACATTAATATGTGACTTATGCATCAATTTTTACAAAAGATTTACAATATTTTTTCCAGGGACCTCTTATTCTTGGAAAAAACCTCCTCTAATTGATAGATTCACTGACTATAATTTTTTTTTTAATTTAGATAATAGAAGGCAAACGGGCAGGCTCATCTGATGCTAAGTGATACCGCCGTCTATGGACACTCACAATGCCAGAAGGCTTGCAAGTGCGATGCCGGCCTTTTAAAAATTGATACGCTCTTTTGAAGGACCCTCAGTAGAATTGGTTCGAAAATACTTCAGTAGTTCGGTCAAAAATAGTACAAAAAAACCGTGATAGAAGTAGTTTTATTGGACACTTATGTTAAATAAGGCTAAACAGGCTGGCGGCCTCATTTTTAATTAATTATTTTAATTCTAATAATAATAATTTGCAACGAAATGTCAATAAATAAATTATCTGTTTAGTAAATTAGATAAGTTTTAATTACTTGCTAGTCTTAAGTTCGATCGTAATCTATGAAGTCATTGTGCAGAGACACTTTATTAAAAAAATCACCAGAATAACCAAAATATACGGAACTGGATGTCACGAGAAAAACCAACAAAAGCCTAGTAAACTAATAAATATGAAATACCCGTTAGTTAGTACATCTTCGAATCTTGTTACAACGTATTTAGGTACAGTCGCCGATAAATATGCCGGCGGTAAAGGCAGAAACGATAAATTTACTAAAATTAAGACATATGAACGAGATCTAATCTTCCTGCCGTGATTTACGTTCTGAATAGATTTATTTTAAAAATGTCGCCTATTACCGTGACTCGGTTTGGGCCACGAAGCTAGAGACGAACAATTCTATATAAATTCATATTTATTCAATTAAAAAATGGGTGCGTGTATATACGCGAGTAAGAAGTTATACTTCTTTGGCATTTTTAATAATACATACGGATAGTTAACCTCAATTGTATTGAGATTCACAAATATTTTCTAAAACTAATTAGTATTGATTTAAATATTCAATTTAAATCACTTCTGATTATAATTCAGACGCACATATAAAATTCGCACTTGTATAATGAAAACAAAATGAAAACACGTGTTTTAAATGTAGAAACTCAGAGCATATGGATAAATATTATAAATATAAATACACAGTGAACAGAGGCGGCGTGCGTGCCAACATGCGCTACTAACAGAGGTTCCATTTCTGTTTTGTTGGTTGGTTCTCAACTTAATGAGCGATTTAGTGGGCAACTTCATGCTGTTAATTTTGTGTCACGGTGCACGCCCATCGTAAAATTTCACTCTCATCAATTTTTCATAACGCGCCTAAAGAAATACTTCAAAAATAAACTATTATTCGACTAGAGATATGTAGAATTTTCTAATTTTTTGTTGTTAAAGCAAAAGTTTGCAAATTTTTGTTCTTTTTCATACATGATAAACATTTAAGTATCCTTTAAAGAGACTTATTCTCACTTTCTATAATAAAATAGGAATCACACCTTCTAAATTGTTGAAAGTTGGATAGAAATTAAGAAACAGCAGGTACATGGCTGAGAGTGGCACAGTGCAGACAGGAATGGCGCGATTTGAATACCTTTGCCAGAAAAGGACACACAGTTACCTAAAAAGAATGAGATAGAAATACAAATCTATTTAAGTGTAAAAGTATCATTATTATTCTCACTTTTAGATAAACTTTAATACGAAACCTATGAAATATGACCACAACCCAACTATACGAATCTCCTAATTTAAGTACTTAAAAAGCTAGTCTCTCGTTCCATGACTCTAAAAAAAATATCGTGTAGTATTACATTCTTACTCTATCTTTTATATAATACATCATGTGATAATACGCGATATCAAATTATTTAGATCGCCCCGAATTTGATACGACATTGTTTTTTTAGGTTTTCAACCATGCCTGTTGGTCACGCACGTTCTTTATGAACTCTTGGCGATATGAAAAACGTGTCGTTTTAAACACATTATCATTTTTTTTAAATAACGCAATAAAGTGTGATTTTTAATGGATTTTGCCTTTTACTTATTATTCTTAATTCAAAATGTCTTCGAAGCTACTTGACTTTAACGTAACAAGTTAATTTTTTTAATCAGCTAATATTAGCCTAGAAATTAACCTCTCCGGAAGTAGAAGCACTTATTGATTCTTAATTTGAATTTTAATAGTTCATGCAAATTGCTAAATTATGATTCTTAATTCAAAATATCTTCAAAACTACTTGTACAATTTAAACACACAAGTTAATTTTTTTAATCAGCCAATATTGCAACTAGACCTCTCCGATATTAAGGCACTTATTGGTTTGCCATACATTCAATTCTTCATTTGATTTTTAATAGCTTATGCTAAATAATGTTTCTAAATTCAAAATATGTTCAAAACTACTAGACAATCTTTCCGCGTACATTTTCGTGTGTTATTAAAAGTTGTTTTCAAAAAGTACTAAACTGTTTGTATAAAAGTTTTTATATGTGAAAGAGTTCGTTCGACAATTATATCTTTTGTTCAATAGCTGTTTCTAAGTCGATAGTAATTGACCGTAACGGTCCGTTGCGCCCCTGTGACGTCACGGGACGTACTCCAAAAACAGTTTGAAACGGTAAGAGTAATAAAACAATTACTTTATTGCCCCAATACAATTTAACGTTTTGCGCAAAATTTCTTTTCAAGGAATTCTTTTTTGCGAGTCGGCCGTGTTTGCGACTTTTTTAAGTTTGTGCAAATAATTAGGGTTTTTTTACAATTATTAGGCTAATTGTTAGTGCAAATATAAATGGAGAAATGCTTATGGAGATCAACAGTTATTCTAGGCGTTTGGATTTTTTGTCAAAAGCGTGCATTTTTTTAAATTTCCGGCAACTGCAAGGTGAAAGCATAATTGCAATATACAATGCTTTACGAATATTCAGAATAAAATCACCCAATAGCCTTTTCTATGGTTTATATGGATACGATTTTTGAAGTTAATTAAATACATTATATACATAATGTAAGACAATGTATATGGTATGTTTACAAGCAGTTTTTTTTTCATCTGATGACGTTTTAAATTTAATCGTTTTTTTTAATGTTTTATAAAACTTGTTCATGTAGGTATGTGTGGACATACTTATTCAAGTGAACAAGTTCTACCACACAGACACGTGTGTGGTGTATCCAAATACCAGCAATATATTTTTAGTTTTTAATTTTAAATGTTTGTAAAACTTTAATGGATTTTAAGTATGAATAGTTATTGGTCATTTGAGCATTTAAGAAAAACGGTAAATTAATACACGCAAGTAGACAATAGGATTTAATTGTAAGTTTAAGAAATTCAGTATAAAGCCTAGACGCATCGCTATTAAACTTTACAATCGCAATCGTTTCATTAATCCCGTTCGTGGCAAAGTTCAAGCCCCACCATACAGTATAGCACCGGCGTTAGAGAGAGAGACGGCAATTTTCAACCCTATAGGTTAGATAAAGACAGCCATCGCCATAGATGTTGCGTTAGCCACGCCCACCCAAAGATCAAGCAAAGTCTACACCTCCGAAGGCATTCGTGCGCGCGCGCCGATGAAAACGCACGTGCTACGATTCATGATTTTCCAAAATACTCGCGATGTGTTGTGTTAAGATTATTTGTGACTGACTTGGTGATTTTGACACTTGTGATTCGATTGTAAGGATTCTGTGTGACTTTTACGGAGGCTGTGGAGTGAGTGGATTTTCTTTCGTGAAAACACCAAAGATTTAAGGTAAGTTAAATTTATTTTTAAGGGGTGAAAATCAATGTTGAAAATACGACCAAAATATTCCGATAACAGCTTTTCTTAAATTTTATACTTCATTCAATATATTTCGTCATTACATATTTTAAAAAAAATTTGATATAGATTAATACATAATAATTAATTTTACATTTACAATTTAAATCTCCAAGGATAATGTTACCGAGATTCATAGCAAATATAAAATACGACTAACAATTATTAATAAACATTTAACATATAAGTAAAATCAAAGTATAAATTGATAAACAAAATAAACATGCCCTCTTTTTGTAACATTCTTGTTAAATTTAAAACAAATAAAATGTAAAAAACCAAATAAACCCAAAAGTTGCTAATTTCTTGCGAATACATACCGCCATTGACACGTAAAGGTAGAAATAACGTTGACCTAAAAAACCGTAATGTATCGTTAATAAAATAAAATAATAAAAGCTTTTACAAATATTTTAAAACCATTAAAACCAGTAACAAAATCTAGATATTCTGCTAATATCTAAGTTAAATTTAATGGACAGAACGTATTATCAAAATATTGCGGCATTTTCACATAAACGCGGTACTTTAAGTACCTATAGAAAAGTCATATGTTTATTTTACGTAAATGCTAAATCATATTATTGGTAAAGGTTTACTGTATAATTATAAAAAAAAATTATATATGTGATAATATCTGTCAATAACAAAATTGTCCACCCTCAACTTAATACATATAACAACTTCATAGGAATTAACTGCAAAATTATGGAATTAAAGCAAAAATACAACGGATTATGCGTACTTAGTAATTTGATCCTCTATAATCTTTATACAAAAGACTTCAACGGGAGTCCAGCATTTTATAATCCTCAAGGATTGAAATTAATATAGGATTAAAGTATTAAGTGTGTTAGCAGGTAGTGTTAACTGTAGTGGTAGTTTGTACACGCGGTAATAACATTTTTAGGCAAATTTAATTCAATGTAAATTGTTTTTTTTTTTAGTATTAGATACAAATTTAATATAAAATGTAATTATGAAATATTAACTAAAATGTTTAATTTAATGAAAGTTCCGTTTATATTCACTTATAATACCACAAGGTGCAATTCTATTGGCCGATATTTGGGTCGGAAAAATAATCGTATTCAATTTGTATTTCAGTCTTGAAATTTTTTATAGACTTAAATAATTTCGAGAATGAAATACAAAGCATTTGACCAATAGTTCATAAAGTCATATTACACTTGCGACATTACTTATGATTAAATTAAGCGATAAACAATGTGAAAAATTAGCGCAATACCCGACAAAAACATTTCTTATAACTGATACAAAACAAGTATTTATTGCACAAATGTTATTGTTACTATATATAAACGCAACAAATGCACCAATTGTTTCTTGTGAATTGCTTAAATCCAACATGGTAGGGCTGAACTCAAAGTAATACCACTAATATATAAAATAACTACAATTATATCAAGGCAAGGAATGTCTTTAAAAGCCGTATAATAATTTAGTAGTGTAAATAAATTGAATAATTACAAAAACTTGGACAACTTTTCAGTTAATAGTAGAATGTTTGTTCGAACCTCAAAATCTTATCTACGATAAATGACAATTTAAGGACATAGATGCATGACCTCCTTTATTTAGGTTCAATTGAACAATTGACCATTATGTTCATAATATCGCGAGTTATTAAAAACACAAAGAAAATAAAAATATTGCATAATACATGTGTGGGAATTATTCTCACGGACCTAAGTTCACAAAAAGTGTCTTTCGAGTTAGGCTTTGAATACAATGACGATTGTCTTAAACCCAGTTAGGGTTCATATTAGTAACTTATCCAGACATTTCTATGTTATATTAACCAATAAATTTAAATATTTAAGAATTCCTAAGGCATAATCTGTTATACGCACGCACATGGCGTATAGTCTTTGATTACTAAAGATTCAAATACTCAGAAAAGTTACCAACATACCTTAAATATATTAAAAAACCGAATAATCATTCTTGAGCGATTAAGGACTTTCAAATCATATTAAGTCATCTTTCGGTCGGTTTTATATAACATTTAATACTAAATAACAAAACAAACAGTCAAGTTACAACCCTTTTAGTTGGGGTCTCAGATTTATGTATCTGTTTCATCATAATTTGTCAATCTAATAGGCTAGTAACTAGCCACTAATAGGTGATCGGCCTCCTGTGCTTGACGCATGCCGTCGACTTTTTGGGTCTAAGGCAAGCCGATTTCCTCACGAAGTTTTTCCTTCACCGTTCGAGCGAATGCTTAATCCGCACATAGACAAAGTCCATTGGTGAATAACCGGGGATCGAACCTACGATCCCAAGGATGAGAGACGCACGCTGAAGCCACTAGGCCAACACTGCTTAAGATAGTAAATAACAGTAACTATTAAATATAGGCTCAAATCGATCTAATCAAAAAGCAATGGTTCATAGGCTGGCACGCGCTGGTGACACATTTACAACCATTCACTTTCTTCACTTACCACACTTATGATATTTAGCGAACCATCCATCACCATTTAGAAAACCTAATTGCTCTCTTTGACGTCCGTTTAAAGAAAAATTGTTTGTTTATGACGCAGGCGTAAAACGAAAATGAAACACCAAAAATAAATATTTATAAAACATATTAGTTTTGGTACAGCAGCATTATACTCAAACAAAAATAACATATTACTGTTATTTTAATAAGATAATATTATTGTGGGTAAAACATTACTATATTCTTTAACTAATCTTTATATTTATAATTCTTCTGTGAGTGTATATGTCACTGAACTTCTCTCAAACGACTGAACCGATTTTGATGAATTTTTTTGTGTGTGTTCAAGGGGATCTGGGAATGGTTTAGATTCACAAATCAGCCCGGCAGATGGCGCTGCAGTCGGTACTTTCATACTTTGTTTAATAACCTAATCGCTTGAAATATCATGCAGGACAACGTCTGTGGGGTCCACTAGTTGTTCTATAATCTCTTACAAAAAAAAATGTGTACTTAAGTTATGGTAGTGATCTGTGGAAAAAAAGGTTTTATAGTTCGTTGTAAATATCGTAATATATAACTTGCACTATAAGGCCATATTTCAATAGTTATAGCATTAACGATTAATTTTCAGACAACCTTGAGCTAAAAACCTATTTTCAGTTATCATAAACGGTTAAAACAAAAAGTTGATATCAAAAATATATTTTCTCAAAATATTAAATTATTGTGTAAATACTTAAGCAAAGTCCTTCCTTGAAAAAAAAACTACAAACGAGATCGCTTAATGACATCTCATTGAGTCAGTCACCATCAATCCATTGAAAACAGGAAAAGAATTCCTAGCAGAAGCCTACTGTGTTAAAAATGCAGGCTTTTTCGCAGAAATGACAAAACAGCAAAAACAGCATCATTAAACGTATGTATGTAAAAAGCCATGTCGATCAATGTCTCGATGTAGAATTTTTGTTCGATCTAGTTTATTCAACGACTTACGCGCCATCTAGGGACAATAAAAGTCATTAATTAGGCGAAACGATGCCTTTAAAAAGTTAAGTTATACTAATGTAATCTTAATTACTATATACATTGGATTTGATATAATACGAATAAAACTAAGCTAATTATAAATTTAAGTGTTATAAATTGCTCTAATCAGCTCGATAAATTAGTATTATGGTTTAAGTTAAATAGTTTAAGGTTTTTCTTATATTTTTTGCTCTTTTTTTGTGCATTTATCATAATAATCGCATTAACTTTAAAATACATTAACTAAAGGATTTTCTAAAATTTAACCTTAATTTTGACACCATTTATGTGTTTTTTCTCTGAAATATAAAATAAATTAAAGCTCTAAATACGTAATTTAATAAGATTGTTTGATAATGCAGTAGATATAAATATAATAATGATTTAATATTAATAATTTTTGGTTTTCACGTTAGGTTAATAAAAACAGATTTATTTAAATTAATGTTATACTTTTATAATCTACTAATCGTCGATTTGGAAGATATGCTTATTTTACAAATAAAATTAATTTTGTTTTCGTTTACAAAATTAAAATATGAAACTTTCGTTGCTCATAACCTCAGAATGTAATCAAGAGATATTATTAGATTATAATCAGCAGTTTTTATGTTAAAGTAATTATGATAATTACACATTACATATGACGGCTCTGTGTCTTAGTCTATAGGTTAGATTTAAAAAATATTTAACCGAACAAAATACTAAAATAAAAATATATAATACTATATATTTTACTATAATCATGACATCATATCTAATTCTTGTAATACTAATACTTGTATAAAAGTCCACTCCAGTTCCCACGTGTAATGACGCAGAACATCATAATCATGTACCGTTCGCACCCAGCCTGATATAAACGAAATGCATCATTTTATTTCATCTGAGAAAATCGACGATGCCTATAACTGGAATCTAATTGACAGTCTAGCCCTTATATTACTAAGTACAGTACTTAGAGAGCTTTTATCCCATTTTTATTTAATAATATGGTATTATAGCGTTATCGGTATGTTTTTTAAACAACGTTGACGGAAAATTTAAAAAGAACTAGAACTCTTCCACGTTTAAAGTTTCGGTACACCCGGGTTCTTAATTTATTATACCTATAGAAAAGTTTAATATCTTAAAGTACTATAGTTTGAAAGAACCTTATCCTTAGTAAGGATTTATACATTAATTAAGATAGTTTTACGTGCAAAAACACACCGGATGCATTACTCGCCTTGAACTCAATGCAATTATAAATTATTGTATTAAGAAACCGCACCAAGGAAAGAGGAATAAATATACACACGTAAATGATATTTTGGAATCGATAAAATATCTATAAACACAATACCGATTAGTTACAAATAATTATGTAACCTTTTATTAAATATTACAAATCCAGATGCGCAATAGTGACAGTTTTCTAAATGTCATCTGATATAAAATATGCCAGAACAATTTAACAATCTTCCTGGTTGTTCGTAAAATGTATCAAAAGTGTACAACTTCATTGGAGTTCGGTCGTGAGCGCTCTGTGGGGTTAACATGCTATTCGGCCTATGTTTTGATACTCTAGGAGGATTATAAAATATCTACTAGGAATATTTACTTATTCGTTATAACCAAAATAAATATTTACATTGGTTTGGGTAAAATATAAACTGGTTTTTAAAATAAACAAAAAAAATATTTTGAATCGGTCTAGTTATTTTACAATATTTTGAATAATAAATAGCCATGACAAAGATTATTATGCCTATACTAATCGCAGGATACATATGTAGTTACAGGGTAGTATCTTGAGCCAACAATTTAATACTTCAATACAATCTTTTATTAGAGAAATATAGAAATAAATAAAAATATTATTTTTCTTTAGCAGGCTACACTAATATAATTTTCCTAGTGCTTTATGCTTTCACTTTAGGGTCTCTCTTGGACTTGAAAAAATAATCTCGTTTTTGTAACTGCATGTAGACAGACGAACGTGAACGACACACGAATATGTTTCCTTATATTCATGTGTCGTTCATGTACAGTCCGCCTTATTTAGTTCTGAGACATTCTTGTTTACGATGCGAAAGTACTTAGATTTTATTGGTATTTCGTGATGTCTCCAATCCATAAGTGTCATTTATCAAAAACAAGACAACATTACCAACGTTTAGTGAATTTGTTTAAATTAAATGTAGATAAATGCGCAGGCACGAAGCAAAATAGTCTGAAATTGGAAATTGCATGTGCGAACTGTATAATCAATTTTTATCCTTCTAATAAACCAATATTTTATGAACCAAATAAAAAAATCCAAGAACTTAATGAACTACTGTCGTACTCAAAGTCAAAGTCTAATGACGACATAACAATTTTTATAAAATCAGCTACGAAAAATGGCTGATTAGTTTTTGACAAATATAACCTTATGTTCCCATTGTCATTATTATTGATAAAATGTCTTTATTTATGCTACAATTTGTTGCATTACAAAAACTAAAATTAAATAGTAAAGTAAAGCCTTATTTATTTATAACGCCTTTAAGGAAATTCTATATCGCTATTTTAAAAAGTATGGTGGATCATAAATTGTAAGGAAACTCATACAATGCCTGTACTGAAATGTTTAATAAGTTTCAATAAAAAACGTACCGACTAAAACACTTAATATTTAATTATTTGTACCTGGACCAACTATTCGAATTATAGACAATAATTAAAGACAGTTTAGTTCACAGAAAAAGCACCTATTATATTTGACACCACAGTTATCGTATTTGATTGTCATAGATCATTAGTTAAAAGCAATTTATTTCCATCACTGATCTATCGGATCTTATAAACAATTAATTTGTTTTTACTGTAGGAAAGTATCAAATGTTAATTTATAACACAAGTCATTACACAATGGATTGAAATATGAATTATTTTTATAAGTAGCTCACAGTTTATCATTAATTATTGAATCTTTAAATGACTATTAATTATCATTAAGATCCTGTATTAGTGAGCGGTTTGAAATATAAACTTATGGCGATCGTTAGGGGTCAAATAATGATACAATTTATTTCAATACATTATTAGGTTCTTCATTATTAACATTAACTATAAGTATTGACCTCATATATTTATTATTTATAGCATAGTAGCTGTTAGCCTTTTGTGCCTAACATAGGCTTTCTTGGGATGAAACACGTTGATAGAAATCCCCATTAGTATAGAGCTGGCACAGGCTTTGTACGTAGAGTTGGCTGTCACTGTTCCTCCTCATACTTAAGGTAGTTTAAAATATATATTAAAATACTTGTATTGTAAGCTATTTAGTCATGCATTTGATACATCTATCAAAGATCTTTAATCTAAAAGCTTTCTACAAAACTTAAACCATACGACACACTAAGGTGATTTCTATCATTCGGTTCGCATGACCCCTTACATAATCCGATCTCTAATTACATCGCACCGAAGACACCCGACCGACAAACTTTGGTTTGCCGCCGGCGAAATTACAACAGCAGCCCGAAAACATCAGAAATCTCAGTTAAATCACTTTGCTGGCTGCACCGGTGCTTGCCGTGATATTTAATTTGTCAATGTTGGACGTTGACAGGTTGTTATTACTATGCCTTTTTTAAGAAATCGTCTGCTGAGTGGTGTAACGGATCCTTATTTAAATGTCAAGTAGTCATTCAGTTTTCGGAGAAGTTTATGTTGATTTTGTTTTGTCTTACATGAGTTTACAAACGAGCTCGCTGGTTGACATATATTATGGACGTTTAATATTAACAGTACCAATCGTAATTTTTACGTGCAGATGATGAGGATTCTGTTAGTTATAAAGGCTGTCGATTGATAGCATATGTGCAGCGCACTATGTGAAACCAGATGCCCACTGAAGTATTTCCGTACTAATTCGACTTAGGGACCTTCAAGATAAGAGTGTACCAATTCTTAAAAGTCCGGGTTACATCAGGTGAGCCTCCTGCCCGTTTGCCTCCTATTACATTAAATAAAGTGCAAATACTACTCTTTTATACTTTAATTATTTCCAATATACAATATTTACAACACTCTTAACCAACATAGTAATAATAACAATAATTAATAGTAGATAAATAAAAAAATACAACAAATTTAAAGACTTTGGTCGTTATGGTTTAATGTTGGCAACATTTCCAGATATTGCGATACAAATATAATAAGGATGTTTGTAAAAGGTCCCAATGCTATGTTAATTATGATAATAAGCTTCTAGTGTTTGAACTTTATTTAAAGCTCATTTAAATATATATTCAAACAAAGCTTTTCATATGTACTTAGGCGCCATAAGGTCTACTTTGAAAAGATACTACACATGATACGATTTTTAATGGCGTTAAACATTTAATAAAGACATAATTACACCATAAGGGCAATAATCATTACTTCAATATATGCAATTAATTGTAAAATAACTTCAAAATAGAACTGGCTTATTTAGGGCCGGACCAGTCAATGACGCCCTCACAAAATTGTATAAAACATTGCATCATTTTATGATTTGTTTGGTGTGTGCAAAATTTAAAAAATTAATAAACCTCCATATTAAGAGCTGGCAAAATCGTCGGCGACAACTATCGTGTCGTAAACGCTGGGATGTTAGACTCCCCATACGTAATAAGTAGCAATAACTCGATTGACATTTGCTATAGAGTTTTGATTTTACGAGCGGCGTGTCGTGCGTTCCGTGATTGATTTTCACAAATAACACCCGAACACATTGTACTGTCAATCTTTTAAGATTATGCTTATATTCTGAGTGATTTCTATTTTGTGTCTCCGTTTACAAATTGTGAAATTTTCGACTCGTACGGTTTCATCACACAAATGTCGTGTGGTGTGGCTAGGATTCAAGAAATCAAACTCACAAATGCGGTCATTCAAAATGGTATAAAATCTTGCCTTGAATACTGTAAGAATTATTGTATAATATAGCAGTAGAAATGGCAACATCTTGACTTTTATATTGAATTACTGTAACCTAACGTTATGACTTCAGCGTTTAAAACTATACAAAAACCTCGGAAGTGTTAGTACAAATCAATTTCAAATTCGCTGTAATATTAACATTTGAAAAATTAATTTAATTAATTAAAAATCCAGACAGATGTCGGACCAGGTAACGAGACCTTTGTCACAGCTTTAGAGGTCACTCCTAATTGTATTTTACGCCAAAAAGAAACTGAAATTTGATTAACACCTTTTTCAACACTTGAATGTCATATTCTAAATGTTTGTTTAAATATTTTACCACACATCTATTTAAGATATCATTCTTCACATACATACGCTTTTTGGAGTAATAATTAACTCCACTCTGAGATTTGTTTTGCATAGATTTTGCGTATGAGAACCAAAATGCGACTTCTTTAAGAATAATCGTCGTCAGTTAATTATCATAAAACCATACTGTTTATGACAACGAAAATATACCCCTATACAAAATTCGGTTCGGTCACTTTTCGATTGCTTTAAGACAGACTAAAAGACGCGACCGCCGGTAAGAATTATTAAACGTAAATTTTTAGAAATATCGACACCCTTCATTTTAACACTGGGACTTTTTTACGTCAAATATAAATAAATCAGTGGCAACCTTTTTAAGTCTAGACCTCAGATTTCTGTACCTGTTTCACCATTGTAAATCTAATAGGCAAGGCAAGCAAGTAGGTGATCGGCCTCCTGTGCCTGGCACACGCCGTCGACTTTTTGGGTCTAAGGCAAGCCGGTTTCCTAACGATGTTTTCCTTCACAGTTCGAGCGAATGTTAAACGCGCACATAGAAAGAAAGTCCATTGGTGCACAGGCTAGGATCGAACCTACGACCTAAGGCATGATAGTCGCACACTGAAGCCACTAGGCCAACACTGCTATTATTGTTCATTATATTATTGCACACTGGATTAAAGACAATCGTAAGTCAGTGAGCAGAAAATGGTGAACCAATTATGTAAACAATATGGTAATTAGCCTCACGCGATGCCATTACTGGGGCAAGATCAAGGTGCCGTATTTACTTCATGACATGATAATGTTATATCATTCTCTTTGCTAATTTTATTACTTTTTATGTTCGTAATGTTATCGTACAATCTAAATCATAGTTACTTTAAAGCTTATCAATGTTTTTAAACGATTCTGTACACACTATAGGTTCGTAATATCTGAAAGTGTTTGAAATACGCAAGATATTTCTGATATAAATATTTTATCTAAATTGGAAACATTAGGCACAAGATGAACAGACAAAACAGACTGTATTGTAAAAAAAAAACTAGCACTAATACCGATATTCGTACACCACTTTGCTTCTATCAAACAGAAGAAGAAACACATTTGCATTCGGGACTAAAAAGTTTTTATATAAAATTAAACTAATTATTTCACCTCCTATTAAATTTATTTAGCTATGACGCGTAATAAATAACTAATTAATTAATAACCGCAAATTAATCAATTATATAGTTCAAACCACAATAGATAAAGGTTTTGCTATTTTCTGAATTGTATGTAAGATACATACAATACCAATCGCGATACCTTCAGCGACAATACAACAGCTGATTTTTTATAATTTTATTTATGAAAATTTACGCTACAACAACATCAAACGTAACGCACTGCACTATGGATAATCGAGATCTGTTTCAAATCAAATAGTTTTATAACGAATTTATAATATCTATATTTAAGAAAACCACTCTTTATATATTATTTAATAATTAAGGGTAATGTGAATTTTGTTGCTTAAAATTGTACCGCGAATTCAGTGCAAAATGAAGATAAAACGCGTTGTTATCAATGAACAACCGCAAACTAATCAATTAAATAGTTCAACATTAGAAACCACAATAGATAGAGGTTGTTTCCTGGCTTGTATCATACTTTTGCCGATAACTTCCGAAACCGCTCGTATCCGCGGCTGATTTAATTAAATGTTATTCTTGAATATCTACGCTACGAACTTTACAAGTTCAAGGTAAGTCGGTTTGCTCTAAATTATCGAATCGCGCGTTGTTCCATCTCAATCCTACAAAATGTGTATAAAAATAAACGTTAGCTACGCTTTGAAATAACGTTGAATACACGAAATTATTTAGTTCTAGTATTAAACAAATAGAAGACTTCAAGTTTTTAAATTGCTATTTGTGAAAACATAACACTATTTTTAATAAAACAAAATGTTTTGTAATAATACTGGTGGTCCAAATAATATAAATAAATAAATCAGTGGCGCTACAACCATTTTTGGGCTGGACCTCAGATTTCTGTATCTGTTTCATGATCATTTGTCTTATGGGCAAGTAGATGATCAGCCTCCTGTACTCATGCTAGCGCTATGCTATGCTGCAAATAATAGATAAATAAAATAAAATAACTGAAACGCAAATTGTAGGTCTAGTTTCATATTGAGTGTGTTTTTCATAGTGATTTTATAAAATTATTTTAAAAGAAAACTATTAGATACCAAAAGACTTTTATTTTCGCTTATTCTTATGTCTTGAGTATGCTAAAGATTATGATCTCTTATGAGAACTGGAGCGCAACCTTTTACTATGTTTTATTTGTTTACAATCCTATGAACTCAAAAATAATAATATGTATTATTTATAAAATTTAATATTTACTATTAAAAAATATTAGGCTTAGTGCATATTAATTTTATTTAATTAATACATAAAATCCTCGCAGATATATATGGAACTTATCGAAAGATTTAACTGCAATTATTTATGTATGCCTGTATGTGTCGGAATGTATCTATGGTATTAAAAAATTTAAAACTGTTCAAAGTCCGCTGTCAACCTTACAAATAGCATTACATAACTACAATATTCGAAAATGAAGAGGTGCATGCGAACTTCATAACTATTTGATAATCTTTCGCAACGTTAAATGCTTGTAATTAAATATATTAGCTCATTTTGTGGTACTGAAGACTTTATTTTCATATACTAGAATGTGACTGTTAAAAAAATTTATGAAATCATCAAGAAAAAACGTAAGAATTCTTAAAAGTCCGCAACACATATGCGAGCCCTCAGGCAACGTAAGGGCAGCGATATCACTTAACATTAGGTGACTCTCCTGTTATAAAAACTAAAAAGTACAACCTACTTACTTTCAAAACTATACCCAATTTTTTTTAAATATTTTAGTATATTACAAATTGACTGTAATTTAAAAATTATTTAGTTTAATAAAGTTTTCAATTGCGGTTTATTTTATCTTAAATCCATAAAGATTTAAGATATCAAAAAAAACCAATGGTTCGTGATATAAGCGCGTGGCAAATAACCAATATCTTTATAATATTACTATATATAAGAAACTGCGGGGCACACCATTATGTCACTTATAAGTAAGGTATTACTTTTAAAGTTAAATTTCCCCAAAAATCCTAACTAACGTGGCAGCACGTATCCTACTAAACAAAATACAGTAAATAAAGCTTGCGAAATATACACTATGAAAGCAGATATTACTCAAACGTTCTTGTACTTAAAATTCTTAAGCTTCAATCTAAGAACGAGTCTTTTAATTATCACCTATATCGAGCCATCACAGTATGAGGTGCTAAGCATCCGTAATCCGTATCTTCGTAATTAACGCTTGTAACATCCCAATACAAACCTCCTACACTGTTATTAACACGATTAACTCCTAGATGGAGTTATCCCACCCAGGAACGATTAACATGTTAAAAATAACGTAGAACGGAAGAGAAGGACTGGCTATAAACTCTCCGCCACTCTTTTTAGTCGCCAAGTTTTTTTTTTAAGCAATGAAAAATAATGCTTTACCACAAAATTAGTCTGCCTTGGACCTCCGGCATACACTTGCAAAGTACTAGTCCAACAGAGCGTATACTCCAGTCAATAAAAGCATTTATAAACATCAAATTAAAACCTTAACACACAGCTCGATCGCGTGTATGGACCGAATAAAAATCAAAACCGTGGAAAAACTATTTCGAAAATCAATATTTTTATAATTTGTCTCAATTGCTTTATTGTTTCACGTGTTGTAAGACGTTTGTTTAACAATTTTACGGTTAATTGTTTAAAGATACGGTTAAAACCTGATCAATGGGAATCAGGACAATGTTTTTTAACTTTCGAAGATTACTTAAACAATACATTGATAAAAGCCAGCCAGCGGTTTAATATTACATTTATATTGTAATAATTTACTGCCCCAAAGAGAAATACTTGAATTTTGTTTTAAACTTACCATCAGATGACCTTTAGTAGAAGCAATTATATAAAATATATATTTACCGAGCGGCCTCTCACTATCAATACATTTATCTAACAATAACAATTTTTAATCTGTGTGAAATTCGATACCAGATGAAAGATTAACCTTACGGCCCAGTTACAATACGTTAACAATTTATTGACTTAGATTAAAATTAAGTTTTAAGGAAGCGTTCAAGTATTACGTAACGAATTTGGGGGGGGGGGGTATTCATTTTGTAAAACGTTACGATGCGGGGCGGGGTACCACATAATGGTAACTTTTAGGTTTGAAGAGTCACTGGGTGGTCACGAAACATTTTACTATTAGGTACAGAGAAACGTTACAGTGCGTTACATGGGGAGGGGGGGTCAATATTCTCCAAAAATCGCTCCCTAAGGACAATTTTAAAATCTATTTTCATTGTAATGAACTAACTTAATTTTTTTTTAAATATATGAAGAAATACCTCGACATAGTTTCAAAATACGAAGATGTCCCGACTCCATGGATGCATGGTCACGGGTTGATTGCATATCTGGATTGACATAATAATTATACTTTATTTACTACATCACAATAATACAAAAAAGGAGAAAAATGAAATAAATGAAGGATCAGTTTCTTCCAGAAGCTTCTGTCATAGTTTCGAAAATAAAATGCATTATAGGTACATTGCATAGCTCCAATAGCTGCTGGTTAGAGATTCTCTGGGCCAGAATATATTTTTTACGTACACTTAAGTTGAAGTGTAAAGGAGCAATAGTACATTTTTATCCTTTTACGATACTCAGTTTCGCATGATATTGGGGATATATAAATTAGTAGAGATTAAGGGATATCATTTTATGAATTCTAGCAATTACTTTCTAAGCTACAGATAAACTGTTAATACAGTAATACATTGCCTTCACAATCCACGTCTTTCGAATGAAACCTCGATTCAATATCAATCATTCAGCCTTTATACAAATCTAAATAACATTTAAATTCAATTCCGAAGTATCCTTTGATGGTGGAGATATCAGTTTATCTTTAATAGATCTGACCAGTTTCACTATGCTAATGCTGGTTTACAAGAGCTTTTAAGATATTATAAGCATACCTTACTCTCAGTTTTGCCTTCTTCAAAGATATACTCTGAACTTATAGGTGACATATATTCTAGTAAAACTTAGTAGCTGAAAATATTACTGATATAGTAAGCTTACATACATACAAACATTGGTTTCAAATCTGTGAACATCATCTACTTTTCTACTGTATAAACAGAAATATAACACGTGGCAATTGATACACATAATAAGTAAAAGTGTATGCACAAAAGGTTAGAGCAACTCTCTACTTTGACAACTATTCCATATTACTAGTACAAACTGACAAGAGAAATCTTTTCAGGAAATAGCTTCTTAACTATTGTTTTAGTTTTCTAATGTTCGGAGGTCAGAAATGAATTAAGACAAGTCGAGTATATATTATATTTATTAATTGGTTTTATTCACAACAAAATTAAATGTATCAGCTACAACTGGATCTACAGAGTGATCTGCCAGAAAATTTTAATAATGGTATTTTTTGGCTGCCTTGATTATTGATAGTACAAGAAAAAATATATCTCGCTGTAAATTGAATCATTTGTTATTCGATTATAGGTATAAAAATATGCTTTCTAAGTTCTGCCGATCCAGTCTGGATAAAACTAAAAATTTAACATTTAATAAATTTGCAATTCTTACATTGTATAAGTCATTATTAAATAATATATACATATAAAATAATAGCGTTCGTAAATTGAAGGCATGTAAAAGTGGGTGCTAATTCAATCGTTCCGGACTGCGTAATACTGTGCTAAGTGCGTGTAGGTTACGCATTAATATTTTACATTGATAGATATTTCTTGAAATAATTCGTATTAGGTTGCAGTAATTGAAGCATAAATTAAAAATCAATTATTAAAGGCTTACCGCCTCCGTGGTTATGTTTACGCATTTGGTATTGGACCTTTATATTCCGTTGTTACGAAAATTCACTCTGAGTGAAAAGAAAACATAATATTGGCTCATGCGATATTTGGTGGTTATAGATCAATCGGTTTATAATAAGAAATAAGTATTATTATTACTTTTTTTATTCCTACATAATTATGTATTTACATTGTATATTCACGGATGCTTGGTGAACTCAAGCGACTGCTTTAATATAAAGAGTCTTCTCGTGTGTGTGGTGCGATGTTGCAGGATACTTGATTGTGAGGAAGTTGCATGGATCTGGTGAGCGCTGCGCCGTCTTAAGGCCGATTTACATTATCTTAGTGTTTAGGAGAGTGCTTTAGGATAGTACTTTAGTTGAAACATGTAAACGCTACTTGCTTTAGTAAACGCTACGCTAAAGAACTTGCCTTTCAAGTTGTACTAAAGCACTTTCCTAAACACTAAGATAATGTAAATCGGCCTTTAAGTTCTCATGTCTTTTTCAAACATGTATATCCTTTCTATAACATACTATCATAACTATTACGAGTTCATTGCCAGTTCTTCTCTTCCGTTCTACGCCCTTGATTTGAGAATTGGCAGTAAATGTAAAAATAGAAGCATTTAATGTATAGTTCTTTTTTTACGTTTATAAGTGTACATTGTGTTACCTTCATGAATAAATGATTTTTGACTTTGCCTATATGATTTTCCTTATTTTCACATGTGTGATGTTTGAGAGTAAAAATAGAATGAAAATCCTACAAAAACAAAACATGTGGTTACACATGAACGCGCGACCAAGCCGAGTTGCTAATTCGTCCACTATCAATCCGTGCAAGTGCTAATTTAGAAACGCGACTTTCCCCGCTCTGTTTGTCCGATCATTATCGATCAGACTTTGTTTCTGAAATTCCATAGATAACACACATTTGTGTAACAATCATACCTGATCATATCAAAACTCACTTCTGTATTTTATCCTTTTGTTTGGCACATGAAGGAATTGCCCATATGGTGGTCTCAGCCATTCGTAATTAAGTTACACCTAATATTATTGACACGAATTTTTAACAAAACGTTAATTTCTTTTGTTAGATGGAACGGCCAAACCACAAACTCTGATTTATGACTATTTGTCTCTAGGGTAGTTAAGACGAGATTAAAATTTGCTTTTAAAAGACGAATCATTGTGTTGGGATTTAGACACTTTTTATTTTGTATACGTGATAATTGTTTTGCCAACAGCTTATTGCAAGGGAAGAATATATTCATTGTTAGATGCGATTCTGAAACAAGTTTTGTTTTAAAATAAACCCCTTTTCCGCAAATAAATCTATGTCTATTTAATAAGGAAATATTTGTATTTTTATAACGAATAATTTAGAAGTTTTTACTTTTATTAAGTAATTTATATATTTTTTTCGAAAATATTTAATACAAAACTAAAGTTAATAGTATTAATAATAAACTTTGTACTTACCTTATATACTTAAATAACTATGTTTTGGAACCACCTATATACATATATCGTTTCAATCTCAGTGTGTATATATATCACAAATACTATCAATTTTGTCCTAATGAGTGGTACTTCATAACGACAGCCTTGTATTCTTTCTATCTTTTACGTTAGCTTATCTGCGGGGAAAATACCATATTGACAACCTAATAATTCACACCAAAATCTTTTGTTGATATATTAAGATCCCGTTAACTCGCGACTCGGCCACACCCAGTGGAGACTCTAATAGCTTAAGTGCTATGTTAATACAAGCTGTATGGGAGTTAACAGGTGACAAAACATCGTATGGTCGCTATAAAGGCTAGGTTTATTATGGCTTTGAATCATTTTTATTATGGACAGGTGGAAAACTTGGGAATTTTATAATATATCCTTTCTCATTATCTATCTATAGAATTAACTAAGTATTTTAATTTTGTGAAACTCAGATCAATATACGATTTTCATACAAATTAAAGGACTCGTTGAACACATTTTGTTTTGGCTTTCTGTAATCTGTACTGTCTAAGTGTTTGTTTTATAATATTATGTATGTTAGCTGTAAGATTACTTATAATTAAATAAATAAATATCTGTGTTTTCCAAGCGTGTTAACGTAATATTTAGAATTTGATTTGAGTATATTCAAACGACAAGAGCAGTGTTGGCCTAGTGGCTTCAGCTTGCGACTGTCATCCCTGAGGTCATAGGTTTGATCCCCGGCTGTGCACCAATAGACTTCCATACATTTGTTTGTCGTTGTGAAATTATCACACAAATATCAATGTTTATTCTAATTTTAAATTTTTGTTGCAGGTAATAAGCTGTTTATATTCTCATCGCTGTCAAAGAGCTTTTTAATTGTCTCCTTAACGGTAGCTATATAATCTGTAAGTACCCAAACAGTTTTTTTTCCCATCTCCTTTCAAACATCTAGCTAGCAGCACGCTGGAGTTTTAACCCTTCGTTGTTGACATCACCAGATTCCACACTGCGTTTTGTTCGCTGTTTCTTATAGAACAGCAAACGAGTGGAACTCCTTGCCCTCTTTCATCTTCTCTAGACAGTACGTATATATAGTAATATGGGTTCATTTAAGTGGCGGTTTAATAGGCATGGGATGGTGCCTAAAAGACTCTCCCTTTTAGGCTAGTTCTGTATAAAAAAATACTTATATAAACCTAAGAAAATAGCGTACCATTTCTTAAAAGGCTGGCAACGCGCTTGCGAGCCTCCTGGCAATGTGAGTATCCATGGGCGTCAGTATCACTTAACATCAGGTGAGCCTCCTGCCTGTTTGCTTTCTGTTACATAAAAAAAACCGTGTTTTACCCGTAGAAAATCATATTCCGCATCTACTGTTTACCTTCACAAAACGAATTCTTATTATTGTAGAAGGACATCAAAAATAGGGGCATTAAATCGTTACGAAAAGGCAAATTTAAATATATATTATTTTCTATTAGCAGAGTGAGGTCGGGAGGTCAAACCTCTCGGCACAGAATACCTCAATTGTGTCATGTCGAGATGCACAAGACGTAGAAAATACGACTTATCTTACCCTTTCTCTAGTAAATGAATTAAATTTGCAAACAGACGCATTCCTATGTAAAATCAACTAAGTTTACTAGCCTGTCTTGCATGTATAGATTTTTAAGTAATTTGGAAATAAATTTAGCCAATGTCAGTTAGGAATAAAGGGGTGTTTAAATAGCCCCAATAATATTGAACCTTACAAAAATACACATACTTTTTTCTACTTTAACTGTATGACCACGTTCGAGCATACTGAAATATGAAACTGCTAATGATTTCCTTAAATAAGGATAGATTTTTTAAGTTACTATCTATATATTCTAATTACTTATTCCTTAAATTAAAGACTTTCTAGTTATATAGGTTAATAAGTATGTTTCCCTTTAACACGTTCACTGCGGCAAGTAAAATAATAATTTACAATCAGGTGCGGCGGCGGGCCAAAATGCGCCCCCAATGATATTTCCGCCGGTGCGTGGCAGGTCTTTCTAGACCCAACAGCACTAGGATAGATTAAATTGCTATAACTTTGTGGAAACATAATGTATACATTTTTTTTTATATTGTTAGAATGACCTTGAACCCAACTTCCTTAGGTTTGATTCGCCCCGGGATCTGGCAAACAGGAAATGAGAAATAAAGCAGGAAAAGCGGCAGGCCGATAGCGACCTGAACCGCACTAGAATATATTTTTAGTAGTGATGGGACAGAGAAATATCGAAAATAAAACAGAATTATCGTAAACTCAACTCAAACTCAAACTCAAAATATCTTTATTCAAGTGGGTAACCAAGTACACTTTTGAATCGTCAAGTTAAATTAATCGTAAATTTACATTTACTACTAAAGGAACTGAAAAATTTATTTATTTACTTATGTATGCCTGTCTTTGAAACAGAAATACTTTTTATTTTTCTTAGTGGAAAATATTTCTTCACTGCTGTCACTATCACTGTCAATAACTGCAAGGCGAATTACTCTATTTTCCAAAATTTGTATTTTTCTTGTATTGCTTGCCATCGTTGATAATATCGAACGCTATGTTAGATCAGTTAGATAGCACAACACTAACTGGTCGGGCGCGCGCTCTGTGCGGTATCGGGTCGCCAGCTGCCTGTTGGGTGGGCGGGCTGAAATAGGCCCACTGCCGCACTCAGCGGATGCAAAGCAGCGTCAGTGCGTGGTAGGTCGATAAAAGCCTGCCGTTATGTTTTGATGGGGAACACCTACAATTTTGACCGCAAGATGAAATATATATTTGTCCCTGTCGAATTTTTACAAACATCTGAGATAATCGTTACGCACCAGCGAGAGGGACATAGATTTCTTCGTCCGCACCAGCGGAAATACCGCGGCAGGCTGATATCGGCCTGTTACGCAGTGAACGTGTTAAAGTGCCGATAATTTTAAAGTACAGTAACTATTTCCTTTCTGATAAACGTTAGCTTTATAAAGACACCTTGCATCGCCACGATTTTAAATCGATATCTATCTATAATCGACTTTAATCGATTTAAAATGAAGTGTGAAAGAGTTATAGCACGTCCCATTTCACTGTACCGTTAATTTTATTGCTAAAATCGTATAAAACTTTATTAACTATCAACTATTATTATATAATCCATTTTATTGGCCTTATTCATTTCAAAGCAGACACACAGTTCATATACACTGTCATCTTTATTAATAACATGTATTGCTATTTGCAATAAAAATATTATTAGTCCACTAAATTTTAATTGGCTTCTAAAAGGTATTTGTCCTTGAACACAAATTGGTCTAAGTCATTATGCGCCGAAGTATTTTTCCATAAGCGAAAGTTCCTTCAATACTCAACATTTGATAGGTTACGTACAAAGACGAATATGTAGATTTATTTTTGATTTATTAATTAAAAAATTAATCAGTTTAATTACACTGTATTAATTAAGGTACTCATTTTTCCTTCTTTATCACAGCGTACGGTTAAAAAAGTGAAACTGAAATTAGACTGTTTTCTTCATCAATAGGGTAAGATTACAATAATGAAAATTATAACGCGGTGAAATTCAGTTCTTGCATACGGTGAATAATATTACAAAATATTTCATGTGTTATTTAATTGTCCGATACCATTATATAAAATAAAAAGCGTTATTACACACGAATATGATTTATAGCTTAAAAATTAGCCTAGAAAGCTAAACAGTGCGTAATCGTATACAATTATAATTAAATAAAGGTTAGAGCCGTAATCAAGAGGTAATTGTATAGTATTGGATCGGACTCTTAGTTGGCTCTTCGTGCACTCTTTGATGAAGTCATGATGAAAACTGAGTTTAATTGTCGACTGGCAGGTATTTACCACTCGTAGCCATAAAAGCCAGGGGGTGAGAATCGTCACGTGTTTTGACAAGATGCTGATGACCAAGCAAGCCGTCGTTTTGCGTATGATTTGACAGCCTCGGACATCTAAATACTGAAAAGTATCTTCTATATCTCCATTATTTTTAATTGGATTGGGTTTTCAATGCAGTGACAGCATATCATTAATATTTGTGGTTTACTATTACAAGTGGATCTTAAACTAGGGCGCCCACTAAAGTGCAGCATACGAAGCTAGAGGTATCAAAGATGGATGGAAAGATGATACGGAAATTAATAGACAAAACACAGAATACAGCTTAAAGGTAACAGATGTTACGGTACAAATAAATAAACTAAAGTGGATATGGGCGGGGCACATGGCAAGAGGAACAGAAGAGTGGAGCAAAAGAGTACTAAACTGGTGCCCAATAGGTACAGCAAACAAAAAAGAGGGAGAGAAATTGGAAGGTGAAAGACCAAATTAAAGAAATAGCAGGTTCTGGCAGAGATTGGCATAATGCAGAGAGGAATGACGGGATTTGGAGGTAGCCTATACCAAAAAAGGCTACACAGTTTCCTAAAAGAAGATTGAAATAGAAACGTATCTAAATGTAAAAGTATCTGAATTAAAAGGTTATTATTATAATAACAAGTAATAATAGTATAATAACAAGTAATCTCGAAATGTTTAAAACACGTGCTCCCATTACCTACATTTCTTATATAAAGATAATATATAAACGTTCTGTTTGATAGTTAAAAATTGATACAGATACATTACATAATTTATATTGAGCAATCAAATGCATTAGTCATATTAAAATCAATGTGTGAAATGCGCCCACGCATGATCTTCGTGCGTTATCTCCATTGTTCTTACAACACTTTTTATTTTACGTTTATTTTATCTAGTGTTATATTTGTAGTAAAGTAAAATATGAGTATAAAAATTGAATGTGTGTTGTGCTCTCACGGTTAAAAAGCAGGATTATTTTTGATGGGTTTGGTTTGATAATATCAAGATTTAAGCACATTTATTTCCCTTATAGCTTTTATTTCTCTATAACAATGTATCTTTTATTAGAACACCTAAACTAAAGTACTTAAATCGCTAACATATCTTTTTATCATGATCAAAGTATTCCCCAAATAATGCTATCTCCAATCCCTCATAATAATTATAATATCGTTGATAAATCACTGTGCATTAATTCCGTTCAAATTAATGCAGAATATATTTTGAAAGCCAAAGTTCCCACGTCCCTCCCACGCGACACTGACGCACGCTTCGTGCTGCATAGACTATGATATCGCGAGCTTTAAAGCTCATTTTTTTATCATTAGTGAGCCGCACTGAATTCTGTTAAAATATAAAACTGAATAAAAGATATGACACTTGTTAATATTGGCTTAATCTGTAGATTGTGGAGCAGTGTTGGCCTAGTGGCTTCAGCATGCGACTCTCATACCTGAGGTTGTAGGTTCGATCCCCGACTGTGCACCAATGGACATTCTTTCTATGTGCGCATTTAACGTTTTTGCTCGAATGGTGAAGGAAAACATCGTGAGGAAACCGACATGTCTTAGACCCAAAAAGTCGACGGCAGGCACTGGAGGCTGATCACCTACTTGCCTATTAGATTTAAAAAAGATCATGAAACAGATTCAGAAATCTGAGGCCAAGACCTAAAGAGGTTGTAGCGCCACTGATTTATTTATTTTTAATCTGTAGATTGTATAGAGCTTATGTTAAGCGGGCGAAAGCTTAGTCTTTTCGCCTGTAATATCATCTTATCTGTTATAGAAATTAGTTTAACTAATTATTTATTTTACATCAATTAAATTATTTAAAAACCATTTAATTATTACTGAAAGTGGTATCTTAGACTAAAGGTTTTTGCAGGACTCCGATAACATTCACTCCTGAGTTGGCCGGAGGTGAGAATTTGAATTATTCACTAATTGATCACTTTATTATTTATATTGAGATGTTAAAACTACCACGTCTTACTTAGACATGAATTTATTTATTTACGATATTGCAGCTTATTTTAATGAAGATTAATGGTCGGTTTTTAAGAATAAGTTACGTAAAGCAAAATTAAGCGACTAATTTTTTGTACACATTTTACAAGGACGTGTTAATGTTCGTGATTGGGAAATTGGTTTGTAATACAAAGTAATTTATCTCCTAAGAAGCCTATGACAGTAACAAAGCGATAAAAAACTCGGTTCTTCTTTAAGTTTTTAATAAACAGAGAGCAGTGTTGGCCTAGTGGCTTCAGCAGTTGACTCTCATCGATTAGGTTCGATCCCCGGCTGGACACCAATAGGCTGTCTATGAGCGCATTCAACATTCGCTCGAACGGTGAAGGAAAACATAGAGAGGAAACCGGCTTTCACGACCCAAAAATTCGACGGCGTGTGTCAGGCACAGGAGGCAGAAAAGTTACAGAAATTTGAGACCCCGACCTAAAAAAGTTATAGCGCTTAATTTTTTTTTAATAAACAGAAGTCTCACTTAGCGCAACGTCTCACACTGAATAATAAAAATTTCACAAAAAGGTTGGATTCTATAAATAAGCAGCAATACTTGTTTTAATTACTTGTATATCTGTTTATACGATTATGTACGCTTTGAAATATGATCTGTCGTGTTTAGATAGCGCTGTGGCAAATGTATGTAATGTAGAATTAATACTTGCCTATTAGTAAGTAAAAATAACTTATAACTTATTACTTAAGTGTCAATGGAAAAATGTGCAATATATTATTGAGGCCGTATCAAAATGTTTTCATTTATATTAGCATTTATAAAAGAAAAGTAACTTTAGAGTCTGAGACATCAAATTGATATTATATAGTAATTGCTTAATAATAATTTCGTAATTTGTAGTTTAATAATTTCGTAGTTCTTATCTACTTAAAACTTTGTCCTTTTTTTGTTAAACGATTGTATTAAGAATGGAAAGGAAATTGGAAATGTAAAAGAATTTTCTTTAATTTTCAAATACAGACGATAGCATGATATACTCAGGTACTGAACAACGGTTATTTGAATGGTAAATGCTTCCAGAAGTTACAATTAGGATTCCCATAGATGGTACTATTAGCGCGCACACGAATCGCTCCGAGCGATCTATCTTTCCCACTGTTCCAACTTCTTACCAATAAATGTCAGTTCTGCTTATTTTGTATCTACACTCGTAGTCTATCTGAAATTTAAATTTTCTACAAAAGCGCGGCAAATGTGACATACCTAACTGTCGATGTCAAAATGACGCAACTGTCAATGTCCGAATAGATTTTATGTTTAATCTGTTTTACGTTTTGATTAAATTAAAGTTGTTTTTACATTTGATTTGCTTTTATCTTTGTATAATATCGTAAAGCGTAATTACAAGTTATATTAAATTCGCGGACAGGTAATAACTAATCATAATATTAAATAGAAATCACATTAATTTCCAATAAAATTCTATATCAATATCAGCTATCATAGACTGATAATAATCTAGAATTTTTAGTTTTATTACCAGTCGGAGCGTGTTCGACCGGATAACGTTTGATCTTACTGATTAAAAGCAGAGTAAAGGAATAGGTTATATTATAATTTTCCTATTTATTTTCTGTATACCGACTAAGAACTTTTTAGGGATTTGTTTTTAATTTTATAACTCTTTAATAAAACTAAATAATATAAATATTGTTAGTTTTCCCACCCAATTAGGAGTATGCATTATATGCATGAATTAAAATTTAATAAAACAAAACTTATTCGAACTATTAAAATAATTTAGCCATGCTTTGATTTATTACAAAGTAGTACATATACAATTTTCCTTTACTCTGTAAATATGCCACCTGATTTATGAATTGTAAGTAAATAAGCACAGTTATTCCTGCGTAATTACGAGACATACCGACGCACTTAAATATAAAATTCCAGTATGCACACGGTATTTTTAATGTAATGCTAGATTTTACTTAACTCTTTTGCGTAGGAATATTGGAATTAATGTTACTTAAAATATTTTAATCTCATTAAAAGTCTCTGAACACTCATTTATTTGTTTTTAAAGATTGAAGTCACTGATACACTCTTTGTTTGATACCTCGATTAGTTAAATGAAATTTCATTACAATCGTTATTATTTCAAGTTCACTTGAACTTATAAGAAATTATAAGATTTATTTTATTTTATTTATTTAGTTATTAAGCTTAAGACATCACACACAGTACTAAATCTACTAATTATTTTACAAAATCTTACATCTAAAATGTGTGACAATTAATGTAAGCATAAGTTTCTCAAAAAAAAAATTAAATAGAAATTTAAAAAAATACAATTTAAACATAATTTAAAAAGAACTTGAATTCTATGAAATTGTTTTATAGCTAAATCGTATGTACCACTATTAAGTACATAGTTTAACTAATCCGCCGCATATTATCAAGTTATTTTAGTCAAGTATTTAAGTAGCACAAAACTTTAAAGGTCCTGATGTCCACAAAATTTTATTAGCAATAAAACCGATAAATCTTCACAACTATTAGTGCATTCGTTGATCATATCAAAATATCCAACTGAGAAGTGAAACAAAACGCGACCCGCGATTCCTTGGAAGCCTTCTTTGGGTCACGAGTCGTGATACTACATGAATTAAGCCTTAACACAAAGTATTATGGTTTAGTTGTGCTTGGCATATAAAAACCCTCCCGCTGCGAGCGTTAGCAGGGTAATATGGAGAACAAAATATTAATTTTTAAAAGTAATAAAATCTTAGAGAACACACAGTGTCACATCGACAAAGTTTATTTCGTTTACATTAATATTGATATTGCAATTCGAACCTTAAATCAACTGAAAAAGATCTTTTGATTTTATTCGATTGTTTAGCGAATGGGTCATCGTTCATATAAATTCATATAAAACCGTCAAAAATATATACAAGATAATATCGCAATGACCGTAATAATACGCGATGAAAATTGTAATAAATATAAATAAAATCTGATATGTTAAAGGGAATCAGTATTCTTTATGACAACGCTTTTGCTTCGCCACAAAAGAACAAAACATACATGGGAACATTTTTTATATTTTAAATAATTAAATGTAACTGTAGGATAAAGTTGTTTAATTATTGTACAGTACAGTAGCAAGGCATATATAAGCATATATCTTCTACCTCACCTCATAATCTTCTTCTTCTGGTGCCACTTTATTGCTAAAGGCTGTTAACAACTTGAATTACCGGGTATCTGGAGCTAGTCTTAAAAGCTCCTCGGCGGATGTGACACCGGCCCGGCCCGTTTGTTCTGCAACCACGACATCTTCCTTCTACCAGCCTGTCTCTTGAGTTGAATTCCGCCCATCATTAAAAGCTGCATCAAGTGGTAACGATAATCTTTCATTCGTCACTCTTTGGATCCAGCTGATGCGTAGCATGAGACGTAATACCACATCTTAAAAGCTTCGAGGCGTCTCTTTGTGTGCTCTTTGACCATGATATTACATTATATAGGAAAACTCATCTAACATAAAAATAATTTAATATTAACTCTCAGAAATCATTTCCTAGTTTATTACACTTATATTTTGATTAAATAAATATCTTATAGCTACAATAATGCAATTCGCTCAAACTACGTTCATAATAAATTCACGTACAAAAAATTTCAAATCTCGCTAGTCACATCGTCGGGGTCAAATTGTTTCCTGACAAAATAATACGAATGACGACAATCGCAATGATGTAAAGACTCTAATAATAGCGTACGTCTTCACTAAAATAATTACTTTAAACATTATTATTATTACTTATAAGTATCAGTTTGTATTAGTATAACATGCTTAGTTATCTATTGCAATTTTTCAAATAGCCCTAAAACTTAATTCAGGAATCATTAGCAAATTTTTCTATTGACACCATGACGTCAGTAACTCCGTAACTGAGTGTTTTTTCGCCACCGCTTTGAGGTGTTAGAAAGAAGTATTTCCACATTAAAGCGAAGATTTACCAATTCGATTTCTTCTGCCAGTGTGCACCTTAACTTCAGGTCACCGTCTCATTAGCCGCATAAACTCTGCTACGCAGGATAAAAATAAATCATTATTTATTTTTTAATTATTATTAAAACTGAACGGACGATACTAAGAAGGTAGCGGGTCCATGTGGATTCGAACCGCTAACGAGCGCCAAGATTTGAAAAAAATAGAGAAGGCCTTTGCCGAAGGATAATCTAATATATACAATTTTCGTGTCGCGGTGTTTGTGGTTAAACTCCTCCGAAACGGCTCGACCGATTCTCATGAAATTTTGTGTGCATATTGGGTATGTCTGAGAATCGGACAACATCTATTTTTCATCCCCTTAAATGTTAAGGGTAGTCCACCCCTACATTTTTTTTTAAATTTTAGATAAAAAAAATATTCTTGATTTTTTTATGATACAGCATTAAAAAATACATACAACTCCTAATTTTCACCCCTCTACGATCAACCCCTATTTTTTATTACAAACGATATACATGGCAAAACGACGTTTGCCGGATCAGCTAGTAAGTATTATATTACTTTAGGCACATTTACTTTAAATTTAGTATGTAAACAGCAAAAACTTTTTAATTTTATTATGTACTGCTATAAAGAACAAAACAAATTACTATATCAACTTATAACGTATATAATTATATAATTCGCTCCAATAGACATTTTAATTCGATAACATTTAAAATAGAACCTGCTCGGCCACTATAAACAGTTCATAGCTTTGAAATATATCGCATTAGCATACGGTAATGTATGGGCGCTGGTCAAAGGGTTTATTGTAAATCTCAGGGCCAATTATTTCGCGAATTATAGCCCTGAGTGTCGTTATAATTCTTTGAACTTCGCCCTGACTGGAAAAATATAAACTAATTCAGTTTATGCTTGGAGATTGCATTGTTTTATTATGCACAAGACATTGTAAGTGATGTAGAATAGAAGATTGTGTACTTTAGCTAAAAAGTGTTTTAAAGAGTCGATTAACGTTTCAATCAAAATTTGTCAATAATATAATAGGCAAGTGGGTGATCAGCATCCTGTGCCTGACACACGCCATCAACATTTTGGGACTAAGGCAAGCCGGTTTCCGCACGATGTTTTCCTTTACCGTTCGAGCGAATGCACACATAGAAAGTCCATTAGTGCACAGCCGGGGTTCGAACCTACAATCTATGGAATGAGAGTCGCAAGCTGAAGCCACTTCCAACACTGCTCACATATGTTTCAATCGCTTAAACTTGTAATTGGATTGATTTGCGTGTAATCAAATCTAGGATCTCCGGGTTACCAACTTGTTACCAACTATGCCAACGTAATTCAAGCGTATATAAACGTATACAATACTATTTGTAATTTAAGTAATAAAGTATTTATTAATAATGTCCTACGATTTCAGCTGAATTTTCTAACATATAATAGCTATTATATGTTAGAAAATTTCGTCAATAGATCAAGATTGAATGTCGATGCAGTATTTCTAAATATATTAACATACAATCCACAAACATTTCAATAAATGTTCTAAAACTAGAGATGAAGAGAAATGCAGAATGCTTAGGCCTCGTTTATATTGACAATTTCAAATAAACTTGTGTTCAGAGGAGTTTCATCGTCGGACGTCGAGGCAGAATACGAAATTGCACCCATATCACCTCGACGTGCGTCGTTCTACAACTGAGAGATTTTTAAGGCAGTTTTGTGTCCTTCAAGAAAAGAGCGTACCTATTCTTAAAAGGCCGGCAACGCACTCGCGAGCCCTCTGGAATTGAGTGTCCATGGGCGGTATCACTTAACATCGGGTTAGCCTTCTGCCCGTCTGCCTCCTGTCTGAATAGAAGGAACTAAAAATAGTTTACTTTTTATTGAAATCTGAAAAGGCGTCAAGAGGCTACTGTTACATTGATATGAAGGATATTGAACGTTAATGGAAGGCAAAAACTAAACTATGTCTTATTTAAATATTGACCTGCCCCTCAGCTAACATAAATAAAACGCTGCATTTCTCCCGCATATTTTATCAAAATATCAACAAACTGAAATCTTAGCTTTACAATGCAAGCAAAACTAAATAACCGCGCCCATTGTAGAACGAACCACGCGTGAAAGGTTGGACTCATCCCGTGACCCCTTGAAAGTGCACCTTTAAAACCTTTTCCCTACACTTATCTGATTTAAGCCTTATCTGTGCGACATAAAGTACATTTTACAAAACAGCCATTACACGTAATCGAAAGTGTCAAAGAAAACTAGGCCTTATTAACTAGGCAATAAGAATATGCACTAAGATGAAACTAGAAAGTCTGACTTCTTCACCTTTTGAATAAGTAATAGTAATTTTTGATAGTGATTTCATTTACTTGTTACTTGATTATATACTCGTAAAGTTGGTACAAGTTTTCCCTTTTATACAATGTTTAAATTATATAGGTTTAAGTGGATGTTATTATTTATTTAAAAAAGAGGAACCACTCATCACTTAACAATCAAAATTTATCACTGTCTTTGTATCGAAAAGACATACGATTAAGAATTATTCCAAAAGATCGGCTAAAAAAGAACTTTGATTGTATTAGACTAGCAAGGAATAATATTGACTAGGTTTACAATGGAAATATTTTGTCACTAACTCTCCAAACTTCCAGCATAAGAGTTCTCTACGTATCGTTTATCACCTCTACCCATCGGCTAGCAGATAATCAAACTCCTGCAACCAATTATCATTTTGTATTAAACGTAAGACCTCCAGGCTCATAGTTACTTTTATTAATGGGAGCAATTACCGTGATTGTCAGCATGGCTAGATTGTTTTACATTGTAAGAATGTATTTATTTATGTACAGTATAATAATAAATAACAATAAATTAATAAAAAAAAATTCTACATTAAAAATATAAACAGTCTTCCTAAACAGTTTTGCTGCAGAACTTAGGAAAGCGTTAACCGGCGAGATCATCAGCGATTCCTCTGACTGCTGGAGGACAGTTCAAAAATATAGTGTAATACTGAGTCCCCAAACATTCCTTTATCTTAAAGAATATTAATTGAATAACGCAATTCCTAATAATGACTGCATAAAAATGAGGTCAGTCAGTAGTTGGCCAGATTAATGACAGTACGATATTGACACACAAGTGGCCGCCACTGTCATCCGTTGTCTTGCCACACTTCCGTCACCACGCTACCGTGACTGACTGTTCTATAATTGTCTATTTATCGACTTACCGACATACTGTACGCCCCGGATTCAACTGTACACAGTTGTAATTGGCTTTGATCCTGAAGATGAAAATTTCACCATATTTAGGCAAGGCAATACAACGATAAAAGTTTTTACTAACGAAGTTGTAATAAAAAATAATGGAAATTCATTTTACTATTAATTGCAAGATCTTGCTTAAATAGTTAAATTAATATAATAATCAGCAGTGTCACCTATACTTATCGCGTAATCCAATAATAAAAATAAAGATACATGTTTTATTCACACCAATACCACACATTTATTAAGTGACTCTTTGTCCCACACATAAGTATCTGTTTCGATATTTTTTGTACGGCTGGTAATACATAATAATAATAATAGCCTTTTATTTCCGATACTTTTACACTTTTACACATTTATATTTCTATCTCAATCTTTTAAGGTATCTGTGTGCCTTTGGCATCAATCCCGCCATTCCTGTTTGCACTGTGCCACTCTCTGCCATGTGCTGTTTCCTTGGTATTTCTACCTTCTAAGTTGTCTTCCTCTTGGGCGCTAGTTTAATACTTTCTTGTTTCTTTAGTTAGTAATAGCCCCTCATTAAAACACGTCCGTTTTTGAGTCTAAGACATGCTTGATCCCATAAATTCCGAAGACAGGACAATAATCCGTTACCAGATATAGCCGTAGCTTGGGCGTTGTAAAATTATGTCTAATGAAATAATTAAAACCACAGGAACCTATTAAGTATCTTGTCATGGTATACTTGACTTTTAGGTACACAACGATAATTATTAATCCTTTATATTAATTACACTGTAAGATATCTTTATCTAAATAGCATTTAGCCTTTCTCATCCTTGACCATGTATAGTACAAATAATCATTAAAAATGCGTCATATCCGTATCACCTGCTCATATAAATAAAATAAATCAGAACGAAGGTGGTATAGATGCTTATCTGCGCGCGCGCACCGTTTGACACATGAATGCACAACTCATCCATATTGATCCTTTTGATCTATAGATCGCGGACGTATAAGATCTATGATCTAGCGGCGGCGCTGTCTGATCTAGATCGCAGGGCTAATTTCTAGGTTTAGTGCTGAATTTATAAATAATGTAGTGTGGACAATATATCTTGTTGCGATAAATACAAAGAAATGTGACAGGATTAAACTGGTCTATCTATAATCAATGGCTGTGGACTTTATAAGGCAATTTAATATAATAAAAATTCTATTATTAACTATATAAGATAGTAAACAATGCCGTGTAATGTTTTCAAGGGGAAGGTGATTAAATTTTTAAAGGCAAGGAGACAAAAGCGTGGGAGACTATTTAGACCATAAGTTTTGACAATAATTGTTCTTATTATTATGACATTTATACAGTATTTACAATTTTCTTAACCTACATAGTAATCATAAAAATAACTATAAATGGATAAAAAGAAAATTAGTACAAGTTTTAAAAGTTTGGTCCCTGTGGCAGTATAACTTTAACGCTGGCAGCTTTTACTCGCTGTATTGCGATACTTATTCGTTGAGTGAGGAAAGCACCAGATCTGGGGTCTACAAACTTAAATCTTTAATTAGCGCTAGTGCGTTTGAATCCCACGGCCCAAGAGTCTACTCCAAAGGGAATAAAATCGAAGATGGAGGAAAGACTTCTATATTTAAGCCGATTAATTTTTTTTAAGAAATTTGTATGCCTTTTTTTATACGGCTAATTGTGCGGTGTTTTTTTTCTAACTGAATGTACCACTTTTTTGCAAATAAACAATTTATTATTGTTATTAACAGATTTTCCAAAAAAATAACGAAACAAATGCAGCATCTTCATAATATTAGAATAGATTTCGCAAACTTAAGCGCGACCTTTGACTCGTCAGCCTTGTGTCAGATTGTACCGACCTTCCAACTAATACCTGATCATCAAATTCATATTACCACAGTTATGTATCACTACAATTTAGTACTGTAATGAACGTATTATGTTTGAGAACAACAATTTAATCTTGAGAATCGAAAAACGTTTGCAAATTGTTAACAGTAGCAAGTGGCTTAGACTATTTGGACAATCATATATGTTTAATTAAATAGTGTGTGTACTTATGTACACGCGTTAGAAGTTATACTTCTTTGACGTAACAAGTAAATGTCTTTTCAAAAATGTTATTTCTACGTTTGTAGAAAAAATGACACTAACAATAGAAAAAACTAAAATGTTGACTATAGCTAACGTCTGGAACATTAATATGTATGTAAACGTAGTGTTACTAAGCCATGATTTTTCCTTCTACCAAAAGGCCGTTTACCCTGGATTTTACATGGCAAGCATAAGATACTTTATCAACAGACCAGAAAATTCTACGTCACGAGCCCATAGATATATTAGTATGGTACCCATCAAGTTACTAGTTTCTCCAAATATTGCTTTACATACCTGAACGAATCTACGTGAGAAACATTTAGGTACAAATGTAAATAGTTATTTGTAAGAAGCCGGCTGTTTAACAAAGTATGGCGCTCCAATTTCGTATGTGTCAAACGCGACATATTTTGATCTATAACATGACACGAGGCGTGGCACTGACGACCAATCATTTGCTAGTGGATCACGCATGCGCGCTGTTAAATACCTACTAAAAGTGTGCGTTTAAAAACTCAACAATATTAACGCCTTTTATTCTATGTTCAACTCAATCGGTTACATCGTATACAAAAAGTGTTCATTTATATTATTAAAAAAAATCAGTGGCGCTACAAACTTTTTAGGTCTGGGCCTCAGATTTCTGTATCTGTTTTATTATCATTTGTTATTCTAATAGGCAAGTAGGTGATCAGCCTCCTGTGCCTGACACACACCGTCAATTTTATTGGGTCTAAAGCAAGCCGGTTTCCTCACGATGTTTTCCTTCTCCGTACGAGCGAGTGTTTAATGCGCACATAGAAATAAAGTCCATTGGTGCACAGCCGGGGCTCGAACCCAAGGGATGAGAATCGCACGCTGAAGCCACTAGGTTAGCTCTGCTATTTATCATATTATACATTATTTAAATTCCGCAAATGAAAAGTGGCATAGTAGGTACATACCATGACACTACTGATAACTATTTTTATCTATTTAAACGTATATTACAAGCAATAAACCGATCCGCATTTACCTCTTTTGTAATATTTACATAACAAATATCAGAAAGATGTATCCTTAACATTAAAAACACATTGCAAAGTCACTAAGCCATTACGAAATTTCTTTTCTACGACAATTCTTCAAAGACCTTGCATAATGCGTTGTGCAAAATTTCTTTTCGCCGAATGGCAGTTACGATGTGCCTTTGTTGGCGGCGGCCCTTTGATTCTTTTAATGTGCCCGCTACACATTTTTATCTTTTTTAAAGTACATTATTTTTACTAGTTTACTGTTTTTGTTTATTGCCAACGAGTTGACCTATTGTTCGCATCTATTATTTAATTGTTCAAATTTTGCAAGGTTTTATGTAGAGCAAAAAAATATTGAACGTTTACTTTAGTCATCCGTTATTTTATACCGGTTAGGGTGAGCTTTTAGATTACATATATTTTATAAATTATCCGACCTAATTATGATCTCTTACCCGCAACTCACCTAAATATACGAGTCACTAAAATTAATATCTACCAACAGACAAATCACCTTAAATTCAGGGTATCATTATGAATATACATATTTTAAAATGATTTATCTTTATATAAGTAGGTGGTGAGAATCTTATCACCGAAATATTCGTTATGTTAATAGGTATCGTAACTGTAGGCCGATTGGATACTTATTTATGTATGTTATTCATAAAGATGTGATCTATAAAACCTCATCAGATGAAAGATTCGATCGGCACACTCCGTTGAATGGCTAGATCCATTTCTAATTAAGGGACAGCCAATAAAACGACTGAGCTGAGGCTTTTAGAAATCTTATTACAGTGTCATAAAATTTGATGCAATTGCGTGTTTTATAGAGTTTTGACTATAAATAATCGTTATCAATAATTCAGGTAGTTTTTATTTTAAATAACGATTTTTTTTAAATGGAATTGAACTCTATTTAATGTCTTCTATAAGTATAATAAGATCTTTAAGCATGTAACAGCAAGATTATGGAGTTAAGCACAGATAGTTCGCCAAAACTATGTTTTTATTTTAAGAATAAGTTCGACGACCTAGCTGTCTGTTTCGTAGAGGATTAACTAACGTTTTATTACTAAGTAACTCGATAATAAAGACAAGATTAATGGGTTTTACTTAATCAAGCCAGTAATGATGCGATTGTCCAGACACGCTCCAACTCATGTTAAACGGTGAGTGAATTAGACAATTTAAACGGTAAGACTTAGCTGGTTAAAAATAACTTTAAATTTAACCGCAACTGGACTCGCCTGTCTACCATATGCCGACAGCGAATTGGCTATTTCGGCCATACCATGCGCAGTGGCGTGAACTTGGAGAGATTGATCGCGGTTGGTAACACAGAAGGCAAAAGATCACGTGGCCGTTCACCAACCAGGTGGACCAATCAAGTGAAAGACTCATTGTCTTCAAAACTATTCACTGTTATAAGGGAGGCCAAATAACCGGTGGAAACAGATTGTCCACTTCAGATGTTTCCTTGCTGACCACGACGCTTAGACATGAACTGCCGACTGAAGAGAGAGAGAGATATCTTAAACATCGGGTTTCCATACACAACTTCTGTTCCACGATAGAGCTGTCTAGAATTAGGAAAATTTTCTTACAATGCATACTTTAGCAACGATTTCCGTGTTCTATGTTCACAGATTATAACGTTACTACTTTATTTCGCGCCAAAAAATCGCTGTCGTTTATAATCTGTGCTTGTGAAATTAAGCGTCAAACAATCGAAGTATAATATACAAAACTTATGATAGCACTTCAAATCGAATTATATTGACTAGTCATCGATTTGATTTGTGTGTCAGAGGTCACACGCGATGTAGAAAGCTTTCTGCTCCATTATTTGAATAATATATTTGTTCTTTGGTATTTTAAAGATTTCTTTCACCACTTTTGTACTGGTAATTGTGTTATCATAGCGAACAATTATTGCAATTTAACCGATTGTAATACAAATTATAATACATTGTTCGGAGAGTGATTTGACAGTTCACGTTTTATTTAACGTCAGAGACTAACAGTTACACTTGTAATCGTTTATTAAATTATTATCTATGATCATTAACAATTTATCATTAAGTACGTTAGGTATTTTTCTGAATTTGTTGCGGTCGTTGTTATAAAACGACAATTTGTTAATTTCAAATAATCATATGTATATTTATACCGAATATAATGTAACTTTATGTTGATCTCCAACAGAACAGATCAATTAGTTTTTGAATTCAAAGATCACATCTTCATATATGAGATTTTCAAAAAAAATATACAGTGTTTATTAATTATAAGTATGCATTACAATCTGTAAGACTTAGGAACCCTTTTTAAGTAAAGAAATACCTAAGTACCTGTGTCAGGGTGTCCGGCTCTTCCATAACAAACTTAAGACATAATTCCATAACTAAGCTAATATTCTTTATTTCTTTTTTTTTATTACAATTTTGTTTTTTTTAAACTGTTTACTGTATTTTTGTTTTAAAAAATAGCATTACGCGACGCGTAAGTCGTAACACGCGTTCATGAGTGAGTGTATGAATATGTAACTATTTGTTAGGTCTCAGTAGCAGAAGCTACAAGCTTTTCAAATAAACTTATTTTGAAATAATAATATTTAGTAGAATGTTTAGCAGATGTTTAAAGAGCTACGTGCATAATTACCTAGAGTACATTCATCTTTATTCATTCGCCTAGTCATTCGACAAATCGCTCACGTTCTCTCCATTCATTTCTTTATTTGAATTCATTCATTCAAATTTGGAATTTCAGATCGCTACGTCATTCGTGACCTGCGTTACGCATTTCATATGTTAATATCCTCTTGACATTACCCACCAAATAGAGTTCTATTGTTAGGCTTATAAAGTCTACGATCAATCCATTAATTTGCTATAGATCTACGTGAGATCCAATAATTGACGAGGGTTGGTTGGAATCGTTTTACGCAACTGTTGAAATATTTTGTCATATCAATTTGTCATGGCTGTCAAAAATTTGCCTGTCATAGTGACGTGTCACGCGCGACGCTAGAATAGTATCGATTTGGTAATTAATCATTGGTGTATTCGTATAATTTGTAACGGAATTCTTTATAGATTTATATGGCGAGCCCTTTCGAAATGACAAATATTTATGAATAATGATTCTGCCTCAAAACTGAAAGAAAAAAAAGGGCATAACTTACGAAAAACTTTAGACAATTATTTTAATAGGATCGCATTTGTGTACCCCTGTCAACGTCGTGACATTGTCTTAGTTTTAATATTATCTGTTTACAAAAATATGACAGATAATAACAGCGATATCATATGTTTTGCGTTGTATAAAATTATCGATGGCTAAACACTTGCACATATCAGTTTAATATTTAAGCAACAATAAATTATGATATTGCAGAACAAATTCATCAGGTCAGGCGGGTCTGCGATAATAACGAGTATAATTTCGATGTGAGGCCGCAAATATAACCTATGGTCTATGCTCCATTACACTATTCATAACCTATGAATTGATACAACGCAATTGCGAAAATTCACTTGAATTATTGAATTTTGCACGCTTCAATTCTTCATTTGAAATTTGAATTATGATTCCACATTTGAAAAGTGACGGATGAATGTCATTTGCTCTATGATTTGTTTATTGCATATTTGAAAGTAAGAAAACAGTAATAAGGTTAATACCTCGCAGTATTTACTATAATTACTGTAATGCGATATAGAATGATAGCAAAAACAGTTCTCCTAATCGGGTATTAAGTACGAGTACCATGTACCTATGGTGTAGCAGGGCATAACAAATTATCACCTATCAAAATGAAATCAAGGCATACCGCAAAGGAGGTATTACTGATTCGATTTATATCGGATATTATACTTACTGCATTTTTATTACGCGTCAATGTAAAAACTCTGTGAAGAGGGCAGTAAAATGTAACAAGTGTATTCTGATAATAAAATCATAAAACGTATAATGTAAGAAATACCGCGTCCATTAGATACTTATAATTAAATGTGATATAAACTAATATTTTAGGTTTGATTCCTTGCGGCATTCAAAAACATATAATAATACAGATACGTACACTATTGAAGGATTACGATACTTTAACAATGTTAAAATTAATATCAATATAATTAATAAAGCGAATTAGAAAAATTATGGCTCCCTTTAGTTTGACTTCTTGCAGTTGCTTAACGTATAGTACGGGAGGTAGCAACGTTTTCGAGAAAGAATTTCAGGTCAGCTGATTTTGTGATATGTCTTCCTTCTTGCACTTCCGGTTAGAGTCTGGGCAATCTGGCTGGCGGTAGCGGTTGCGTTCATTAGTGCGCATCCTATCTGTCCAGGTAATAATCCTGGATTTTAAAAGCATTTTAAGAAGCGTAATTTTTAATTTTTCCTTTTTAAATACGTCTACCTGACATACTTTTTTTATTGCCAGACATTTTTCACGTTGCTAACTATGTGCCAGACGCGATTTTAAGTTTTATTTTTATAAAAATTTCAAAGCATTTTAGAATGTCTGTAATTTTAATATTATGTTATTTAAATATAAGAAAAACTGAAAATGAATTTGCCAGACATTAATTCGGTTGTTAAGTCTTGAATTAAAATGATAAAGTATTGCAGTATGATGAAGCATTGTATTTTAAGAAGCGTAATTTTTGATTTTTCCCTTTTAAATACGTCTACCTGACATACTTTTTTTATTGCCAGACATTTTTCACGTTGCTAACTATGTGCCAGACGCGATTTTAAGTTTTATTTTTATAAAAATTTCAAAGCATTTTAGAATGTCTGTAATTTTAATATTATGTTATTTAAATATAAGAAAAACTGAAAATGAATTTGCCAGACATTAATTCGGTTGTTAAGTCTTGAATTAAAATGATAAAGTATTGCAGTATGATGAAGCATTGCATTTTAAGAAGCGTAATTTTTGATTTTTCCTTTTTAAATACGTCTACCTGACATACTTTTTTTATTGCCAGACATTTTTCACATTGCTAACTATGTGCCAGACGCGATTTTAAGTTTTATTTTTATAAAAATTTCAAAGCATTTTAGAATGTCTGTAATTTTAATATTATGTTATTTAAATATAAGAAAACTGAAAATGAATTTGCCAGACATTAATTCGATTGTTAAGTCTTGAATTAAAATGAAAAAGTATTGCAGTATAATGCTTGTAGTACGAGCATAAAAAGGAATATAAAATTAGATTAAAATTAATAATCAACACTTTATTTAAATTGTCCTAATTACTAAATGTAAGTTATGAATAATTAATATTAAGTTTTTCAAGTTGTTTTAGCCTATAGTGACGTCACAAAAAAGAGGCATCTTCATAATCATCATCATCATCGTCGCTGTCTTTGTCGGTGTCATTCATATCATCTTCTTGGGAACTTTCGTTATCTTCTAAAACTCTATCATCTGCAACAGAAAAAAAATAAACAGTGTAATTTTTCTTATTCGTTATTAAACATTTTAGTTATTATTGATAAATGTTCCATTTAACACTTACTTTGAACAATAATATCTGCAACTGAGGATGGTGATTGATAGAGTTTTAGAAGATAACGAAAGTTCCCACGAAGATGATATGAATGACACCGACAAAGACAGCGACGATGATGATGATGATTATGAAGATGCCTCTTTTTTGTGACGTCACTATAGGCTAAAACAACTTGAAAACTTAATATTAATTATTCATAACTTACATTTAGTAATTAGGACAATTTAAATAAAGTGTTGATTATTAATTTTAATCTAATTTTATATTCCTTTTTATGCTCGTACTACAAGCATTATTACTGCAATACTTTTCATGACTTTTACATTTTAATTCAAGGCTTAGCAATCGAATTAATGTCTGGCAAATTCATTTTCAGTTTTTCTTATATTTAAATAACATAATATTAAAATTACAGACATTCTAAAATGCTTTGAAATTTTTATAAAAATAAAACTTAAAATCAGGTCTGGCACATAGCAACGTGAAAAATGTCTGGCAATAAAAAAAGTATGTCAGGTAGACGTATTTAAAAAGGAAAAATCAAAAATTACGCTTCTTAAAATGCAATGCTTCATCATACTGCAATACTTTATCATTTTAATTCAAGACTTAACAACCGAATTAATGTCTGGCAAATTCATTTTCAGTTTTTCTTATATTTAAATAACATAATATTAAAATTGCAGACATTCTAAAATGCTTTGAAATTTTTATAAAAATAAAACTTAAAATCGCGTCTGGCACATAGTTAGCAACGTGAAAAATGTCTGGCAATAAAAAAAGTATGTCAGGTAGACGTATTTAAAAAGGAAAAATCAAAAATTACGCTTCTTAAAATGCAATGCTTCATCATACTGCAATACTTTATCATTTTAATTCAAGACTTAACAACCGAATTAATGTCTGGCAAATTCATTTTCAGTTTTTCTTATATTTAAATAACATAATATTAAAATTACAGACATTCTAAAATGCTTTGAAATTTTTATAAAAATAAAACTTAAAATCGCGTCTGGCACATAGTTAGCAACGTGAAAAATGTCTGGCAATAAAAAAAGTATGTCAGGTAGACGTATTTAAAAGGGAAAAATCAAAAATTACGCTTCTTAAAATGCAATGCTTCATCATACTGCAATACTTTATCATTTTAATTCAAGACTTAACAACCGAATTAATGTCTGGCAAATTCATTTTCAGTTTTTCTTATATTTAAATAACATAATATTAAAATTACAGACATTCTAAAATGCTTTGAAATTTTTATAAAAATAAAACTTAAAATCGCGTCTGGCACATAGTTAGCAACGTGAAAAATGTCTGGCAATAAAAAAAGTATGTCAGGTAGACGTATTTAAAAAGGAAAAATTAAAAATTACGCTTCTTAAAATGCAATGCTTCATCATACTGCAATACTTTATCATTTTAATTCAAGACTTAACAATCGAATTAATGTCTGGCAAATTCATTTTCAGTTTTTCTTATATTTAAATAACATAATATTAAAATTACAGACATTCTAAAATGCTTTGAAATTTTTATAAAAATAAAACTTAAAATCGCGTCTGGCACATAGTTAGCAACGTGAAAAATGTCTGGCAATAAAAAAAGTATGTCAGGTAGACGTATTTAAAAAGGAAAAATCAAAAATTACGCTTCTTAAAATGCAATGCTTCATCATACTGCAATACTTTATCATTTTAATTCAAGACTTAACAACCAAATTAATGTCTGGCAAATTCATTTTCAGTTTTTCTTATATTTAAATAACATAATATTAAAATTACAGACATTCTAAAATGCTTTGAAATTTTTATAAAAATAAAACTTAATGCTTAGTTCACACGCGCGCGTTCAACTCCACATTCAACGTGCACATTCACATTCACGAGCGTGTAAACGGTACGCCCGAGCCCGTGAACGCGCCTGTGAACGTGAATGCCGCGAATCGGGCAAGTGTCGGTTTTTTGGCAAAGTTCAAAGGATGAATGTGCGGGCGCCCGGTGACTGTTTACACGCGCGCAGGCAGTCTCTCCCGCGCTTTCGCGACGAGTGGATCTTCATTCAACTATTATATTATATATATATTAATTTGCAGTATTTTTCTTTTTCTCCGTAGTTCATTATTTTGTTTCTTTTTCCAATAAAAATAAGTTAAGCCAAAGGATATGGCAGCAACAACACCGAGATCCTCGCTGCTCGCCATTCTGGCACTGACTGACACGACGGCGTGCGTGTGAACAGCTTGAATGTCCGCCGGCCCAGGACGGGCTGCACGGCGCGCGTGTGACCGTAGCATAAAATCGCGTCTGGCACATAGTTAGCAACGTGAAAAATGTCTGGCAATAAAAAAAGTATGTCAGGTAGACGTATTTAAAAAGGAAAAATCAAAAATTACGCTTCTTAAAATGCAATGCTTCATCATACTGCAATACTTTATCATTTTAATTCAAGACTTAACAACCGAATTAATGTCTGGCAAATTCATTTTCAGTTTTTCTTATATTTAAATAACATAATATTAAAATTACAGACATTCTAAAATGCTTTGAAATTTTTATAAAAATAAAACTTAAAATCGCGTCTGGCACATAGTTAGCAACGTGAAAAATGTCTGGCAATAAAAAAAGTATGTCAGGTAGACGTATTTAAAAGGGAAAAATCAAAAATTACGCTTCTTAAAATGCAATGCTTCATCATACTGCAATACTTTATCATTTTAATTCAAGACTTAACAACCGAATTAATGTCTGGCAAATTCATTTTCAGTTTTTCTTATATTTAAATAACATAATATTAAAATTACAGACATTCTAAAATGCTTTGAAATTTTTATAAAAATAAAACTTAAAATCGCGTCTGGCACATAGTTAGCAACGTGAAAAATGTCTGGCAATAAAAAAAGTATGTCAGGTAGACGTATTTAAAAAGGAAAAATTAAAAATTACGCTTCTTAAAATGCAATGCTTCATCATACTGCAATACTTTATCATTTTAATTCAAGACTTAACAATCGAATTAATGTCTGGCAAATTCATTTTCAGTTTTTCTTATATTTAAATAACATAATATTAAAATTACAGACATTCTAAAATGCTTTGAAATTTTTATAAAAATAAAACTTAAAATCGCGTCTGGCACATAGTTAGCAACGTGAAAAATGTCTGGCAATAAAAAAAGTATGTCAGGTAGACGTATTTAAAAAGGAAAAATCAAAAATTACGCTTCTTAAAATGCAATGCTTCATCATACTGCAATACTTTATCATTTTAATTCAAGACTTAACAACCGAATTAATGTCTGGCAAATTCATTTTCAGTTTTTCTTATATTTAAATAACATAATATTAAAATTGCAGACATTCTAAAATGCTTTGAAATTTTTATAAAAATAGAACTTAAAATCGCGTCTGGCACATAGTTAGCAACGTGAAAAATGTCTGGCAATAAAAAATGTATGTCAGGTAGACGTATTTAAAAGGGAAAAATCAAAAATTACGCTTCTTAAAATGCAATGCTTCATCATACTGCAATACTTTATCATTTTAATTCAAGACTTAACAACCGAATTAATGTCTGGCAAATTCATTTTCAGTTTTTCTTATATTTAAATAACATAATATTAAAATTACAGACATTCTAAAATGCTTTGAAATTTTTATAAAAATAAAACTTAAAATCGCGTCTGGCACATAGTTAGCAACGTGAAAAATGTCTGGCAATAAAAAAAGTATGTCAGGTAGACGTATTTAAAAGGGAAAAATCAAAAATTACGCTTCTTAAAATGCAATGCTTCATCATACTGCAATACTTTATCATTTTAATTCAAGACTTAACAACCGAATTAATGTCTGGCAAATTCATTTTCAGTTTTTCTTATATTTAAATAACATAATATTAAAATTACAGACATTCTAAAATGCTTTGAAATTTTTATAAAAATAAAACTTAAAATCGCGTCTGGCACATAGTTAGCAACGTGAAAAATGTCTGGCAATAAAAAAAGTATGTCAGGTAGACGTATTTAAAAGGGAAAAATCAAAAATTACGCTTCTTAAAATGCAATGCTTCATCATACTGCAATACTTTATCATTTTAATTCAAGACTTAACAACCGAATTAATGTCTGGCAAATTCATTTTCAGTTTTTCTTATATTTAAATAACATAATATTAAAATTACAGACATTCTAAAATGCTTTGAAATTTTTATAAAAATAAAACTTAAAATCGCGTCTGGCACATAGTTAGCAACGTGAAAAATGTCTGGCAATAAAAAAAGTATGTCAGGTAGACGTATTTAAAAAGGAAAAATTAAAAATTACGCTTCTTAAAATGCAATGCTTCATCATACTGCAATACTTTATCATTTTAATTCAAGACTTAACAATCGAATTAATGTCTGGCAAATTCATTTTCAGTTTTTCTTATATTTAAATAACATAATATTAAAATTACAGACATTCTAAAATGCTTTGAAATTTTTATAAAAATAAAACTTAAAATCGCGTCTGGCACATAGTTAGCAACGTGAAAAATGTCTGGCAATAAAAAAAGTATGTCAGGTAGACGTATTTAAAAAGGAAAAATCAAAAATTACGCTTCTTAAAATGCAATGCTTCATCATACTGCAATACTTTATCATTTTAATTCAAGACTTAACAATCGAATTAATGTCTGGCAAATTCATTTTCAGTTTTTCTTATATTTAAATAACATAATATTAAAATTACAGACATTCTAAAATGCTTTGAAATTTTTATAAAAATAAAACTTAAAATCGCGTCTGGCACATAGTTAGCAACGTGAAAAATGTCTGGCAATAAAAAAAGTATGTCAGGTAGACGTATTTAAAAACGAAAAATTAAAAATTACGCTTCTTAAAATGCTTTTAAAATCCAGGATTATTACCTGGACAGATAGGATGCGCACTAATGAACGCAACCGCTACCGCCAGCCAGATTGCCCAGACTCTAACCGGAAGTGCAAGAAGGAAGACATATCACAAAATCAGCTGACCTAAAATTCTTTTTTTTCAAACGTTGCTACCTCCCGTACTAGTATAGCATATAATAAAACAACACCTAAAAAGCCATCCACAATCTATTGAACACTATTCCAAATTTAAAATCGCATTGCCATTGTCAAAGCTGTCAATGATCAAGTATAAAGTATTTGTTATCTATGGCATTGAAGTTCCCGCCATTACACATTGGTCGCGCTCACTTACGATACAGTGTTGTTTTGTGAGAAAACCTTTCTTAGTTATTCTCGAAACGGTCTTTCGAATAAATTACGTTATTGTGTCGAGTTAACGCTGGTTGTATTGGTTTTAATTTAATGGACAAGATAATGTGATAGTAACATAAATCGAAGAGCTTTGAAATAGATCGAATTTTAAAAAGTGTTAACTGTAACTAAGATTTTAACTGCAGTACAGTGTGTTAACGATATTGCTTGTTTAAATGTTTGTTATGGATCTTTAAAGTTCTAATTGTAATTAGAACAGTAATAGATAAGTATATTAGAACTAATTATCATACTGGCCTAGCCTGTAAGTAGTCTTTTGGTGCGTATCCATTACTGGTCGGCAGTCTGTTTCGAACTCTTCCGCAGTTTTACCCGTCCTTAACGTTATGAAGCCATGATGTTTTCCTTCCACTAACACGCCGCGGCCGTTTACTCGGAATTTTACCGTATTTAATAACTAAAGTAGATTTTAAGGCAACGTCACTGGTACACTAATCTAGATAGAAGTAATATGCAAACAAACGTATGCATATACCTTAAGACATGTATGTTCTATTTCATATAACGATCCAGATTAAGTACATTAGACATAATCATTAGTATTCAATCAGAGTGAGGCACTTGTATTCGGACCACGTGAGCCATTTTGTAAATAAACAGCGTATAGAATTTAGATTTTCGCATTACATTTCGCATTGAAAGACTGTGTTGCAAAAAAATGCCAATTGCAAAAGCGAGCCCTTGAAATTATTATTCTGTGTGGTTTAGTACTTTGGTTAAAAGGAAATTATATAAAGTAGATTACTGCGTTCTGTTAGACGTAGCTTAATGTCGTAGTATCGCTTATTGTATTTTCCTATAGCGTTAAAGAACCTCCGTGCTCTAAAACATGTGACGATCGATATAATGACGGTAGATGATCAAACGGTACGGAGAGGCGAGCGTGTGAATCACTCTCCTCTGTCATTTGCGACCGCCGTCGTCGCGCCCCGTGGGAACTTTCTCCTAGATTCGAAATTCTACTATAACTGCTCGAGTATGGTTACATAGTAGAAAAATATCTTCATTTCCTACTAGAATTCGGTTGGGTGGCATAATAATCTATGAAAATGAATCGCTACATCCTAACTACCTGCTATACTTGCCGCGTGAATCTTATATTTTTTGTTAAAACTACTTGTGATCTCTTTAAGTCAATTTACATAAAACCTTAATGAATTGTTCCTGAACCTAATCGTTCGTCAGGAATCACACATTTTATTTATGAACAGTTTGAAATAATTAGTTTTTGAGTATATAGCATTAATTGTATCAGATTCTTCATTTTATATATGTTTATATGCTTAATTTTATCCTATGTAAGCAAATCCTATTATAGGTTTGGTACGTAACGGTAACATGGCTATAAAGATATTCCAAATATCTGACTCATCTTCAAAGCGTGAAATTATTAATAACACCTTGAAATGGCTTAAAATCGCAATTAATAAGAATATATGCCCCAAAATGACAAACCAGGTCAATGACCTTGCGTAAAAATGTGCAAAAGTTTCTTCACTTACGAATCTTCATAGTGTATTCGAGCATTAAATTCGATTAAACATATCGATTCCCTGATTCCTGAATTTAATTAATTTGTCAGTTTCGCTTGCACTTTTGAGGGTACAATTATGTATTCTTTATGCTAAATTAAACTTAATCAGGTGCTGATAAAGTTGATATTAAATTGATTTATCGCAAAAATACTTATATAAAAAGCGCAGATTGTCACTGAGTCGGTAATAATTTATCTTGGATGCGATCTAGACATGCAATTATCATATTAATTAGCTTATTTCGTTAACTGTCTTATTCGTATCAATTAGGTGTTATTGAATTAATATTTAAAACAATTTGAGGATACTTTGGAATGTAAATCAGGTTCTTTAATTCATTTTAAAATTATGTTTAATTTTTGTTCAATCGAATTGATAAACTTTGTATGAATGTTTAATTTATTTTTAATTAATTTGAAGAAATATGATTTATAGACAACATCGATTTATTAACAGTCAGGACATTTTTGTCTTACAGTTGTAAGTGTAAATTATTACAAATAAAATTAAGCTATTTTTCAATCGATTTTATTATAGACATGTATGAACTTTTGCTGACTATATTTCATGAAATGCCGAACCACCTGGTAACGCAGGCTGCAAAACTGTTTAATTTTTATTTCTTACTTGAAGTTTCTGAACTATCCGTTCACATAGATCCAGGTACTGTGTTCAGAGTGTGTGAAATTTAGCTATGCATATAGTTTTAGTCTAAAACATTACAAAATATACGGAAGATACTTAAATCAAATAAATAGTACCATTCAGTTGAGTTATGATATCTTTATTATTATCGTTTTAATATTACGATACTGTTTATGATGGGTTTAAAATATAATTACGTGGTAGTCAACACTTTAAATTACTGGATTAATTTCAATAAAAAATACTTTATAGACATACGCGCTGAAAGGTTATCGCAATATATTGTTATTACACTTTTAAAGCATTACGAGTAACATTAAAATAAAATTATGAATCCAGTAGCGATTATGCATAAACAATTTAAATTTTATTTTTATATATTACAATTTATTGTTAATTTTTAAATGTTAGTAGACGCTTTGGGGCAATTATTTCAGAAATAAATACTCGACTGTTTCTAGCAGTAGTTAGTATGTCATATGCATTGGAGATGTGGTGTTGGAGAAAGATGCTTCGAATACCATGGACCACTAAAAGAACTATGCAAATAATATTGGATCAACTCAGAGTTCGTACGAGACTCTCAACAACATGCTTTAGAACCATTCTTACTTACTTTGATCATATCGCCCACCTCGGACCAGATAACCTGGACAAGCTGGTTGTCGTCGGCAAGGTGGAAAGCAAAAGGCCCCTAGGGTAGATTGCTAACCCGCTGGAATGACCAAGTCACGATTCTCGAACAAAGTGGAGAGATAACACTAGCAGAGAAGCAGGAACCTTAACACGACCTTCAGCAATGAAGAATACGACTGAGAAGAGAGTGAGTAAGAGACTAAGCTAGGATTTAATCTTACGCATTAGATTTTTAGTAAATGTAGTTAGCACATAAAAAATCTTATTAAATTTCTTATTGTCTCCTAATAAACTATTAATGAATTGATAGTTTATTGTTTGATGTAATTAAAGAACATGACCGTTAGTTCATACGCAGCTTAAAGCTCATATCAAAGCTTCAAGATAACGCGACAGGTGTAGTACCAGACCACTCCTATAGGTCCGTTTTTATTGGTTATAAATTCTGACTGATATGGTCACCGGCCAGTTAGATCTTATGACTTTTTATTCTTTGTATAATATGTTAAAAAGTCGATTTACAAATTCGTATGGTGTTCGCTGTCTATGGATGCACAGTTTTTATCTTATTTTATGATATATTCTAACATGGCCATATATTATACAATTGAAATATAATCTATGTTCACTTTTGTAAAACTACTACGCAAATATCACCCCAATAGCTGCCCGAATTCCCTAAATTATTAGTCTCCGTTACGTCTATTTTTGAACCCTTTTAATGAACTTGACTAATCATACATTAGCTCACGAACTTTCCCTAAAACATTTACATAAAAATCATATTTAAATTTGGAAATCGCGACTCGATGAATTAGGAATTAACCTTTGAACACCAATTTTTCATGCTCGCACATAAAACAGTGGAGCGACGCAGTGTATCACGAACGCTAATCGGTAACATCTCGGCTGTCATCGGGCGAGCTCGGATCGAGTAAATCACGCAGTGGGGCGCCCGCGCCGCTTATCGCTCCGCTCATCGACCCGCTCTAAATTAGCCCGAACATGATCCGGTATGAGCGTACAGCGCGTAATTTGTCGTTTTTATGACATCCTTTTTTCGATATCGATACTTGGTACTTGTTTGTTATTGCATGTTCTGTTAGTTATGTTTGAGAATTGCGATATAAACTGGCGCTTGGTTGATGTCGGGAAGTATTCTTATCAGAAACATATCTGCTATATTGCGAGGGCTTGACGATAAATGCTTGTTTAAAAAGGGGTTACGAAGGTTTCCAAAGCAGCATTTGCAGTGTGCGACTCATAAACTGAATTAAACTAATGCATGGTCATTAGTTAATTTTCTCTCGCGCTGCAACCATTTTGGCCTCAGATTTCTGTATCTGTTTCATGATCTTTTGTCAATCTAATTTCTAAGACAAAATCTAAGACAAGCCGGTTTCCTCACGATGTTTTCCTTCACCGTTCGAGCGAATGTCAAATACGCGCATAGTAATAAAGTCCATTGGTGCATAGCTGGGGATCGAACCTACGACCTCAAGGATGAAAATCGCACGCTGAAGCCACTAAGCCAACATTGCTCCATGGGCTCCACTCGTGCGAATATTGCGTGCGCATTTTATTATTACTAGAATTTGTCTCTTATACACGAATTGCAGAATAAAACTTGGGCAAAACAAAACTGCTCGCTCCCATAAAAAATAATTCAAAGTGCACAGTTTTATTACAGTCATCTAATAACATGCACCGTCGTCCTCGAAATTAACAACATTTTTGATTGGAAAATGTAAGATCTCCGTCATGGCATATTAACGACGAATTGGGTTTCTATAGCACTCGAACGATAAAACCATTTCTCTTATTACCATTACACTACTTAGTCGTTTGTATTATTTCTTCGTGAACAGGTTAGATATTCATATTTAAATAGATGTTATTAGTTTAATTTAGGTTAAGGTTTTTTTAATATTTCTTCAGCCTTCTTATGTGGTTAAAAAACTAGTTACCTACCCTTTTTCTGTTTAAACTAGCTGTAGCCCGCGTTGATTAAAAAAAAGTTATTTAAAAAACGAGCATAGTCATCAAAGGCCGACACCCACTAAAATGGGTGTCCATGGGCAACGTTGAGTGTCATTTTTAGCTGTCACGTGGGGTTGTTTGCCCCTTTCCTATAAAAAAATCGCTCGTAGCACCTTATACATATCGATAAATGGATTTTGAAATTGATTTTTTCCTTGCAAACCCGTACTTCGTGTGTATGATATGAATAAAAAGTTATAACATTAGTAAATATTTTCAAATTGTTATTAAATTATGATTTTGCATTTTTGGCTTGCCAACCTAATACCATAACTATATTTTCAGATGAACCAAAAGTGCAAAGTTTGCGGTGAGCCGGCAGCCGGCTTCCACTTCGGAGCTTTTACGTGTGAAGGCTGTAAGGTTGGTATTTATTTTTATTTTCTTAAATGTATATATATACAGATATTTTTACATATTTACCTAACGGAATAAAACAGCGGTTCATATATGATACTTATTTCGATTCACGTTCGAAATTTCGCTCAAATTTAACCATTTACTTAAAACATCTGTTCATGTATGTAACTGAACGTCAAAATTTTCAAATAAACAACTCGAAATTTACATAGACTATTTAAAAATGTCATTATATTCCTGTAAAAGCAGTAAGTAGTCTAACTGTATTTTAAAAATGTGTAATTGTAATTGTGTAATTCCAATAATTTCATAAAAATTCAATTAAAGTACCTAATTAGTATCTCTAAATGGAAACTAATTAGAAAATGAGAATAGAAACTGCATTAGGAAATTGTATCGAGGACAATATTCATTAATTGCGTGACATTGTCTCCGTAAACTTCTTACATCACTTATTATACATACAATTTATAGATGTATTTTCGTCTATCCAATCCAATTGCAATCACCATATTTGTAGTTCTTTTCTTGTAGTATTGTTATAAAATATATACTGTTATTAATAATTATAGAATCGTCAGTTTTATATTAAAGTAACAATGCGTAATATAGTATATTTCATATTAAATATGTTTAATCTTATTAGATTAATTAGTTCATATTTCACGAATATATATAATTCAAGTACACCATTTAATTTAAGGTCAAACACCTTCAGACATTAAAAATTAATTAAGCATGATTTTAATTATAGCAAAAACTAATTTCAAGTGCACTGGATAAAGTTATTTAATCAGTAACGAAATAATAAATTTTCCATTTTAAATTTTCATAGAAAATACAAATGCATATTTATTCCACATAAATTGCACCAAAATTTATTAAACCACTGAAATTATTAGTGGTGTTTATAAATGCAGACCACACATTTATCAATGTTATTGCGATACAGTTCGATTCGATTTCCGATTGATAATTGTGTTAATCGTTCCTATTCCGATTTAGGATCTACTCGTCCTGTCATCCAATATTGGCACGCTAATCCCGACCTTACATGTTCAAGAAGTCATGCATCATATAAAATATTTGCTTGTACAACAGTGTCCGGGAGATATACGTCGATAAATATAACACGCAATATGTCCGTTATAGATTTTTTGTCGACCGTATTAAATAGATTTCTCGTTTACCAATGTATGAGGTAATATTACATATATATAACTTCTTTGAAGTACAAACTAAAACAACATAATATATATTAAATGGCCTCTTAGGTTGGCCTTGGCGGACCCCGAGGGCCCATCTTAAGGGCGTGTGGAGGGCTGAAATGTTTTTAGTGGGTAAGGTCTTAGCTACCACTCTGAATAGCAAAAGGCTTTGAGTCAGCGCAACAGTCCCCGCGACATCGCGGGCCTGCGCAAGCACATTTTCACCTTATTAAAAAAAAGATCTTTGGTGAAATAATTTTTGAAATCGGTCGGCTAGTTTCTGAGTTGATTCGCTACGAATACACAAAAATATTTCCTTTTTATAACATTAATCTAATAAGAATAGCGTTTAATAAAAGAGTTATGACAAATTGTATATTTTTTGCTAAATTCTATACTAACTGGTGATTACTATGCAAAACCTTAGGCTCTGTGGTAATAGGATGTATGGATGTAACAAGGTAACATCCTGTGAGACGTTTTCTGCGCTGTCGCAAACCTATTGTCGTTCTGTTCCACTTGATACAAATTGTTTTATTTTCGCAATGTGCACGTGGTTTACTGTCTACAATACTTATATTATATAAAGTACAGTTGTAATTAGTAAAAAGTGCGTGCGTAAAAAGTACACATGTCAGAATTGAAACTTTTTTGGCAAACTAATTTTTAACTCTTGTTCATATTTATACAAATCTAAAACTTTAGATTTCCTAGACTTAGAGGGAGGGACAAAAGGAAGATATGTAAATTTCATGAATTTAATTGTCATTAAAATATTAAGTGTCGAGAATTTTATACAATTTTTTTTTTTAAATTTATTTCTTCGACAACGTGTGTTTACGTGGCATCGTAATTTACTATTCGTCATTTAAGATATCAATAAATTATTTTGTATAAAATATAAAATACTAATATTTCATAAATTCTCTTTACGAAGTTTTAATTTTAAAAAGATAATTTCTATAAGGTAATTCACCCTTCTCACTATCTCTCGATCGCTCTCTCCCTCTTATCTATCTTCGTGATGTTTCGTAAAAATTTTACCCTCATGCGCCTAAAATAAGTTTCGCTTCAAAAACCAGCAAATGACCGTATTTATAAAGAAATGTGTTATTAGTCAAATAAAGATCCCGTCGAAAAGCCTTCAGGACTACTTTTGACCGTTTAATTTTTTAAAGATCAGTCAATATATATTTTTGTATCAACATCTTTATTAATAAACCTCACTATGGTATTAGATTAAAGCGGATTAGTTCAATTGCACAATAACATTGACTTTTGTAATCACTTTCGATAGTGATTTTACGGCAAATAGCTCCTTACTCAACTGGGATCAACAAGCATGACCAATGTTTCCGTGCCAACATATCATTTGCCCGCCATCCATCACATTCAGGTTATCTCGCAAAGGTTGAGATGTGACCTCTAGTATTGTTCTATTTTTTAAATTTGTTTCGTGCTTGGAGATGCTAACGTTTGTAAAACTTGTAATATACAAGTAGTAGATACTTAATTTTCTTAACTATAGAATTAGTGGTTTCTACTTGAAGCCTCCAATATGTAATATACAGTCGCTATAACACAAATACTCATTTTATTTATAAAGGTTTTGGCCAATAAATTCAGTTCAAAATTTTGACGTCTCAATCATGTATACTCAAACCTATCTATCCATTTATGCGCACGCGCCGAAGCGTGTACTAAGTGGCTATTAACACACAAACGCGCTACTGAGTATTGACGGACTCATTAAACTTTTTTCCATTATTATCACCGCTGTCAGCATTACCATAATTATTATTTAATCAATCAGATACAACTTTTCATAACATGTTCTATTTTAAATATCTAATAAGTATCACGGTTACTAGTGTTAAAATTAAATGTTAAATTAACAAAATGAAGTGACATAAGTCCAACTTTAGACCTTAAATCTATAATAAAAGCAACAAATAACGAAATTTTATTGAAAATTGCTAAGGCTCAAGATAATTACATTATTCATAAAAACAATCAATGAAATAATTGACCATAATAATAGTCATAGTATATTGACATATCAAATGATGTTAGTTTTGTTACTATACTCTTAGTCTCAATAGTTATTTCCGTTTCTTTGTGTTGCAGTAAGGACTATCAACTATTACCACCAGTTTGTATCGTTTATTAAAACTTGAAACAATAACGTACAAAATCATTTATAGCTCCACAGAGGAGGGACTTCGGTACTGCTCAAAATAGGTTCCATTTATCAAGTTTTGCACTAACAAGCGTTGCAAATCACGTCTAATCGTATCTAGATTGGATCCTAACGACCTAACCTTGCCCCAACCTCTGACAAATATCACAAACGTTTCGATTAATTGCTATCAAATTTTCTAGACATATAATAGTAACATCGATTAGGTACACTCTCTAATACAAAATTAATACTGCTTGAGTATTTTCATTATAAACGCAAATTCCTCGGAATAGTCTAGTCATCGTACTTCAGAATGTCCTGTGGGGACTGGCGTTTGTATAAACAACAGCTATGAAATGAAATAAAGTTTTAGTATGTATAATTTATTTAATAATTAAATACAGAATGCATCAGGTACTGCAACGATAAATAAATAGCTTTTTATACGGCATAATATTTACCAATGCGGATGAGCAAATTTGAACAGAACATATCACTTTTTCTATATACAACATATCATAATTAAATACTCCTCGAAATAATATTTAATCTTTCTAAATCGCCATCCGTGAAATGATTCAAAATATATTTTTATCATTACATGAGATAGATAGGTCTGGATGAAATATGGAGTACGTATAGTGAGAAATGTAGTTTTAGTAAATAAGATCCTAAAACACGTCTGAGCTTCTAATTACTCTTGCTTGCTTGGATTATTAGAAATAAACTAGACTAAGCGAGGATATTTAGTATTGTCGGAATCAATTCATGGCGTCACAGTTGAGACGAATCGATTTTCCATGAACGACATTGCGAAGCTTATTGTTTCTAGTTGACGGCCATCGCCAATCAAACACCGATCTACTTCTATTACAAATAGACGAAACGATTATATTTATTAGCTGTGGTCCTTTGATTTTTATTTCTTTATTTATTGAAGTTTACATTACTATATTAACAGTATACGTTGCAATCTTTTCAAAAATATATGACAATTTTGGTAAACATATAAAAAAATATATATACATTAAAATAAAAATACTAATAATTTGTGCTTATTGTTAAGCAAAAAGAAATCCAGGTAATAAATTCTGTATAGGTAATATGTCAAGTGTACTGTCGCTTTCCTTATACTAATTCCGGCAAAGATCCGCGTACCATCTTTGTAAAGTGATTTCCAGAATACCACGACTGTTCGTAGATAACAAGTACATTCCCATTGAGTTTTGTCATTCGCAATTTATATAATTCCAGTAGTAGTTAACCCACGAGTCAACATTGTCCCGCTCATTAAGTGCCTGCAAGGGCGGCAGTAAATCCGAACAAGATCGCATCGAAACGTTCACCGTCAGCGAATTATATACCGATTGAGAGCACATTCAAATTGCAGTAACGCACGCGACCAGAAAACGTCCAAGTGTCGTAACAGACCGTAATAAATCACGGCTACTAATTTGTTTTTAAAGTCCGCGATTATCTGTGCGCGAGCGCATTGTGCGGGCCCTGGCGCCGCTATTGTGCAGCTCGCTCCTCGGTAGTCAAAAGGCACCGCCACCTCCGTAATTTGTCACTCGCATTAGTTTTCAAAGAAAACAAAAGTTCTACCTTTAATGGCTTCGCGACTGAATTAATCGGTTTGTTACTGTACTTAATTGGCTTAAATGCATCATTGTGTAGGATCGAATCGTGTCAGTGACCCGTCTAATAGCTGATTATGCAAAAAAGGGCCTAAGCCTGCCTCGTTAATGTACGTAACGTACAGTACCGTAACGTGTCTACATGTCCAAAATAAGACGTGATTTTTTTAAATCATATCTTTAACAATTGATTATACAATGTAATTAGAGTTAAGCCAAAATTTGACAGTATACAATAGTGAACTGTGAATCTATTTGAAAAAAAGAAAGATCCATTTCGAACAGGGTCAAGCCATAATGAGATCGGCCGATGACTTAATGATCGTCATTGTTTAGCTTATGAAACTGTCACCAGCTCATGGTTGGCACACCGATTGACTTATTGGAGCATAGCTACCATTCTCATGCAGATCACGAAACGCACAATACGATTTGTTACTTTGTTCACCCTTACGTGTTTGTGCCTTGTACCGGTACAGTTGTTGTATCACCTATTAACTTATGTTTATTTAACATTTACGACGACTTAAAATTAGCTTAATTTTTTGTAATCTTCAGCCTTATTTTGATATAAATCCATTTGTACCTGATCATTTTAAATATGATGTCACGATTCCAAAGTAACACAAAAAGTGTTTGAGTAATGAAGGCAAAAAATCAAGTCGAAAGAGAACACAAAATATTATCTTAACCAAATAGGAAAAATCGAAACCGGATCTGCATATCGATACATCGATTCAGATTAACCAAATAATCGATTGTATAGTAATGTCAGCCGTAATCAAAACACAAAATGCACAGGTCACTGCTTCTGGATACAAACGCACGGTGACTCGTGCGCATTCATCTACCATTTCAAAACCAATCTTAAAAGAGCTGTGTTTCGATACGAAGATATTTCTACTCGAGTTTATTTTAATCGAACAACGAATTATAGACTTTTTATAAGGAAGATAGAGTCGTGATTGATTGAGCTTATGCTGAAAGTTTAATCCAAAAGTTAATGTTCGATGTTATACACACATAATGGCTGAGATGAACCAAGTGGGAATACGAAAATAATTCATCAATCTGATTGATATAGATTGCGTCACATATTGCTCTTTGACTTTTTAAAACTAGTAAACCAGTAGCAACCATACGTTTTCGTTTTTTATCTACACAAAGGTAAAAGTTTATCTGGATCTACCGATCTAATTTTGAAAATCTTTTACCATTAAGTGACATTGTAGTTTTTAGTAGGATTTGCAAAGTTGCAGACAAAACGGGCGAACGAAAACGTTTCTTACGAACGCAGACTTAACGACGAGAGAAATATGATTGAATTTTAGAGAAAATTTTAAGAGTTTGATGATGCTTACAAAAGAGTCAGAGACAGCGTATTAGAGATAGGTATACTATACATATTAGACAATAGACTCTCACTTCCTGGGCACTTCGTAGGCTTTACGGAGCGATCTCACTGCTCCCAGGATTTCTTCTCGTTGTTGAAAAACAACTCCAGGATTACATGGGTATTCCTTCGACAAAAAGATATTTAGGGGACAGTGGCCCATAATTGTCCTTTGAATCCAGATTATATAAGTGCATAAATACCTTATGAGATATAAGTAGTAATGAGGTAGAATTATACGATAAAATTTTGTTGAAAGAGGGTAAAACATACTTCGTTTAGAGCGCAATTAATTCATCAATATGTCCCGAGCGCCGCCTAATGTACAGACAAAGACAGATTTGTTATTCGCTAGATTTATGCGAACATGCGATTGTGATTCCAAGGTGGACGCGTTATGGGTGTCATCTTGCGGAAACACGCGAAATGATTTACGTTCATGCAAATCTATTCCATATTCAATTTACACGTTCTGCTTTAAGTTTTTTATCCAAAACTTTATTGTTATAAGACCTCAATATATAACATATAAATATGATATATTGTATTGTTTTTTAACTCCAATGTTATTTTTTAAAACAAATCCCGAAGCTCCATTTGGGAATTAAATATAAAAAAGGATATGTATTAGAAATTAAAAAAAAAATAAAAAAAATAATCAGTGGTGCAACCTTTTTAGGTCTGGGCCTCAGATGTCTGTTTCATGATCATTTGTCAATCTAATAGGCTCAGCCTCCTGGGCCTGACACACGCCGTTGACTTTTTGGGTCTAAGGCAAGCTAATTTCCTCACGATGTTTTTCTTCACCGCCTTAATTTCTGTCCTTTTTTATCCTAGGTTCTATTGCGTAACAAATAACTAAGGTATATTAAACATACACAAACGTAGGGCCCATATAAAAGTGGTAGCAACAACAAGACTTTTGCCAAATATTATTATTAGATCACGATTGAAAATTCATCCATTACAAATGTTCAATTGTCCGTTGCCAAAATGTTAGTTCAAGACGCGCATACAAATCAATGCATTTGCACTCGTCGCGTCATAGATATGGAATGTGCGAACAATACAGCTGAATCGAGACTCGAATCCTTAACCACAGATTAGATCAAGTCCCGAGATATTATTGAAGGTGACACGAGAGTATCGGCCGCTAGAGGGCGTCCGCCTTGTCAATCAACGATTGTTTACTCGATACGGGAGCTTTGACTATAGGCATAATATGTCGCCGCTCACAAACGCACTACGGTCGTTTTAATCAGTCTGAAATCGACACGATAGTTAAAAATAACTATTCCGAGAGCATGTTATTTCAGATACAAAAATAATAATTCTGAATAAGAATCTAAACTTTTAAAGGTTTCGGAATCAATATGAAATAACCGATTTTTTATATGTAACAGTGGCAAACGGGCACAAAGCTCACCTGATGTTAAGTGAAACCGCGGCCCATACACACATCACCAGAGGGTCTAGATGGGGCTATTCTGCCTCCTATCTTACGTATATTTATCTAAATAAAAGAGAGAAAGCGAAGAGCACTTAGTAATATTAATAATACTACCGTAGGTTTATGTTTTCGTAACTTGCTTTAACTTTTCCTGTATGTGATTAAGACGGTAATAAATTACCATCAATGCGAGAAACATTTATTAGTTTTTAATCCCATGTACATGTTAGCTCGGATTGATATAGAAAAAATACATATTTATGCGGGTACGTCACGTTACAAATGTAGCAGAATTTTATTACATGTGTGCTCAATCACTGAGGCATAGGGTTGTCAACTTATATAAAAAAATTGTAGAAACATCGCAAATATGAGTGACAACGTATAGGTAATTAATAGCATCAGACAGTACTACCTAGAAGTAATCAAATGTGCCATTGGTGACATTCTGGGTCAGACAAATTGTTTATCAGATTCTTGGACGTTAAAAAAGACACTAAAAGCTATAGCGTAATTTCACCTACTTTGACTAAATCATACACAACCATACATTTAATTCGAGTTGGAACAAACCAAAAAATAACACTGCCTAAGGGGAAATTAAAGCGATTTATATCACTTATGACAACCCTACGACCGGTCGGTGAAGCCTATAAACGAGCATAAACGCTGATTGTCAACTAGATATTATAATTAATAGACTGGACTGAAGAGGATGCGACGTCGTGTGCAACTTATTCATAGCATTACAAATGTACACTCATGTACATAAGCCGATAAATTATTATTTACTTTATCATGTAAATTAGGTAAATCTATGAATTACTGCTACCTCCGTTCCTCATGTGAAAAGCATTCAAAGCTAAATTATAAAGACAAACCTTAGTAATAATAAGCCTTTATTCATCCCCATCTTATTGACATACATTTAACAAAAATAATAAATTAAAAATTGACTGCGACCTCCTACGACCTTGTCCATCCAATTTTATTTTGCGCTATCGTCATCAAACTTTTTCCAGCTACTATTTATCCGTCCTGGTGCTTTGGTCCGTTTGGACAAGTCCATTCTCCAAGCTTTTTAATAAGCTTCATTATTTAACTGAATTTTGTTAACTTATGGTTCATATTTACAAGGTCTTTAGTTATTAGCCTGTATTTAGTTAATTTTTTGCAATTGTTTGTGTTTTGTTTCGTGTATTTTTTATTAATATTTCCCTTTACAACTGCTTCTTAACCAGACTAATTGGTTATAAGCACTAATTTCAAGACTATTGGTTGACTAAATTATCGTCCTATTGTATTTTCTCGCCGATATTACAGTATAAGTATGTGCATAACTAGTGTCTTGAGCAACAACGCGCGTCGCGGCTACCTCGGCCACCTGACCCGACACCTTTAACCCAAGATGCACCACGTTTTGAAATACCTATCTCAACTATAAATAAAACTGTTTTATACTGTCCACATTTACTTGCAACGAAGAATCATCCATCTTTTGATATCCATTTACTTGTTATCAAACTAATAATAACTATTTATTCACATTTAATTAATCAATGTATACAATCTTTTAAAAACTATTTTAAAAGAGTAAGTATGGAGCTTCTTGTTAGATCTATGGAGCTCATTCTTCTCCATATGAAACTACCTTCAAAGGGCAACTAGTCATTTTTCTTTTAAATATTTTTAACTTGTAATTTTGACTTTCAAAAGTACCTTTTTAAACAATTGATATAAATGATTTGACTTTGACTTTTTATCACTTTAGTTCCTGTCAAAATTGTACAAAACTTGTCTGGAATATATTTTATTTCTTTATTAAGATTCAATTCATCATATACGTATATAATGCTATATATATATGATATATTTTCCAAAATACATGACAATTCTGGTAAATAACTAACATTTAGTTACAATAAAATAAAAATACAATAAAATATTTCAATTTTAGATTTGAATAGATTTTTTTACTCTTTAATATTGTTATAAAAAGCAATTGAGATATTTTCAGTTTATTGAGGTTATATAGTGTTTATTTATGACATGACTTATACACAACATCTAAACATTGAACCTTGATCGATATCTTGTCTACGTCTTGACTTGACTTTAAAGTGCTATATCGTCCAAGTGGGGCTGAGAGCATCCAGGAAAACCAGCCTGATTGATCAGCTCTCTTAATTTCACTTCACGTCATATCAGCTTCCTTCTAAACAATATCTAATTGCTAAAAGTAATAACAACATACAATTAAACTTTTATGCGGAATATTAAAACGCATTTGTGTAAACGCACAAAGGTTATACTCGTATAGGGCATTTAATTTATCGTATAAATGGTCGTAAAAAGAGAAATTTAATATATTACTTGCCATTAGTAGGGAAAACATGTCTAGTAGCACTAAACTGTCCTTTTACTATGGCACGATAAAATTCTTAACCCCATTAAAATATTTTTAATGGCATCCCTTTTATACACATGCTTTATCATGAAGAATTATGCCAAGCATAAACAACAGAGCAGACATAGTTACATGAGTAAAATTATATTTCGTATACCTCACTCCATAGTCTGTTGACTCAGTCTGTACTCCACAATCTATTCTCAGACTCTATATTATTAATAAAAGGTATTTTGTGCCTACGAATCAAATAACTACAACACTAATCGAACTCAGAGTTATACAAATGTAACAAATTATTAATCATTTAGTCTTATTTTAACCGTTTGGATGTGTATTCATACTTTAATAGCTTGAAGATTCGTTGACTTCTAAAAGCAACATATCTTGTTAGTATGACACAATCTATATATGACATAGTTAAGAACTAGTTAAATACAAGGATAATTATTTTAATGAGCGGTAAAACCATATCACAATATTGATAATCACAATACAGTATCAACTCTATTTTAATAAAAATAGATATGTACTCTAGGAAAATAGTTTTACTTCATTTCACATTCGTTTCCATATGTTGGTCTACTTTGTTCGCGTTTAATTAGTATATAATCAGTAAACATGATGTCTATGTCAAAGGAAATTTGATTTAGGTCGCTTATGTGTGACGTTTAAAGGTTATTTTTAAAACATGATTGTACGATTTAGCCTAACTTACGACTAATAAGTGATCTAGGTCTAACCTATTTTACTACTAAGAATATTTCACAAAGAAAGTGTCTATTACTTTCTCTTTTTTCACTTAGCACTTAAGACTAACGTACACTAACAATAATGCACTAATTCAAATGGTTTTATCATATCACTAGGCCCGTGTCAAGAAGTTGACATTACACAAGTAAAATTAGAATTATCTTCGTGATTGATTCGATTTAAGAATTTTCTATGAAGGTATATAAAAATACGAAGCAATAATACAAATATAACATATTCCGACCCTCGCTAGTCATTAGGGCATAAACAACAATGTATGCTCCATAAAGCGGAGTAAATTCCGCAACACCATTAGTATATCGTAAAGTATCGTATAAAACCTTACGCCACGGGTTTATGACCATCTACCTACCGCAGTGATCTAATCAATAAGTATTTAAATCCACGTTACTCATGCCTGTTGAATCGGCACTGTGTTCATCAATAATTTGGGGTATTGGAGCAAAGATTTGTTTTCAATCGCGTCTTTCATATCTAGATATATCTCCTGAACCCTCCAATAGGCAACATCTCTCTTTACATCAAGTAAAAAAAGTTTCTTTCAATAAATATTGAAAAAAAATCTTTTTAACGGTTTGTTGATTTATAATAATTATATAACTTCTCAATTTAATATATACTATGTTATTAGGTCAAAGTCAATTAAAAACCTTCTTTTTTTCGTTCAATTATAATTATTATTCATATTACGAGTAATGATTACTAGTAATTATTTATTATATAATTTTACATTTAACTTTTAATTTATATCCGTGATATTTAAATAAGCCAGTGACGCTACAACTCCTGGGCTTAGTTTTATATCTGTATTCGACTCTTTCGGCCTAAGGTATGCCAGATCCCTCACGAGATCTTTTGAAGCAAGTGACAATGAAGATAATAGATAAAGATAACTAAGACGTCGTCTGCTAAATATTTCAACTTATCACGAGCTTTTATTTATTTTATTTTTATAATAAGAAACTAGCTATCTTCGCAAACACGCTGTTTATAACTTCGTAAAGAAAAAGACTACAAAATTCAATTGATATTGAAAAATGAACCCGTAAAGATTACCTTAGCCGTAATATGTGACACAATTGCCCATAATTTTTATTGTTACATTGGTAACAACACATTACTAATGGAAAATAATCATAAAAGCAACATAAAATGAACAACGATGACCGCATTATATTTGAAGCGTTCAGGGGTTTTCCAATCGCCGTAAAGATTTCCCCATTCAGAATCTAAGTTAAACAATAGTTTTACATAATAAATTAAGCGAAAACTCAAGGTCGAAAAACGAAACCGTTTATAAGCGAGCGTAACCGACTGGAACAGAAGTCGTGGTTGATGTCTGGCGGATGTGACGTACGCGCCGTAAAGTGGATAAAGCTGAGTTTTCACTCTCGGACTCACGTCGCGCCCAGCCGAGCGCGTAAACGAAGCCTAACTCGTAATTATAATAATTAAACACTTATCTATTCATGATGTTAATATGAATAGAATCTATTAGAACGTCATGTGCTAAATCAAAATGAAAAAGATTAATAACATTGTATTGACATTTAAGTCGGCGATAAATACCTATTTTAGTAGCTACTGTAAAAAAATTTATACTTTGTGAACTATGCTAATTATATCCTTTATTTTTCGAATTAAGTCATATATATGTATTAGCTCAATAAATTAACGTTTAATTTCTCTTTTTCCAGTCTTTCTTCGGACGGTCGTACAACAACCTGAACTCCATCACTGAATGCAAGAATAACGGGGAATGTGTCATCAACAAGAAGAACCGGACTGCGTGCAAAGCGTGCCGCCTGCGCAAGTGCCTGATGGTCGGCATGTCCAAGTCTGGCTCTCGATATGGCCGGAGGTCCAACTGGTTCAAGATTCATTGTCTCTTACAAGAGCAACAGCAAGCTGCGCAGACGCATTCTCCTCCTCGAGTGCCACCCTCTCCGCACCATATGGCTTCACCTTTTCCCCCTCATCTCTTCCCAGGTAAGACGAGACCGAGAACAAAAGAAGAACTTGCTCTCCTTGGCTTAGATGACTATAAGCCTAACTCTGGTTCCCCGGATTCACATCGCAGCGATTTATCTCCTAAACTCGATGAGAAGTCTCGTATTACCCATGCCCGCCCTCAAGACAGACCACTCACTCCACCGAGGGATTTTGTTCCCCACCCACTAGCCAATATGTCCTTGCCCCATTTCCCCCACTCACCTTTCCTTCCTCCACCACCCTTTAGCCCGTTTGCGCACAACCACCCCCTTTTATTTCCTCCGGGCTTTCACCCAATATATTCCAGACATTTGCTGGATCATGCCGCGCTAAGACAAGCGGAAAACAACAATGATGTGAGAATCGATGATCACAATACAGAGTCCTCTAAACGATTCTTTTTAGATGAGATTTTAAAACAGCAGCGCTCTGTGCCGACTCCGCAAGAGGATATCTCTGAAGCAGAATTTGTTCCCACACCACCAGCAGAAAGGCGAACTTCTGAATCACCTCTACAAGAGAATCCGATGGACTTGTCAGTGAAATCTGATGGGAGGTCTAGTTCGGCTCGACGGCGGTCCGACGATAGCGAAATAATAACGCCAGACCAAGACGACCCCGAGTCGGGCAGCGACCGGGCCTCGGCCAGCGAGGAAGAAGACATGTCATATTCGCAGATTAAGAGAATCAAACTCCACCCCCTGGATTTAACGACCAAAGTTTGACGGCGACGTCAGTGCTCCAGGCCAGTATCGGATTGTGATTAATATAAGTAGGATCTTTGAGAGAATTGTTATCAAATAAAGAGTCTATCCAAATACGTAATGTAAGTAGTTTAGTAAATTGGTTTTAGACCCGGGCGATGGATGTACAAATTCAATGTAAATAATAAATTATTGTAGTGTTTAGTTTTAGTTAGTCGGTTTGAGAATGAGCCGGGTGCGACATTCCATAGGAATTAGTATTCGAATGTAATTTATTCCATTTAGTAGAATTGATTGTGTTTTTTACCAGTGTTAATCGGGTGCATTGTATCTTCTGTTAATATTTAAGTAATAATTAAAGTACAGATTAAATATTAAAGTATTCTGCTATTATACAATTGAATTATTTACGGCCTTTTTTATATATTGGTTATATTTTAAAGGAAAATGTTGTGTTATTTGAAATTTCGATAATAAAGATACTGCCTTCTGTGTTCGATATAAAATTAACATCTGTGCATTTCAATTGTATATAAAATTAATGTAATATGTGTTCAGGGAAAATTTTAAATTTTATTTGGCGGAAATATCAACTTTTCAAGTATATATGACAGTTAAATACTAGTGTTATATGATGTAAATTATAAAACATTCCTATTGCTCAAAGCTTTGTATTCATTATGTACTCATTGTGATTGTGTCACAGATACTCATTTGTAATTTTCGGATGGTTGTATATAATATAGTTAGTGAAAGCATTCCACGAAACGTACAAATAAAATGTTCTTGCACTCGAGGTATTTTCTTATTTTATCCCCCTTTAACTTTAATAAAATAATAATATAAGGAATTATAATCTAAAGTAAAACTCGGAATCATTGATAGTTTATTTGTTTAAACAGTTTTATAAATATTACTTGATACTAAAAGAAATTATATTAAACAGCTATCTACGCTGTAGCTCGGTGGTTGCTTAATATCATATGTTTGAAGAACTTTACTTCCCGGCGAAACAACAATGGCTTCACATTGAGCACACCTCGCTAATAATAATGAATAATCAGTGGCGCTACAACCTTTTTAGGTCTGGGCCTCAGATCTCTGTATCTATTTCATGATCATTTGTTAGTCTAATAAGCAAGTAGGAGATCAGCCTCATATACTCAGGTACACACTCTCAACTTTTGGGGTTTAAGGCAAGCTAGTTTTCTCATGATGTTTTCCTTCACCTAATGTTAAATGAGCACATAGAAATAAATTCCATTAGTGTACAGACGGGGATCGAACCTACGAACTCAGGGATGAGAGTTGCACGCTGCAGCCACTAGGTCAACAGGGCCTAGAGACCTAATCAACCTGCGTTAATGAACTTATATAAAATCATGAATTAGCTATCTTAAACACTGTATAAATAAACACAAAGTGTTGGGAACAACTGGTTTGCCTTAAATTGGGATATACAAAACAAATAATTTATTAATTACACACCTGAACCTCGAGGCAAAGTTATAACTCTAATTAAGTTGTTGCATTCATATAGAACTTAAGATGGTAAATCAAGTTCCACTTCCACGCTTTAATTTCTGAACTGATTACTATGAATGACCAGGAGTAATATTAGTCTATACCAATAAAGATTTGTATTTTTGAAAAGAATAACACGAAAACCACTGGAACGATTTCTAAAACTTTTTCACGCTTGCTAGCTTCGCTTGTTAGCGATAAGGCCGCCCTTTGCATTCCTTATAATTTGTATGTTTTTTATTATTGTAACGAAGTATAAATAAATTAATTAAAATACTAAACATTTGTTTATTATTTCTCCAATTAAGACAGAGCAGAAAAATACGCCATTCGATCTTTTTAAAATAAATTTAGCTAACGGCTCACAAACGAAGAAATAGGCCTCAGTTGTGGTACATTACAAGGCACAATTCAGAAAACACATTCCTTATTTATTTCCTTTAATCGAACTCTGGACCTATGCGCTTGTTTAGGCCGATCAAACAGGCGACAGTTATGCAGAAATACGCCTACTTTAACTCACCAGCCAATTGTAGTGTGGAATTTAGCACCACGAAGACGCGAGCCAATAAGTATGAAAACGATAAAACAGTTATCAGATAGTACCAAATTAACACGTGTTAATAATTATCTCACATCCCGTTTTCACACCTCACCAAACTGGTAAAACACAGCATTAATGAAATCATTAAATACAAAACGTTTATTTTTTCTATAAACCCGCTCTATCTAATTGAGCTGGGTTTTGAGAGTTACGACAAACTAATCGACAAGAGATGAAAAAATACCAAAAATCATGTCGAGTGAAAAAGTTTTGTTCGTTTCAAACGTAAGTAGAATCATATGGAATCGTGAATTGGTATTGTCGCTTTCAGGGAGCCTTTAATTAGTGCTTTAGTGCTCGGTGACAGGACAGAGAGTAGTTAATTAGAAGTTTATGGAGCTTTTCATATTAAGTCGAGGCAGAATGCGAAATTCCACGCGTATTACCTCGACGTTCGTCGTTCCACAACTGAGCGTTTTTTAGGGCAGCTTAGACCGCGCACCACCATTATGTCCAGCGGCTGACTCTATTTTCCGTATGTAGAAAATACTGAACCAATTTTTAAAAGGCTGGCGACTCGCGAGCCCTCTGACATTGCGAGTGTCCATGGCGGATCTGATCTTAAGTTATTATTCTGCCCGTTTGCCCCCTATGCTATAAAAAAAAGGTTCTCCTAATTATATTCTTTATAACCATGATACCATGACGATTCATGCAAAATAGTGGCGGAGAGTTTATTGCCAGTTCTTCTCGTCCATTCTACGCCATTGTAAAATTAGAAGGATTTAATATGTATTTCATTATTGACGTTCATAAGTGTACATTGTGTTACCTAAATGAATTGGCAAATATCATGTTTTTTATATAAATAAAGTTGAGTATTTGGTAGCAGGATGGTACATGCAAGCGACAATCATAGTAGCTGACCATTCTGGCATAGTTGAATTATCTAAGAAAAAAACATATGAAAGCGCGAAGTCTACGCTCGACACAGAACACACTATTTCTGTACAAATTTGAACAGGTGTACTTCACACACACCTAGAAAAGCGCGTCTGTAAGTTTTCCGGTTAATCGCCAAGACATAAATTACTGAAGTAATGAGAGAACCAACAGAATAGATAAGCATTAAAGAGTAATATTTCTAGAGATCGTCTCGAAATAGTAAAACAGGCTGCGTTTAATGGGCCAGCCGCATGTGAGCGGGCGCTCCTTGACCCGACATACTGAGCATCTTCATACACGCGTTTATAAATACTGGATGTGTTTTTACTAATAAAAAACATAATTATTCAACAAAGATTACTTTGTGGTTCTTTGTGGATTCCAAGCTATGGGTCTTTATGCCTTTAACGAAAAAATATTAATGTGAGAGATGCAGAACTCTGAAGAGAGTCCAGAACTCAGCAAAACCTTTTGAAACGTTCTTGAAATATAGCTTTATCTCTGATATTAATGAAACAACTGAAATGGAATCTTGACTTAAACAATATCGAAATGGCGAAGGTATCGACTACAGCTTAAGAAATTATTTGTCCATGTATAAAATACCAATCATATTACTAATAATGGCGAAGGTATTACAGATAAAACTATATTAAAATAGAATTCATACATAATAAGAATACATAAAAGATATGTTTAACGCAGAAATAAGACAAGAATAAAGACAGAGGACACATTTACTCAAAGATGGTCACGCTGCTAGAATCTATATAGATATATATATAAAAATGTTATGTTGGTTTGTGTACACTTCAAAAACTTAAAAAGTTCTGCACCGATCGAGCTGAAATTTTAGCATGATATATAATCCGCATCAAGGATTATTATATCTTTTTTTTTTTAATTTTTCCACAAGTATTACAAAATTAAACGTATATGAAATGTTTTCTTTGTTTTGTTTATCATTTCTCAACCATTCAATCACAATATGCCATAGCTAAGCGTGGCAGGGAACAGCTAGTTATTCATAAAAATGAATATATTAACCACATCTAGTCAAACTGACTCTAAACTCAAGAATAACGCAAGTTAAAGCTTGTGTAACAGTAGTAAAGTCACAATAACCATGTTATAGGTCATTTTGTATTGAATACGTAATTAGGCCCCTCCCCTTTTCTATGCCAATACAAATCGCTATGTTTAGATTTGTTTGACAGGTGCCGTAAATAATAAATGCATCTAAATTGAAATCGCATTGTAGCACACTTGATCTCTTTAATCGCTATTATAATAAGATTAATATTTAAAATAAAATTTTTCTTAAGTAAATAAATAAAAAGTAAAGTAATTAAAACGGTTTTTGATTTAAAGTAATAGATCAATTTTGAAATTTAATCAATCAATTTTTGATTGCTATTTCTCCATAAAACAATTTTTAATAATTATAATAGTCAAACATAATAGAGCCTATCAAACATTTCCTTATTTAGAAACCATTTGATTCAACGTTGCTTTTCTTTGTATTAAAATATATAATAGTAATAAAGTTTATAAATCAAGTTTGTTCACCAACTTGTACTATTGAATTATCTCAAAATCGAGGCATATTTAATCTAATAAATCCGCTATTATATTATATATATATTAATATTTCAACTAACATTTAAACTCCATTTCGGTGTTTATAACATTATTATGAATATGAAGCTAATAAAATATGATAATAAACGATATCGCCCATTAAATTATGTCCCACAATGCGACACAATAAAGTGTTATTGCTTGCGATGATTAACGCGTAACGTGCTGGAATCCCGCTAAACCGAGTATTATCCACGCTTCAGGTTGCTAGAGCGTAGAAGTTTACATGAGCGTAATAACGTACAAACATGGGCGTATTTTAGAGTAGTCTGAATAGAGTTTGAGACTCTCGTTAAACGTAAATTTATTGATAAAGCTTTTTATATATTTGACGATGATTTATATGACCCTAATCCTTGGGATTGATTTACTCCAGTTCAAACAATTTGTATGACTCATAACGTGGCGATTAAAGCCAGTTCTTCTTGCCCGCTCTGCGCCCTTGACTTGCGAACTGGTAGTAAATATAAATTTAAAATCAATTTAACATCTCCTCTGTTGTCGTTCATTAGTGTACTTAGAGTTGAACCTTACATACCACTGTTACCATTAGATCGAGGAATTCACAAATGTTAAATAGCGAAAAAGGTAAACGCTGTTTGAGCGTATTCATAATAAGAAGTTTGTGTTAGTCGTAGTCATTAATAAAGCATGCCCGTAAGGAAAAAAATAAAAAATGGGAAAAGTGGGCTAAGACTCATTTAATAATCAACTAAATCTCGTCTTAAGCACTGTCGAATATGTCAAACTTAAATATAAATTAAATGATAGCCTTAAATCTAGGTAGATTTAAATTTTTTGAAAATTTATTTCATAACAATCAAATATAGACTATTTAATTTTCTAAACCTACTTAGTAATAATAACAATTATTTAAAAGAAAATGTGTTCTAGTTTGGAGATCTATTTTCTAACGTAACGTTTTCCTAAACGTTTAATTTGTGTGCACTCTTTAAATGTATTTGCAAGTATGTCTGGAAGAAACTGCTTTTAGCGATAACACCGCCCATTACTTTCTTAAATTTATTTAATTTAATTTTTCTCCTTTTTGTATTATTGTGGTATAAATAAAGTTATTATTAGTATTATCCTATAAAGACACTAATACTTGAACATAATATGTATATATCGTGTAATAGACATGAGTATGGCCCGCGCTCTATAATTATCATATGCTAAACCTTAACCCGAGCGAAAATTTTACACGAATATTTATCAACTTTTTGTGAGAAACGCATAAGAGGGCTATGTTTTAAAAATAATGAGTGAACGTGGCGCAGGCGCAGCGGGATTTGATATACGGTGACATTGCGCATAGATCACGACTAATTTGTGATTTTGTTACCATAATGTTCTCACAGTTTTGCAGGTGCAAACATTAATATTCTCAATGCTAACCAAATACTAAGAACATTAACTGATGGTTAAAGAATTAGGCGTACTTTATTAAGGAACAGTTTTGGAGTGGCTGTAGCGTGTGGTCATAGGTTCGAATCCTGACACCAATCGCTTTTTCTTTCTATGTAGGTAACTAAAAGGAAAAACGTGAGAAAACATGGCGCGTAGTCCCAAAAACTTGACATTCAGACAGGGATAGCACTTATTTGGAAAGATAGTACTAGATAAAGAAACATAGTAATCTGTGGCCAAGTGCTTTTTTTGCACTTTATTAGTAAAGTCCAAAGCATTTGAATCTAATTAAAAAGATTAAAAGATTCAATAAGAAAGATTCTAATATCTGTGGAAATATCTCAATATTTATGGAATATATACAATTTCTATGTAATATATCAAAATCAAAAACACTTTCACCAAAAAGGAGAACATAAAAATATCAATTTAAATTCTCTATTACGAAATTTTACAGCCTACAGTGCTATTATAATTCTATTAACGTAAAATAAAAACCCGTTTAGGAATGAATGAAACACACCCAAATCGGTTCGTTGACTAATCCGCATATATATATATTTTAAATGACTAACTTGTCCGTACTATGTTTAGGAAAACATATTATGAAATAAATATAACAGTACAAGTTGAATAGAGGGGGGGAAGTCATCGCAGCCCATGAACACCCATTATAAGTGGGACGCCGGCCTTTGAGGGTGGAATATACTCTTTCTTTCTTGGAGATCGCGTCTCCCAGGAAAGTCCCCCACCGGAAGTCGATTCTACAGTTCCCTAGTTCGCAAAAGCAAGTTTCTAGTGAAGCGGACCGTGGTAGACTTCCAGCCATCAAGGTGATGCTGATAAAATTTGGAATTAATACGGTGTTGAAACCATGCCGTGATCAAACCAAACAACTTTTCAAAACCCTCACCATATACTTTGTAAAATACGAATAGAGACGCAAGGTCACTGTATAGAGAGAGAAAGAATCAAGCCGATCATTACCTTGGGGATTGACAATTTGACAAGCCTTTCAGTGAATTTGGTCAAAAGAAAGAAGCTGGTATTTTGGAGCACCGTTCCCTGTGCCACCTCTGTTGCCTGGGAGGTAATGCAATGGCTGCTGGTGGTTCTAGATGCGATTTCCAATGATACCATTAAGCATAGAAATGTGGAAGTTTGGTTACTAAAAATTTGGTCTGATTTTGTCTTTAAAAAATTGTATCGCATACACTACGTGTTAAATAGTAATCAAACAAATCTTCACAAAAGGAAAGATGGGACGAGACGCTTGTATAAATATTTTTATAATTTATATCCAAAGATAACGGATTTAATAAGCGATGGGTCCCGTAAAGATACAGATTGACAATAATAAACCGTGTATTATATTACAAATGACACGATCACAAAAGTTATACAGAGAAGGTTTAATATAATATTATTCGATTAAACGCAGAAGAAATATATTCATAAGAATTATTTATAAACAAATTAATAAATAATGAAAGTGTACAAACAACAGCTTTTTATGTGGTTCATGGATTCACACTTCTTCTGTTTTTTGCAGTAATTTTAAAAGTTTGGGGAGTTATTTGTAAGAGATCCCTTCTAAGTGATTACTTGAGGTGTCAAAATAAAAATAAAAATCATTTGTTCACCTAGGTAACACAATGTACACTTATGAACGTCCATAAAGAAATACATATTAAATGCTTCTAATTTTACATTTACTGCCAGTTCTCAAATCAAGGGTGAGAACCGAAGAGAAGAACTGGCAATAAACTCTCCGCTACTTTTTTTAATCGCCAAGTTTTTTGTTTTACAAAATGCTTGTTAGGAGCTGCAAGCATTTGTTATATACATAACTATATTTTGAGGCAATGCCCTCTATATTTTTCCATTTATGAAACAGTTATTGCATCTAAATATCAAAATCAAAACCTAATATAACACTTTAAATCCCTTTTTTTATAGAACAGTGGGCAAACGAGCAGGAGGCTCACCTGATGTTAAGTAATACCGTTGCCCATGAGATACTCTCAATGCCAGAGGATTGCGTGCGTTGATTTTAGTTTTAGTTTACCACTCGTCTTTAATTATTTTTATTTTTGACTAGATGCGTAACGTTCAATACAGAAATACCAAATATTCATATAGACAATTGGCACATTGAATTGCAAAAAGTATTCATAAAAATTAAAATAGGCAATCACAATATAAGCCAACGAACGAATGTTTAATTGTTTATTATTGGTGTCCGAGTTTACCTCCTTTGAGCAGTATTCGAAAGTGTATCATGTAATGCGACGCCCAATAAATTAGTAAATAATAACGACACAAACGACTCTTTACAAACAATAAAATTTATTAATAATGTCGTGTCTCTGGTGTTCGGAATGCACTTCTGTTTAACATAAATTTGTCAAAATATTTACCGATCTTTATCGGGTGAAATGAAGCTTATGTGTTTATTTTTAAACAGGAAGTAATATTTGTTTATACGCCCAAATGAATTTGATTTGCAAATTGTTATTTTAAAGTTAATCACCACAAAAACATTACTCTTATTTAAATGTAATATATATATAAAGCATGATACAAGTACCTAGGGATCGTTCAAGTATTACGTCACGCAATTTTTCAAAATTATTGACCATGTAACCCATGATTATTGACCCCCCCCCCCCCCCCCCCCCCCCAATGTAACGCGCCGTAACGTTTTTTTGTACCCAAGTAGAGTAAAACGTTTCGTGACCACCTAGTGACTCTTTATACCTAAAAGTTACCATTATGTGGTGTAAAGTACTGGGGAGTTGAAAATAATATTAACAATAACGCGTAATTCAATCCCTGCCACGCATCGTACGCCTTTGAGTAAAATTAGAATATCCTGCGTTTTTCTTTATATCTACGTGACATACCTATAATAATTCGTAGACGTCATTGAAATTTTGGTACTAAATATATGTCTACCTACAATCTACGCTTGCAAATCACGGAGGCATATCCTGACACACGCAAACGAAGTGATTCTGGCCTCTAAGGATCTTAGGGGTCTTCGGGCCATCCAGTGGTCTGGTCGAGGATCGTCCCTTTAGGTTGGAAGGAATCACCATCCTTCTTCCACAACAGTATTAATGAATACCTAATTCAAAGGCATCGTATATGCCAAATAAATATTAATATCGTACATGCACTTTATCATTTTTATTTGTCTATAATGTAGATATAACAGTTATTAATTACATAAAATCAAATAAACCGATTAGTGACATAATACCGTATACACATAGACAATTATAGTTCGACAGCAACTGTTTGTAAAGGTAACATCCGATACAAGAATTATTGAGCATTGTGACAGCGCTTTGAACGCTCACGATTAACCCTAAGGCGAGGTGTACAAAGGCCAAAAAGTATACTTAGAACCAAAAAATCCCTTTATTTTTACACTCTAGTGTTGGCCTAGTGGATTCAGCGGGCGACTTTCATCCCTGAGGTCGTAGGGTCGGTCCCGGGCGGTGCACCAATAGACTTTATTTCTATGTGCGCACTTAACATTCGCTCGAACGGTGAAGGAAACATCGTGAGGAAACTGACTTGATGAAGGCGTGTATCAGGCACAGGAGGCTGATCACCTACTTGCCTATTAGATTGACAAATGATTATGAAACAAATACAAAAATCTGAGGCCCAGACCTGAAAAGGTTGTAGCTCCACCGATTTATTTAATTATAATTCGACAGATTTTTATTATTATCAAACATAACCTCTATCTATGGACTGATCTTGATACTTCAGTTCGGCTACGAATATTACTTCCACAGAATTTCATATACTTATAGTAAGAAATTGATAATAAAGAGTATTTATTTTATTCATATTTATAGTGTGTATGGATCCTAAACTACTGCTCCGTTTCGATCAAGCCTTCTTTGTATCTATTATGGAAACCTACGACCTTAATGTGCCATCCCAAAAGATCATGTAACAGGTTAACGATTTTGTAGAGCAGGGGGTCCATTCTGTATCGCAATAAATTCATTTCTGCAAATATATTTAAAACTTATATGATATTTATACACTGTCTCGTAATATCTTATAGAAATTGAGTATGGGCCATTGATCCCATATATATTAGCTAGTTTCTATGATCTTTCCCAGCCATAGACAACACGGTTTATCTAATGTTTTCTTACTTTATTTCAGTATCAAATTCCTAAGAGTGAAAAAAAGTTTACGGCAAATATTTCGCCAATTTTGTATTTGTATGTATTTTATCAAAATTTAATTGAAAATTTCCCTTTGGGCATTTCTCAGTGTTTGCATTAGCTACATTTAATATTTGTGTGTGTGTAAATGTGCCAAATTAGTGTATCGAGTTAAGTACACGTTACGATAGTACTGAGAAATGCCCAAAGGGAAATTTTCAATTAAATTCTGATCAAGTACATTAGAATAGACCCCCAGTCGTGGCCCACATGTTCGTAAAGACATTTATGTAGCAGATCGCAAAGACACGGGTCATCAGTTCAGAGCGATATGTTTTAATGACTTATTCATGCTCAACCCGGCAACTAACATTTGATCGCTACTTATATTGTTTCTGTTTACGAAACGATATGTGGGAATTGAATTATGTCTATTTTATTGATACAATCATGTTTATAAATGGATAGCTTTGATTTGAGGCTGTATCAGGCTCCTTTCGGAAAATAAAGCAAAAAATTGCATACAATTTAGTTTGTTATATTTCCGTGTCGTTTTTGTCTTTATCCAATATTATTTTTGTTGAAGTACAACGTTTGGGGATAGAATAAATAATCCTGCTCCTGGGCTACCAGCTGATTGATTGTCAGCTGGTGTCCTAATCGTATACCTTACACATAATATGTGGGCAGAGGCAAATGAGTCCTATGGGAAAGCGGTAGCGGTTAATTTGGAAATAACAAAAGCTTTCGATAAGGTATGGCATAAAGTTCTTCACTCTTCTCTCAGGCCTACGGGCTCTTCGAAAAATTATGCAACGGGATCTCCAGCTTTGACTTGTGAACGCTGCAATTACACAAGGCTGTGTCCTATCTCCAACCCTTTTTCTTCTCCCTTATCTATGACATGTTGTAACTTAGCAAAATTCATTGCTATACAGATGATAGTACGGGAGATATCTTTACACTGGTCGTTTAAGTATGTCTCGGACAGTTGCCAGCAGTAGCGAATCAAACTGGCCTCTAAAGTCGACCCTCTGCTACGTGGAGTCTCGGACTGTAGTAAAGTGACATGATTTCTAAAAACAGCGGTACCTATACACCCAACAAACATGTATGTCTACATTTTTTTTTAAATACAATTATTTACTAATATAATACTGCACAAGATGATAATTTAACCTAGCTTATAAATACAATAAAATAACAATAACCTTAAAATAAAAATAAAATATATTAAACCTTAAAATATATTATTAAAAGGAGTTCCTTTTGGCAAGGTTCCGAAGATACTGGCAGCGTTCCCCCTTTGAATAGCTAGACTAATTCTTTGTCCGAGGTAGCTGCCAGCTCTTCGGTCTCCTGTGATGTCGACTAACCTTTTTGATATTTCCATAAAAAGTTGTCTATTATAATTCTTGTCTACATTTGTTTTGTGTGCGTGTGTGTATTATGTGTTATGTTTCTACATTTGCGTTTTCCATACGGAACCTACCATCATAATGGTATAATATTAAGTAGTTATCATCAAATAATTAGAACGAATCATAAATATTTTATCGGAAACGGTATATTGATTACTTGAATTTGAATATTAATCATATTAATGTTAGATATTTTTTATAATTTTTACAGATTAAACTTTAAATTGTGTTGAAATGATATTCATATGTATGAGTGTGTTATTTAAATTTTAACGCAGAGATGACAGAAATCTTGGTAGATAAAAAATTGAGTTATTTACTTTTTAAACACGTTTTTTCTCTCTTAATACACATAATTGGCTGTATTATTAGAACACGATATAAACATTAGTGGTATGGTTATTCCAATTCTTAAAAGGCCGGCAACGCCCTCGCGAGCCCTCTGGCATTGAGATTGTCCATGGGCGCCGGGCCGGTATCACTTAACATCAGATGAGACCTCCTGCCCGTTTGCCCCCTGTTGTATAAAATAAAATGGTCACCCTAATAGTATGAGTTCGCCTTAGTATCTTTCAGTTATTCTTCAGTTATCCTAGCATCAATAAATTTTTTAATCATATCATTTATTAACTTCAATACTTAGATTTGTTTCAGGTGGATCCCTAACCTTTTAACAAAATTTAGATTTCGTGTACCCTCTAGATATCCTCTAGATAGATCATCTCATTTGTTCCCCTTTCAGAAGAACGCGCTTTGGCCAAAACTCACCGATATCCAGATTGAGCATTCTGATAAACGAGGATATCTATAGTGGCTCCCTCATGTATTTGTTTTTCTTCGTATTTGTTATGTTTGCCAATAAGTGCTTGTCCTATTATTATTATTTTTTTAAGTACCAATGTATGTACTCGTTATCACGCTTTTGTAAATAAATAAATAAGCTTGTAAACGTAAGGTAAGCGTAATACGCGACACTTTCCCAAAGTCGTGTGTCAGGCACAAAAGGCTGACCCGCTATCGGAGTTTTTTTCATAAAATACAACAATTATTTTATTGTTATTTTGAGTATTTTTTGTTAATTATCTAAGCACTTCTTGTACTTTACCCTTTGTAGGTGTTTCTTTTTCATTGTTCCACTATAGGGTTGCCTGGAAGAAATCGCTTGTTAGCGATAAGGACGGCCTTGCCTAATAACTTATGTAAGCTGCTTTGTTTATATACAGTATGCTTTTGTATAAGGTAACGAAGTGTAAATAAATAATAAATAAAATTTGCCTACGGGAAAGTCGTCAAGGAAATAAAGACATGGGGTTGAAATACCACAGTTTTTAGTGTTTGTTTGTTATGCTTATGTAATAAACAGCGGTATCAATGTCAAGAAGATTATTCTTGTAAAATCACCAACGTCATTATACAATGGCGCCCCGTGGCGACGACTACATTTTCTTAATTTTAATTGCCCTGTTATAAAATTAATATTGCTCGTAAAATGTATAACAGATTGCACAATATATTATACAAAAATGCATACTGTTTGTGATTTAGAAAGGTGTATTGTTTCAAAAGGTATTTTTGCTTTTAAAAAGAAAATGTTTCCTTACATATGTTAGATATCTACACATATATTATAAAAGCAAAGATATAATTGTATTTTGCATTGAATCGGCAACAATACTGGAACGGTTTCAAAAATTCATTCACCATTAGAATCCTTCACTATCCCTGATCCAGATAGGCTTTACCTTATATAACAAAAAGACCGCGATACCTTATATATGTCGCAGATTCAACGCGATTAATAATTACAAAATTGGTATCACTACCGTCGTCCGACATTATTACTTAATATTTAAACATAGTCAGTGCGCACGTCGTCCGGCGCAGGCGCCAATCGGAAAACAACTCTAGCTCTTCAAGACCGATACTACGCACTACTGACAAATTGACTTTGACAAACTGTAAGATGTCTATGATATTGGTGTTGCCATTGAAATAAAACAAGCTAAGCTTTCGACAACAACACTAAGCCAAATTATTGCAATTCGTCTAAGCTTTCAATACAAGGCAAATTACTGCAAAGCGTCTAAGCTTTCAACATCAATACTAAGCCAAATAAATTTGAGACCCAACTACTAGCGTCACAGCTTTCAGCAGATCATTAGGAAAAAGCGATGAGGCTTTAAATCCATCCTTGTCACAAAGCGTAATAACTTTCAGACAAAAAATAAAACCTTTTAACAATCAATAACGATCATAAATTGTGTTTTAATTAAAACACCATCACGATCTAGATTAACAAAACTAAACAAAAATTCGTCATCTCCTCAATTGTTCACGGCTTAATACAACAATTCAGTTTAAATTACTAATCAATTAACTAATTTCTCGGAGCAGTTCTGTGCTTCTGGAAGGAGCTAGGCTGGCTAAATTAGTCAGGACTTTACGCACAACGGACCAATTATGAGTGAAGTGAAGTGCAGAAATTGAGTCCACCAACCTTGACCCCCAAAACAAATTACCAAATGCAATCTGTTTTACAATGACATAAAATTAATAATTTATCATTATCATGGGGTCAAGACATTCTGACAATTCAGGCAGACTAGCCAGATATTTACGCAATCATTCGTGGCACACATATTGGGACCATTCCCCAGAATGGGGCACTAATGGCACACAAATGTAAAGATCATTCGAACATACTTTAGCGATCTTACATGGACAATTAAATTATTTAGTAAACTTGTCAATTATACGTCAAAACGTATTTTATCTCTTTTGCCTGCTCGTCCATCCTACTTTTAGGTATTTGTCTTACTTCCGTCAAATCCTGATTCTCACTACTATGAAAATCTATAGCATAGAGTTCACTATCGGCGGACACTTGTAACAGCCAAATAAAAATTGTAACGTACTTTTCAAAACAGTACAATTCAAAGCTCATTAATTGAACTTCACCGACAACAGATTTCCAAGACCTGTTTTCATAATTTTCAGCAATTGTAAAACAATTAGTTACAACGGATATTAGACGCGCAGCATGACTGACGCCACTGTCGATTTCTTGTAATTCAATAGACCATTATTTACAAAGTTTTTTAAGTCCAGTCTTGTCCAGTGAATAAGGTGCCCTGATCTGATATAATACGCTTAGGTGTTCCGAACATATGGACAAAGCTTTTAAGGGATTCGCAAGCAAATTTCGAAGTTAAATCTATGACAGAAGTTAGGTGACAAAACTTTGTGAATGCGTCAATAATGACAATCACATATTCTCTTGTGATCCTACCACCAGTTAATTTTCCGCTCATGTCTATGTGTATGGTATGAAATTGTATGTTTTAGTTCGTCATGAAACCTTTGAATTAATTGCCAACGAAAATGTTTGAGGACTATAACGCTACTCAAAGTTTTGGCATCAACTTGAATATTCCTATACAAAAAATTGTCTTTGTATAAGACGACCTAAGGTAAGCTTCAATAGTATCTTTTTCTATCAATTATATAACTCAATTAACGTCAGGGTCTAACATTTGTTCGGCTTGCAACCATTCATTACTCACACGCGAAACATTTACTTCCTTGCAATTATAGGAGTGATCTACGTGTGGAATCTTTCAGCCTTTCGGTACTCTATTCAGAAATTATCGCAGTCTCTTAAACATCGTCCTATGATCTCATTAATATCTGATGAAATCTAAAGGCCACGTCTAAATTGGAGAAATATTATGTTCGCAATGGCAAGGGGTAACAGTCACGCACGGTATTGGAGTTAAGTTCCCGATAATCAACGTAAAAACGGTCGGACCCGTCTTTCTTCTTAACAAGAAATGCAGGGCTAGAAAAAGGCGAAGAGCTCTCACGGACTTTTTGTTCCAAATCAGTAATAATCTCACGCATTACGCTACGTTCAGAAGGAGTCAACCTATACCGTTGTTCAATTTTGTTAAGATGTTTTTAGATTAATTTGCAACGTAATTTATATTAATAATAATAATAATCTCTGTATTTATGCTTAAAGTACCTAAGACACGCATTGACACTAGCATCGCGTAAAATCTTAGCGCCGTCGCTATTAAGGGTGAACATCAAACCAGGTGTTTTAAATATCTACCTAAGATTAGGTCATACTGGAGCAAATGGAGTGAATCAACAATGACAAACGTGATTTCGGTATGAAACCCCTCTTCAGGTCTAGGCCTCAGATCCCTGAACCTGTTTCATGATCAGTTACATTGTAAAAAAATAAAATCAGAATGACGAAGTTTGTGGCAATAACAACATCGCGTTCAACTATTGGCTGTTCACTAGATTTATCAACAGACGTGCGAGGGTGGGTACTGGGTACCCTCATTTTTATTTTTATACGTATATTTTTACGTGTCGTTTTAAATGTCCTTATCAAGAAATGGCAACAACGATGTAGTTAACTCGCATATTTTAGGGTGTTTAGAAGCATAGATTTTAGCGTCCTTTTATCACCCACTCGAAAGCTTCTCTTTGGTATTTTGGAAGCCTGTCATTTTAAGTTACATATTTTGAAAAAATGTAAAAACAACTCTAGCACTTCACGACCGATTCTACGCACTACTGACAAATTGACTTTGACAAATGACACATTTACATTTTACAACCTGTAAGATGTCTATGATATTGCGTGGTGTTGCCATTGTATTTTAGTATTTGAGGTACACCAAATGAAAACCGAAATACGATACGAAATTTCTATATAGACAATAATTACACATCTACGTAATAAAACAAATTACATCGTGTTCTATTATAACCTAATCTCTGACATATATATATATATGTCTCCTTCAATACAAAGAGTCCCCTCGTGGGTTGTGCAGCGATATTGCGAGCTACTCTACGCTCGTGGGGAAGTTGTTATCTGGTAAGCGTTGCGCCTTCGTAAGTTCTCATGTAATTTCCACACGTGTATATCCTTTCCGTGGTCTCGTGTTAACATAATTTATGATGTTTGAAAGCAATAATAAAACAAAAAATTATGATATACACTCTCGTATGTACGCATAGCTAATCTATTTTTTTCAATTGTCATAATAGACATATGTTTGCTGCCAAATACAAAGTATTCAATTAGAATAATCAAATACAATAATATCATTTAGATGTACAAACCATCTTTGTTTGTTTTCGTTTATAAGTGTGATAGATTTATGCACCAGTATGGGTATTATATTGAAATGGGACTGTTTCCGTTTGTATTAATCAAAGTAGTATAACTAATAGGTACATTTATTTAATAGGACATAAATTTAGAGTATTAACAATATTCTTAATCTACATAGTAATAATATTATTAAAAAAATGCATAATTAAAGACTAAAAATATTTTACAGAATACAAAACACCATTCATATCACCTCGACGTTCGTCGTTCCTCAACTGAGCGTTTCTTAAGGCAGCTTTTGCCGCGCACCACCACTATCTAGAACCAGCTGCCCACTGAAGTATTTCCGAACCAATTCAACTTAGGGTCCTTCTGGAAAACAGCGTACCCATGCGTACCCATCACGCAATGTGAATATCCATGGGTGGCAGTATCACTTAATATCAGATGAGCCTCCTGCACGTTTGCCTCTTATTACATTTTTTTTAAAGGTTGGTCCCTGTGGCATCTTTAATGCTGGCAACATTTCCTTATTGTATAACTATACTTATACGTAGCATTGAACGCATCAAAGCTACGGAGTCCAAAAGGGGATCCAAAACATTCACCTGTCACCTACCACCTAGATAATTAAGGCACAAGTGCTCATCACAGTGGGCGGGGCTTGACGCGTCATATATCCTCTATTTTATACCCCATTAATATTCTACAAAATGGAGACATTAAAACTATTTAGCAATTAGATGGGACCCCTCGGGGCTTCACTATATTGATATTGAATCTGGCTGGGAATTTGTTTTGTTTATATCGTTAATAACCCATTCCTATGTTGTAATACGGTTGACTTATAAAATGGATAATATTACAGTTTTTATACCAGTCTAAATGGTAATTAGACGTGATCATTAATGGCGTTTTAATAAGCAATTTCCATATTTTCAATAATATATTTAAAAAACGCGCCATTGTATGTGAAAATTATAGGATTTATGGGTTATGTAATAATTATGCAAAGCGTGTGTTCGTGTGCTCCGTTTGGCAAATAGCGCAGAATTAAAATTGAACCCATAATATACTGTCTATGGAAGATGGAAGGGGTTCCACTCCTTTGCTGTTTTTCTAAGAAACAACGAATCAAATCGTGCAGTGCAGCACCTGAAGATGTTGACAACGAAATCCGACACGACGTTAACTAATGACTTCTATTTAAAAAAAAAACAGGTTGATTGCTTTTTTATTATTTTATCTAATATCTGGACTATGCCTGGCAACATTTGTATTATTTCCAAGTAGAATGTATTGCAATATCACTATTTATTAAATAGACTTTGTATAAAGGATAAATCACATTAGTCAAAAACGCGAAGTCGAAAGAGAAAAAAGATTTTATTAATCATTGTTGATGGAATATAATAGACGTGGAATAAAATTTGTTGTGAAAATTATCTTTTAAAGGAAATGTATTTATAAGAGTTTTTGGGTATTCGTAATTATATCTGCTGAACCCGAGTTTTGCAGATAATTTAGCAAATTCTATTCTAATTGTCAATGTTTTGATTGAATAATTTTTATTGCTTTTTAATATGTTTTGTTGGTTAGAAATCAAAACAAATCGTCTATATTATACACATTCTGCTATTTAAAGAATTATAGACTTAATTCTTAACGCAAACAGAATAAGCAAGTGGCTTAAAAGTGTTGTTCTAAAAAAAATCTGTATATGAATATTAGCTGACCCGTTTGTTTTGCCATCATATTATTTCTCTATGAAACATTTTTTTAGTTCAATAAAAATAACTATCTTCAATAATAAAAAATAGTGGTTGTATGTATTTTTGTATGCTGTAACTTAATTAAAACAATTTTTTTTGGGGTGGACGCCTCTTATGGGGCTTGAAAGATAGATAGTAGCCGATTCTCAGACGTACTGAATATGCATAAAAATTTTATGCAATTATTATTTAAAGCCATTTCGGAGGAGTATGGAAACAAAGATTGTGTCACGATAATTTTATATATTAGATGATGACTGAAACTCAAATGTGTTGCTGAAATATGTGTTATAAGAAACAACATTTAGAGTTTGCTATTTTCCTTGAAAACAATCAATTTAATACTATTTCTTTTATAATCCAAAATGTTCTAACAAAAAAATCTTCGAATTTAAATTGAAATGACAAGCCAAACTAGTTTCGCCTTTTCCACAGACTAACAAACACGCAATAGATTATTAATAATCTAAAGAATCTAACAGGTACCTGTATCTTTTTCATGATCATTTGTCAATCTAACAGGCAAGTAGGTGAACAGCCGGTTTCAGATGTAGCTACTAGACCAAAACTGCTCTTTACTATTTCTATGTCTATAGAAAAAAATATTTAGTTAAAATAACATAATCAGTACATATGTAAATATTTATTTTTATAAACCAGTGAGTGACTGTGTAACTATGTTTCTAAAATAATCGTTTTACCTATTGCGTACAATAATAGCAAAAATATCAGGTTATTTTATTTATAGAACGTGGGGCTATGGGTATGGTGGAGGCTCATCTGATGTTAAATGATACCGGCGCGCATCGTCACTCTCACTGCCAGATGGCTCGCGGGAGCGTTGACGGCCTTTTAAGATTTGGTACGCTATTTTCTTGACTGATGCTAAGTGGAATTCATTCGAAAATACTTCATTGGGCAGTATTATATGTCTTACAAATATGTGTATTAATATCGTACGGTCATAGGTCACCTACATAAAATGTGGCTCGACTTAATGAATTATGGTGCGGAATGCGTGGGACTCTGCAAAAGTTATTGATAATATAAAAAAAAATATACATGTAGGTGATATATCTAGTTACGTATACCGTGTCTACCTAACAAGGCCTTGACTTAAACCTCACAGGTCCACCCCTCACGCAGGAGGTTTCTGAGGCATGCCTCCACTTAATACATTTACAAATTTTGACCATTGTTGTTCATCCAACTGCAACAACAAATAAAAAATATAAGAGCGCTGAACCATTTCGGTTGGGGACCCTAAGATTTCTGTATGTTTCATGATAATTTGTTTTTTTCTATGGTGATGATCAGCCTTCTGTGCCTGACACACGTCGTCGACTTTATTGGTCTAAGGCATGCCGCAGATAGACAGAAAGCAGATACAGCTGGGCATGTAAACTACGACCTCAGGTCTATGAGTCGCACACCTAAGCCAACACTGCTAGACTTCGCCACACATTACATTGTTTTTTCAAAAATCTAGTACCAGAGGATAAATGAATTATTTTTGAAAAAATCTTACTCGGATAGATTTATAGAGTCCCGCGTAAGTGTTGAAACATTGGTCTCGTTTTCATTTGAAAAATGGCGTTAATTTTTCAAGACTCGCGTGCAACGGTTTATTTTAACTAATTGCTATGATTGGTTCATACCGGTACCGTGCTGTGGTGTGGTCTTAATCCTGATCTATAATTTATGGCGGATATTTTAAAAATTACGATTTTATTTCACACTAACGGTACTCTATTGATATCGTTCGAGACATATTTATATTGCCGATTTATTATATATGGAAAAACCGAGATATCGAAATAGATTGTCATTAGGAATTTAGTGTGAAATTTTTCTATGCAAAATATACTTTTGAAATGTGAAACAATTTACAAAATATTTATTTATAACAAACACAATCCTCTCCTAACTGGTGACCCTAAATCGGCAAGAATGCAAATAAAATGAAAATAAATTACACACATAAGTAATTAATTAGGAAAGACAAAATTTACTAAGTACTATAGGCACTAACAAATAATAAAACTTTTGTCAGTTCACTCAACGGACAATAAAAAAAGGGTCCGTTAATCTATGTAATTCGTTAACTATGTAATACAGCCTAAACATTGATAACATATTTTAAAAAAAATAGTGGCGCTACAAACTTTTTAAGTCAGGGCCTCAGATTTCTGTATCTGTTTCATGATCATTTGTTAATCTAATAGCTATGTTCAGCGTTCTGTGCCAGACGCATGCCGGCGACTTTTTGGATCTAAGGCAAGCCGGTTTCCTCACAATGTTTTCCATCACCGTTCGAGAGCATGTTAAATGCGCACATAGAAAGAAAGTCCATTGGAGCACAGTTGGGGATCCAACCTACGACCTCAGGGATCAGAGTCGCACGCTGAAGCCACTAGGCCAACACTGCTACTATTGATTACCTACATATTATGCATAATATAACTCTTTACTAAAGTACTAATTCGATTCTGTCAAAAGATATTGTAGTGACTGATTCCAGAGAAAAAAACGTGTCTCTATAAATAGAAGTATAAATTTACAGTCCCGATTAACTTATGTTTCTCAAACACAATCGTGTCGATTGTGAACTTGCGGTATCAAGCTATCGTCTTTCTTCTATTAAATTGGTCTGAGAAAGACGTGTCCTTTGCTAGACAAATTGCTCCAGTCATTCAATAACCTGCCACAGATCTAAGTCTATGTAGTAGAGACACCTTGACCACCTAACGCGTCAATGTGTCATCTGTTTTGTAAGCATTACTGTGAATATTTCCCCAAACTATCAATCTATGCAATTAAAGACTAAAAATGTCCAGTAAAAATATTTTGTTTGTTTTTTTATGGGACAGCAGGCGAGAGGCAAACGAGCAGGTGGGTTACTTAGAGTTAAAGGCTAACTGTCCATGGATACTTGCAACACCAGTCAGCTTGCACCTAAGCCGTAATGGTACCGAAGTAATTGAATTAAAAAAAATCGAAAAGTTCTCCTGCCATAGATATAGAAAGAGTCTATATTTAGATAAATGTTTGAGACTGATTTTAGGACTCTGCGTTTCGCATGCCTAAGAATCGCTGTATGACGCACAAGTGACGTGACCTAGGTTCGTCTGAGAACTTGTCCTTTACGCCTACGTAATATTGCAATCAAATTCATCAGAGAACGTGCTGAAGACAAATTGGGTGTTCTCAAAATTTCCATGGATTGTATATTTTAGTTCAAAACTGTTTGCTTAGGAATCATTTATACTCTGATTTTAATTCCGTAGAATTCTGACATTTCATAAGTGTTGCTACCACAAGGGACAAATTTGACCCATTTGAAGGCAATAAAACATAAAGTGCGACGTATTTTTAATGTTCTATCTACAAAAAAGTAAATCTTATTTTAACTAAGTATTTACTTAGTCAAGTGATCTAATACCAAAATAACAAATATTTCAATATCACGAACAATATATTCTTTAGCTGGCATCACTCTCTACTAATTCCAGGTTTAGAAAACTTTTGCGTTTTTTTACTGTTACTAAACTATACACAATTTTAATTTTAACAAAATCAATAAGAACCACAGATATTTTTTAAACCATTACTACAACCTAAATACTGTCTGGAAAAATTCTGTGTTCACAAACGTTTATAGTCTATAGTCTATCAGCACTTAGACCAAGCGCCGCGATCGTCAAATAATCTCCTGTTATTTATTAGCCGATCAAGCCATTTGGCTATTTTGTTTAGCAAACGATCTGAATTACCGTAACGATCAACGTTATTTGTATAGACTACGGAAATACTTTCGTTTCGTATTTCCTTTGATTAAACTTTTATCTTCCATAAATAATTTATAGACTGACGTCATTTAATAATGTTTTGAGATTGAAAAATTTGTAATTAATTAAAGATTTAAGTTGGCGCCTGGTAGATAGTACCTACCCCAGAGCTGGTGCTTTCCTCGCTCAATGAATAAGTATCGCAATACAGCGAGGAAATGCTGTAGGGCCCAAACCTTTTTTAATTTTCTATTTAACATTTTTTTATTATTATTATTATTTAGAAAGTATAGGGAAATACTGTATATTTGCGTGTTAGAATTAATTTAAAAATATCACAAATAAAGTGAAGATATATTACTATAACTTAGGTATATATAATAAACAACAACAAGAAACATTAGCGCATTCCTATTTTCATATGCACAAAATTTTGTTACATTCGTCTTTTTATTGTCGACAATTTTCCATCTTACTCAAGTTTACCAAGCGCGTTCTATACATTAATGTAAGTGGTAATATCCGGAGCTCTAGTAATTTTAGTTCGGCAGATTTATAAGGACAAAGTTTATCGCTTTTCCTTGGGAAAACGATTTATCAAACGATTCCGCTTCAACTCTAGGTGGTCTAACGAGGAAATCTATTTAAAATATCATTAAGAGAATTCATAAACAAACTTACACCTAATTTTTAACTTTTAAAAGACCTCTACATAACATTTTCATATCTTTGACATCTACAATATGCGTTTACAAAACACTGCAATGATGCCATACCCTGAAACTGAATATTCCGGCCGCTATGGATGGAGCAACTTCTCGACTTTAGTCACTGGGACCTTCAAGCCATTGACGACTCATTGGTCTAGTGGTTAGTACCCCTGACTGCGAATCCATGGGTCCCTTCGATCGATCCCCGGCTGAGACGAACATCGATGTGATGAGCATTTGGTGTTGTGCTTAGGTCTTGGGTGTTTAAATATGTATTTATATGTCTATCTATCTATAATATGTATGTATATCCGTTGCCTAGTACCCATAACACAAGCTTAGCATGGGACTCGGTCAATTGGTGTGAATTGTCCTTGAAAAAAAAAAAAAAATTCTTTAGGTTGGAGGATCAGTACTCCCTTCTTTCTACACATGTCTATCCAGCAACTATAACTATAACAGAATCAGATTTCGTAAGATAGTTTAACAATTTTCCGTCAAAGAAAAAGCTTATTGGAAAATAACGTAAGATCATAACATTTGTTTTTCTAAAGAACGATTTTCATCGTATTATGAACGAATAAAAGTTAAGTAATCGTGACACACACACACGTTTAAGACAATAAAGTAACATCCGATAAATCTCACTACTACTGTCCCCTGGAGTGGGTCCCCACAGCAGTAACCATTATTTCATTACCTTGCAGGTTAAAATAAAAAAAAACATAACAAATTTTTTATAGAAAATTATTTTCTCAACTAAATAATTACCAAAGTTACTAATTGTTAAAATGTAACCAACACAATTAGATATTAATAATTTAATAATCACATACAGCACAGCGGACACAGCGGACATACATGACGGAGAAGGAGATTCTATACAAGGTACTACATAAAGGTAAAGACCTAATCTAATGCAACAATTTTAATTGACTGCAATACTTATTTAAAAATCGCAATTAACGTAAATTATTCCATTGGTTCATTATTATTAAATCTCGTATCAGTTAACTATAAATGATACAATTTTTATAATATTTTCCACAGATGAGCTATTCGTTATCAAATAATTACATTAGTGTGACAGCAATAACAATAATTTGGGCCCACTAAGGGACAGACTGCCCGCAGAGCTCGACTTACCTTTCACAGATCACCAGATATCGCTCATAACTTACACATTGCCCAAACCACTGTTTTGGGGGCAAATATAAGTTCATTATTTTATGAGATAATACGGGAACATAATAAACAAACACCGAAACAATATATCGATTAGTCACGATTCTCCATGAGTCTAACTTTTAGCAGATATTTATAAATTAAGCTACAAGCTATTAAAAATATAGCTATATCTATCTATCTCCTTTATTTTTGTAAGTACAAAACTAAACAACTATAATTTTGTATAAAAAGATTTTATCTAAAATGAAGCGCCCCGCGTAGTTAAATTATGGCCATAATGACAGGAATTCTCTTCCAAAAACAAACACTCATCATATTGAATCTGTGGAATCTGAAGCGCGCGTTTATCGTGTTCGAAATTCAAATTGAAATTTTATACGCGTCAGTGTATTCTAGTAATTGTCAAAACTTTTTGTTTGATCTATATATTCGGATTCATTGGATTTAGAATATAAAACGATGGTCTTACGTTTTCTCACGAATAAAAAAATTAACATATTCGTGTGGGTGGACGTTGAGGCGACAATGGAACTATTACACCGATTATATTCAAATATATGGGCTTTAATCTTTCTAAAACTGATTTTGTCTGGGTGTAAATCATAAATTTGCTTTCTATTGATATTTTTTTGTATCGATAATTTGATTGGATTTGGAAAATAATACCTACTTTGTTGTGATTTATAATCATGATTCGTAATAAACTCTAACGGAAATATATCTGTGTTCAAATTGTAGGGTTGCCAACAATGTACCAATAACAGAAATTACTATTACATATTTCTTAATTGTGGTTTAGAGATGTATGAGAAATTGAACTGCAATAAAGACATAATCATACTTATACCAAAAAACTTAACATTGTATAAATTATCTTGTTTGATTTCGGAATTATTGATAATTAATTGCAATCGTAAGTAAAAGAAAGGTTAATAACATTTATATATTAAAGAAATAAACCATAAACAACACGGAACAGTCGCATAACTCGAGTTCGACATCTCATTTATTTGAAACAATTTGAATATTCAACACCAAAAAGCCATTTAGACGAGATCACGCGATTAAACAAAATCGATTACATTAAACATACTCATTACAATCGAGTGAAGACTCGATAACCAACGATTAATCGCTTTAAGCGAGCATGCAATCGATTACGTCTACTCCAATTCATTGCCATAGATTACGTTGTAATTATAAACACGGCTAACACAAAATAAATATTAAGTTAAAACAGGTATTAGATCGTGATCACATCCACAATTGATTTGTATTTTATATTAGGTATTTATAGCTCTTACGAATTTTATAGGTATATCCTTAGGTATTTTTTAGTCAACCTGGGATGGAATTGCTTGGCTCCATAAATTTAAGTTTGTTTGTTTGTTGTAATGTTTTCGTTTCGTTCTCTTTAATTTATAAAGAATTTAAAGAAATGTGTACTCTCGTGTTGCCCTTCAGGCACCAAGGTGGATTTTTGTGTAATTGAAGTTGTACTTCTTTTGGAGCGTTAGGGAAAAATGGTGAGAGAATTTTTTTACGATGGGCGCACACACCGTCACAAAAAACCGACACCCGCACACCGTCACAAAAACCGACACCCTGATGTTAGCATAGTCAACATTTTAAAATGAAAAATGTCCATTTCTTTAATTATGTAGAAATAATTTATTTGTGATATTTAAATAAACTTTATTTAACTAGACAATGCGTTATCATAAAACTTTCAATGCCTTCTACCTTTTTTTCTATTGTTAGAGTCGTTTTATCTATAAACGTAGAAAAAGGCGAAAGATAAAAAATTTAAAAAGATTTTTGTCTTGTTACGCTTAAGAAGCTATATCTTCTAACGCGTGTACAAGTAGACACACATTTTTTTAATTACTTTTAGTTTTCTATAATGTTTAAGCAATAAGTAAAAAAATCTGTCACTGTATTTTTAAGCAAATTTTTTTGATAAACTGAATAACAGGTTAATGAATCTTTACCATTTTTATTTGGTAACGAAAAGTTTTAAAACCTCTCTTTACGTTATGGTATAGGTAATTTAGATTACATTTGGCAATTTATTTCACTTTAATTATCGGTAATTTTGATAGGGCTGTTTTTAATAACCTTTATATTTTTTGTCGAGTTTGCTCAAGAATGGGTTTTTTTATAAAATAATAGAAAATTTAACATAATTTTATTCTTAAATTTTTTCGCATTAACATATTATGTAGCATAAAAAATATGTAAGCCAGTATTGTTGCTTTTTATCTGTATAACTTAAAAACTAACCACAGAGACAAAATATAATATGTAACTCTAATAGTCTGTGCAATTTCAAATAAATCGAGAAACATTATGGTAATAATTTTTACGCATTTGCAGATGACCCGTAGTTTAATTATTTCGAAATTAATTGCCAGTAATTATAAAAAGATTTTTAGCAAATTCAAAGTGTTATTATGAGATTAATGACTTAATTTCGTATTACTGATGGATCGATAGATGCTTGTTAACGCCTCGAGTTGTAATTACACGTCTCATAGCTCGCCACAACGCATTACAGAGGTTATATTTTAAACAAAGGTGAAACTCTAAACGCCCGGTACTTTCACAAGTAGTTGAAATTTCGATGTATATCTATTTTTTATTTTTACCTAGATAATAGTAACCTCATCACGCTCATCCGCGTGATAATACATTTTATATTGTATGGATATTACAAATTATTGTTTTATTATGCGGATCAAAAAACGATACAGACATTCAAGATGTTGTGTTGGAGGAGAATGAAAAGATGACTGCAAAAAGAACCAATAAGTCCATTCTCAACCAACTAAACATCACCACAAGACTGTCAACTATCATTTACAAACGGGTGCTACTTTGGAAATATTGCCAGGAGAAAACCGAATAGCCTCGACAAGCTGGTAATGATAGGAAGGAGTCGGGGTCGCCTAACCGTTGGTCTGACCAAATTTAGACAATTATGGGTCTCAACATCCCTCATGCACTAACCAAGCTGAGGATAGAGTGGAAGACAGGCACGGCCTTCAGTTATGCAGACTACGAAGAAGTGTGTATATAACAAATTAGAGAAATTAAACGGTTATATATGATGATTGGTATTTATTCTTTTGATGAAAGATTTTATTAGATTTCTTTAATTATATATAAATTGACGTAACTTTGAACACATTTTCGGCTATCGTGTATATATATATATATATGTATATATCAGAAATAGCCTGTGTATACAATAAATTGGCTGGGAATATCTCAGTTTTTAATTACACAATGATATGTTATGATTCGCAATCGTGATCTATAAAACGTTATATTTTATTATCGAGTTCGTCTTAATAAAAAATACCAAAAAGTTCAACCGGTACTGCAAATCTGTAAAACATTTAGAACAATTTCTCAATCGTCCATTGCTAAAAATCAATGCAATCCCGCAGTGAATAGCATAAAAACTATCAAACTCCAATTAAATTTATTAACAAATCACCACAAATTTGTTGCGTTACCATTCACTATAAAAGTTTATAATTAAATATTTATTCGGTTTATTTAAGATCGACTCGACTGTTAGGTTAAATCGATTCGTCACCGTGGAAATGTTCAAATTGTCTACAATAAAAAATTTGTCGGCGAAAAACGGCCGTGAAGTGTTTGACAAACGGCATATTTACTCTGCCTATTATAGTTAATTGTTCTTAATTGAGAACGATATTCGGGATCGCTGTGTGTTCCCGTAACCCACTCAAATCGATTCGATAGCCGATATATCGAGATAGCTCCGTCACGCAACCGATTCGCTTGATCATATGCGATTACTGAATGCAATATTTTGGTCTCACGCTTTCTAATAATATAAGTTTTACAATTTATTATATCTATTTGGTAATGTCGTAGACTCGTGTATACTCTTTAACATATTTCTCTTTAAATAAGTGACATATAGCGTTATTAAAATTAACATATCACTTTTCTTTTCAGTGCGTATTAGCAAGCTTTCTTTTATTTTGTATTGTATTTGTAATGACATTTATTAAACATGGATGATATTGAAATACTGCAAATATATTCAAATGAAACATAATATACAGCAGTAACACTAACAATTAAATAATTAAATCCAATTATCTCTCTGCGGGTTATCAAGTCATTATTAATTCGAATTCGAATCTACTAAAAATCGATTAAAGCCCCAGCTTATTAGTCTTACGTCTTAATCAAACTAGGATTTCTTGCCTCTCCCTAATTAGTGCGCATGCCCGACAACGATGCAATCACAACACTTATATTACACCTCTCGCTCGCACACACGTCATAATCATAATTTAAAAAGGGACGGTTATATATATCGAGATTATGATCGTCCAGGCGCCGGCACCCAACGCACTAATGCGCGTTTTAAATGTTTACTAATGAACACGATTATTAAAGTGACATTTCGGATTTCTCCGACCGTTACCGATGTTTGAACCACAAAATAAATAAGGCATTTAACGTGCCGTGCCTCGAGTCCACATTCCACTGTATGTGGAATAGATTGGCTGGATGCCAATTGATTTAATACTAACCTCTGACATGTAGATAATTAGAAATTTGTTTCGGTCAAACTTTCATCGATCAATTTTATTACTGTTTTCGAGAGCGTTGAAAGCGGTGTATTTGATATCATCTTTACATCTTTAAAGTTATTATATATAGGAAATTATTATTAATTAAGTAATTTAAGCATTTTTTATATCCTTACAACAGTATTTTTCAATTTCATGTGAAGTAACATAAATCACCAGTTTTAACATTTTTTTTGTTTTGGTTCGAGTATTACAAAAAAAATAAGACGAAAAACAAAAGTTATAGTTGCCTTTCATTATACCCTAAAACAGAAGTGGCAATGGGCGGGGCATATAGCAAGATGCACAGGTGAAAGGTGGACTTTAAAGACATCTATGTGGAAAGGACCAAAGGGAAGGAAAAGAGGGCGACCTAAAAAAAGATGGATAGAAAATATAGAAGCGTTAGCAGGAAGCGAATGGAAATAGCCATGTATACATATATCTGGAAAAAGCTGGAGAAAGCCGTGAAGAGGTTCCGATCAATGGTACAGGAAGTTAGGAAATCTTTAGGAAAAATTATATCACAAATCTAAACTGTATTTTCAACATTTGTAAAGATTGGAAATAAACGGGCTTTATTATTTATTTCACACAAACGCTTGAATGGAATATTACGCAACTTTGTATCTACTGCAAGAAGACTAAGTTTCTATTTATTACGCTAAGATCTTATAAATAACAAAACATAAGTGCGCGTGCGATCGCTAATTCATTAATAAGTACATATATTATGATGCGGCCAAATATTTTACGATATCGTTGGAAAGCAAAACTTAAATTTTCCACAATTTTTCACTTTGGTCTGATATAATAGGGATAAAATACATAATACATATATATATTTTGCAGAAATAGAGTTTGGGCCAGCTTTGTCGATCGTGTCGTAGATAATGTCTTAACAGCTACGGACGCGTAGCGACATCTACGACTTTTTTTTTTAATATGTCGTAGGAATGTCGTAATTACATAGGTATAAACTATTATTATTATTTTCAAATTCATAATTATTCTGTCTTTACATTTATCACTAATGCGATACAACACAATAATACCTTTACCATTCAACAATTTATAAAAACATATATATCTACATCTTATAACTGAGGTTAAGCAACTCTTATGAACTCAGCCATAATACAAACATGGTCTATCTCTATAGAAACCATATTATTTACAGTTCATATATTTAATTCCAACAGAATTGAGAACAATCTGTGATTGTAAGAGATATATGTTTTCAAAAAATCAGTACTTTCAACATTTTATTGTCTGTGTGTCGATTGCGTTTCTATGTTATGAACTAGTTGATTACTAATAAGCTTTTTTTTAAATGAAACGTTCCCTGCTCTTAAAATGTAAAGCAAAAATTATGTACGTAGGTACGTAAACAAGACACATGTTAATGTAAGATGAGAGATAAAATAAGAATCATAGTTTCATAAAAATTATCTCTGAAAAGTACGAATGTTGAACGAAGCGTCAATGATTGAATTGATAATGATTAAATTGGACTGACCGCATACGAAATACAACCGAGCTGGACAGAATGCAGAAGAACAATGAAGTGCTTATGACGAATAAGAAATGGAAACATTTATTTCAGACACCTTTTACATTACACCAAAAAAGACCTTCAATTTATCATACAAGGCAAAGTGGCAGGTAGAAGGAGACCTGGCCGCAGACGCACGTTTCGGTTGAAAAACCTAAGACAATGGTTTGGTCAAAGCACCAAGTCGTTGTTTAGAAGCGGCGTCCAAAATTAAACTAGCCATGTTGATCGCCAACCTTCGCAAGGAGATGACACTATAAGAAGAAGAATGATTAAATACATCATCACGCAACCTCATTAACGGGGTGAGCCATAAAACGCCGCTAGATGCCGCTGGCCTATGCTTGTAAATTATCGATCGACCAACGACCAAAATGCTCACATAAAATCGTTAAATAAACTTAATGATATGCAAACGAATTGATACGTAGGCGTCGCTTCTAATTGGCCTATAAAACAGGCGTACAGCATCTTTTTACTTTGATCCAATGTGTAATTACTCCTTGCCGGCTTAGCCATAAATGCTCGGTTAACATGTATGTAAGTATCACTAGTAATACTTATGATATCAACGAGGTAAAGCTTACGGGCTAATGCAGGAAGTGCAGAAAATTCCCATACATTTGAATCAGTACGTATATAAGAAAGAAAAGGAAAAACTTTATTATACACAATATGCAGGATATTTAGATTAAGTAAAGTGCACTAGCCCCCACACAAGGATTCCCTGTGTTGTGGGCAGCAAGTCTCTTCCTTTTTACATGTAAACAGTATTTTACTTAATGATTTCTACATAACACATTTATATTTAAACTATTTTTGCGCAATAAGAATATTTTTTGTATCAGCATAGGACAGACTGACAAGATATTGTTTGAGATGTTTAGTAAATGTATGTAATGTGATTTTTGAAATGTTAGTGATAATTTTGTTTTTAAAGAAGTGGTTTAGGGCCTCGGAAGGAGGAAAAGCGTTGGGCGAAGAAAGTGCGATTTTTGGGTTGCTTATAATGTATAGGTTTGCGTTTTGATTCATATTTAAGAATAGCGAAGCGTATTCTCAAAACTGTCTAGAAGTTTTAATAAAAGCACCTTGTAAACAATATTGCATTCGAAATCCGATCAATAAACTTAATTATCTAAAACCTAATCGAATAAAAATCTCGAAATGTCATCTGAACGAATTCCATCAACAGCTAGACCTAATCAAATTCGTGTCATTTATAATAAATTATAGCTGTAAAGTTCCTTCATAAATATCATCTAGTGCTGGAGCTACAAATCAACGCCAGTTTGTGATTGCTGTCGAATAAAACCTGCATATATTACGACTAAAACAATATCGAATAAATAATAATTCATTAAAAAATCGTCTTGAGACACGCGACGTATCATATGCATATTGGATACGAAATATATACGACTAAACCCAATGGGAGGTCCACTAATTATTGATGATATGCATATATATGATTTTTAACGGGGACATATTTTAGAGACACATGTAAATTATGGATGTGTTAAGATCACTCTGAGTAAGCGTTCTGTTTTTACGTAACAGGAGGCAAATGGGCAAAAGCCTCACCTGATGATAAGTGATACATGGACACTCACATTGCCAAAAGGCTCGCAAGTGCGTTACCGACCTCTTGGTACGCTCTTTTTATAATTAATAATATTATAATGTGTAATATTTGGGAACCTAAGTCGAATTGGTTCGGAAATATTTTATCGGGTAGCTGGTTACACATAGTAGTGGTTCGCGCCAAAAACTGCCTTAAAAAACGTTCAGTTGTGGAATAACGGACATCGAGGTGATACGGATGGTATTTTGTATTCTGTCGAGACTGTAAGTCAAAATCATTTATTCATATAGGTACGAGTAACACAATGTACACTTATAAACGTCAAAAAGATATATATATATATATATGCTTCTAATTTTACATTTACTGCCATTTCTCAAATGAAGGACGTCGAACGGAACAGAAGAACTGGCAATAAACTCTCCGCCTCTCTTATTAATCGACAACTTATAGTTGGACGTCAATAGTGGTAAACCATTCCACCATCATGTAATTTGACAGTCTTACGGTACTAAAGGCTAGATTGGGAATTGATATTGAAAAGTCTTCTGAGTCTCTACGAAATAATACATCTTATTAGAATAGCTATAAAACCTAATAACGTAAGTATTATAACCGTCTTAAAACTATTCTTAGTTATATATTTTAAGAGTACCTATGATTTTTGAAGCACTATAGATATAGTGAAAAGATAGAAAGCTTTCATTTCGGAATTAATAAAATATACGTACAAATGTATGGAAAAGCACTTATTTCTTAAAACTCGTACCATTAACATTATTGATTAATTTTGACTCGTAAAAATTAGCCGGCAACGTTTGATAGCGTCGGCTGATTTGCTCAAACAATTAATTCATTAAACCGATTCGTTCTGTAACATTTCGCTAATTTATTTTTAGGTCATAGGTTGTTAGAAATCGTTTACCGAAATTTGCACAGATTTAGGAATATGCATTTAAGTTTTAACTGCTTTTCTTGATCAATAAGGCAGTTAGACTTACTAGACAGGAAAAAAGAGAAGTTAGACTTATACTGATACATTGCATCACATTAGTTCACGAAAACGCACAAAACTATATACTATGTACTATATTTTAAATTCATTTAAAAATATACTATTAATATAACATTAAAATTACGAATGAGTGACACTCCAGTACCATTTCTATTAAATTGTACTAAGCAAACTAAGACCTATAAAATTTGCATAAAGCTGTGTCGCTGATTAAACCGCCGTGATAAGCATAATTCGCAATTCTATTGTCAAACAATAAGGATATTTATTTAAATAGATATAACGAATATTTTCCCGCGTTCTATATGAAAGTTAGTAGTCGATATTTGATCCTGACTTCACACGCAAACATTTCGTTCATAATTTATAGCTATTGTTTACTTGGCGCCTGCAATGACGCTGGAAACAATGCAAAGATAGTACTGTATCTGTCTACATGCGTTGATTGGGCCACGTGTTACTGTCAATTGTGAAAATATTATTTTTAAATCCGAATTTGATAATACATAATTACTAATGTCGAATAAAAATCACAAGGCCTTAAATAATTTCAGTGTGCATGTCTTTTCATGCAGTTAAATTTAGGATTATTAGATTATGATTGGAGCAGAGTTGGACTAGTGGCTTCAACGTGCGACTGTCATCCCTGAGGTCATAGGTTCGATCCCCGGCTGTGCACTAATGGACTTTCTTTCTATGTGCGCATTTACCTTTCGCCTTAGACACAAAAAGCCGACGGCGTGTGTCAGGCATAGGAGGCTGAAAACTTACTTGCCTTTGAATGACAAATGGCCATGAAACGGATACATAAATCTGAGGCCCAGACCTGAAAAGGTTGAAGCGCCAATGATTTATTTTTTTAGATTATGATTGTATTATCTAGATCAAAATAAAGTGGAAATTGGGGGCTTATTCAAAATAAATCTTGCAATCATAAAAATTCATATTTGATGAATAAACATTTGATTACCAAATAAATTAGCATGTTTACATAAAATATTAATAATTAACCTTGCCATAATTATCTACGAATACTATATATGATACTGGTAATAAATAACTCCTTTGAATGCTACTACACCCAAACTGACGGAGTAAGCGAGGTCAGGATTATTGACTATTGATTATTCTATGAAAATATTCTTGGATATAGACATTAAATAAGTATAAAAGTTCAGATGTTTTTGGTATTATTAAATATTGGGAATCTCTTCCTATATATTAATGCGTTGAAAATACGTGTATTTGTTTGATGAACTTATGACTGGACTAGGTACTATACATATTGGCGTCCGTATACCAAGTTTTTCTTCCAAACAGATAAATATTTATTGTATCTATTCGTAAGCTAACGAAAATTTAAAACATAATAAAACAAAGCTCACGATCTGATGACAATAAAAAAGTATGCCATACACATATTTATTACCCAAATCTTGACCTTTACGAATAGATACAATAAATTAAATAATTAAGGTCTGTTTTTATACCTTTTTAATTTAGATTTTTTAACATATAATAGCGAAATCATTTTGCACTTTGCACAAAGCATACTGATGGGAGTTAAAGTTTTTAATAAAACACCGCGCGGGACTTTTTTATCCTTTTTTTAATTTAGTTGCCAATTTCTCACTCTCAAAATAACTTTATTTCTATAAATAGCGGAATTAAAAGCTTTTTTTTTATTTTCCTATTACTATTGATTGATGCAATATGCATACTGTTATTGTTACATAAATAAAAATACAACATTCAGTTCCGCTATTATTTGGAAGGCAAGACTAAGTTAGCCTCTAAGCTGGTGTTCAAGGCGAGACAGTACTCCGCCACCACTTGCAGCTCTACGGAGCGCGAATTCGGCCCCTCGTGGATTACTGTTCTCACCTCACCAGTTCTCACGCTACCTAGTACTAGCTTCTTCCAATTGACCGTATTCAATAAGCGCGATTCGAATCGTCGGTGACCAGTCACTTTCCGAGGTTCGGCTTTATTTCTTGGCGTTGCGTAGAGATGTGGGGTATGTCTGAATCTTCTCCCAAGATTGCCACAGGAGTTACTTGGATTCATACCTGCAGCTGAGAGTCGTCATCGGATTTCGAAGCAGAATACAAAATTCCACCCGTATCACTTCGACGTCCGTCTTTCCAAAACCGAGCGTTTTTAATACAGTTTTTGCCCCTCCCCGCCACTATATAGTACCGGCTACCCGGCTACCACTTCATTAATATTGAACCAATTCTTAACGTCCTTCAAGAAAACAGCCTATCAATTCCTAAAGGACCGGCAACGCATTTGCGAACCTTCTGGCAATATAAGTGTCCATGGGCATCACTTAACATCAGGTGAGTGAGCAAGTGATCATCTTCTGCCTGTTTGTTACTTTTACTATTTATTATTAATTTATATTAATTTTATTTTATTTTACTTATCCTTAAAAAAATAAGTGTTAAAAAAATCTTATATCTACGTACTATATTTTTTCTGGTAGTATTCTATTATATTATCTACTAACTAAAAACGTAATTTTTAAAACTCCTTAGATATCACCTACTTATTACTTAAACAGCAAAATAAAAAATAAAAGTGAATTCGGTCCGAATAAAAACGTCAATAATTTAGAGTATTTATTGACGCAAAGTAATCATGGCTCACATTTTACGAGCACATGTTAACCTTTGACATGCGCCTACGCACCAGTTTTTGACTAGGAATCTATTTTTTATATAAATGTGAAGACTTTAACACCTCCAATACTAGTTTTAGTCATTGTATTGTGCCAAGTATGCAGCAGCCAACCGAAATTGCAAAAGTTTGTTACTCGTTTATAAAAAAAGTCTCTAAAAGTCTTTTTTTTATGTTACAGGAGGCAAATGGGCAAGAGGCTCATCTGATCTTAAATGATACTGCCACTTATATATATATATATATATCTTTTCTTGTAGGACTCTAAGTCGAATTGGTTCGGAAATACTTAAGTGGGCAGCTGGTTCCATATAGTAGTGGTGCGCGGAAAAAACTACCGTAAAAAACGCTCGGTTATGGAAAAACCTATTCGATATATAAACATATAAAATCTATTTGGCTATACCTATTATTTTTCTATTCAATTGTCTAATGTATTTATGAGCAGTGTTGGCAGTGTTGGCTTCAGCGTGCGATTCTCACCCTTGACGTCGTAGGTTCGATGCCCGGCTGTGCACCAATGGACTTTCATTCTATGGGCGCATTTTTCACTCGCTCGTACGGTGAAGGAAAACATCGTGAGGAAACCGGCTTGCCTTAGACCGCAAAAGTCGACGTCGTGTGTCAAGCACAGGAGGGTGATTGGCAATTGATCATGAAACAGATACAGAAAACGGAGGCCCTAAAAAGGTTGTAGTGCCAGTGATTTTTTTGTCTAATGTGTAAATAGCATAACCTACATAAAACGTCTGTCAACGTGTTATAAACAATACATTAACTTTGACTAGATCTAAGTGATAATCAAGTGATAGATTTACCTACCTATAACATGACAGTCTTACATTTTACGCCCAATATCGAGGCTATGGCGTTTATTTTTTATATGATGCCACCCAAGGCGCATCTCTACAATAAATGCTAACAATTTACAACCGTCTTAAGTTGATGTTGAAAAGTTGGTCGTAGTTCGCATGATAATGAGACAGCGTGGAAATATCGTCGTGATTGAGTTATGACTGCGCAGTAAATTTCTTTGAGTTTCAATATGAAAAGAGCAGATTTATAATATTACTGTTCTAAGTTGTAATTCCAGCAAATCTGGAGAAGAGTAGCGAGTGTGAGATAAGTGAAAAGATGATAAAAGTCTGTACTTATTCGAAGGTCATATCAGGTCTGCTTTTTTTTGATATCAGAGGTGGACATGCATCTGCCCCTAAAAGTTGCAGGGGTATGTGGGACTCAACCCACACCTGAATCTCTGCTATTCAGAGACTGAATGAGGGGGGGTCAGGGGTCGCTCTCGGACCCGGGACCTCAACGGCATGTTACACTCAAAAATCTCCGGTGCACTACACACTACATAGGAGATAGGAGATGGCATATCTTCTCCTATTTACTCGCCGTCTTCTAACCCTACAATTCGTCCTAAAGCTCTCTCGTTCTGCTGTTTCCTTCTGTAGAATTACTTGCTTACATATACCACACATATATATGCGGTGATGTTGGTTATTTCGACTATGTGTTTGCGTGTTGTTCCCACGATAATGTAAGTGTAATTACTTAAAATATCACATGGGACATGGTGTAATGGTTGCAGCTCCTTACAAACATTTTGTAAAACAAAAAATGGCGATTAAAAAGAGTGGCGGAGAGTTTATTGCCAGTTCTTCTCTCTCCCGTTCTACGCCCTTGATTTGAGAACAGGCAGTAAATGTAAAATTAGAAGCATTAATATGTATTTCTTTAGTGACAAGTCATAAGTGTACATTATTTTACCTATGTGATTAAATTATTTTTATTTTTTTTACCACTGCATTCCATACCTCATCACTGCCGACCATTTTTTGGACAACACAAGGCAAAGCAAGGTTATTACCCACCACAGAACAAAGATTATGATGTAGCTGAGACCACTGTGGACAATCCTCCAGCGTATGCTAAATACAGTTATTCTACTCCCTCGAAATCTTTAAAATCTGAGTTTTAATTCTGTTTGTTTATTACGAAAAGGCCTATGAAAATTATGTCGAAAAGCGCATAAGCTGTATAAAGACTTATGCATAAAAATTGTAGGTAAAAAGCAATTACAATTAAAATGTGCAAACCGAAGCTTAGATATATTGTTTCAAAGATGGTCAATAAATAGAATTTATGGTTATATTTAATTAATGTAAACAAAGGCAACAAGTACCGGCTTACGTATTAATCATTCACATAATGGGAAAAGGAAGACTCGGATTTGCATACGTAAATAATTGCTCCCTATTGGCTTCGTACTTTGAATAATATAAATAATAACTAAGTGACCGTTTTATTAATTGAGATAATATTCATTTAGTAAAGCTAGCTACACAAGAAGTTTTTGAGTACTAGGAGTATTCAAAAACAATATATACCGAATTTAACGTAGGTAACTGTAAGTCACGCGAAACGAAGGGCTAATTTTATACATTTAATGTAAGTAGCCTGTGACTACTAAGTGGAAAGTTCTACAATATGTTCTCTTCCCATGCTTTAATTTTTAAATTAATGTCAGAGTAGTCTTTCAGTTTTTTATCATAGAGTGCTGGTCTCTTTTCCACTTCTTCCATAATAATGTCATTAACAATATCGTCTTCTCGGATATTCACTTTTTGTGTAGATGATGACGCCATTTTGCGTGCACCAAAGTCGAAAATCGGAAGGCATATGCGAAGGAACGATGCTGAGAGTTTCGTCACGGGCTTGGTCGCCGGTCGACGTACATAAATGTCACCTAGTTGTCACGTCGTAACCTGTGCGCATCTCCATTCATATCCACAGACTTGTTATGAGTCACGGTGACAAAAGTAACCCGTGCGCGCTAGGCCTTACATCACTATCAGACTCTAACCTCGCTGATGATGAGATACTTAATCTCCTCATCTTGCTGGTACCAAAGTCTTAAACCTTCTAAATTGATTTCCTTTACCGTCTTAAACGCTACACATACATATCTATTCATGTGATTTTAATTGTTGCCTCGCTTAAAAATCTTCTAAAATAAATGACGATAAAATATCGTCTATAAAATAATATGATTAAAAGTTTAATATCTCCACGGAACACAAGAATCAATTGCAGGTGTAAAAGTGAGCAATTTGTCAAATTAGTGAAACTATTAACCCTTGCGCTGGACTCGAGTCGACTTTACAACGCATTTGTTATGATACAGAACACCCTGAGTAATTTTAGTGTTGTACAATATAAATCGATGTTTAAAACCCTTATGAACCTCAACCTTTTATGCCTGAACTAGCTATTGTTTTGAATTTGGACACTGATTCAAATTTATAGTATGTTTAGGTTCTATTATATTATATATATCTCAAATATAATAGTTATTCTGTATATATATATCTATATATTTTGTACGCTTTGGAGTAGAGAGAGATTAATTAATTATTTTTTTAGAGGCTCTTGGCCGTGGGGTTCAAGTGCACAGGCGCTAATTAAAGATTTAAGTTGGCGCCTGGTAGGTACCTACCGGTGACCCCTGAGCTGGTGCTTTCCCGCTCAACGAATTAGTATGGCAATACAGCGAGGAAATGCCAGCGATAAAGGTACACTCCCACAGGGACCAAACTTTTTATATTTAACTAGCTGACCTGGCTAACTTCGTTCCGCCCTACAACCTTATAATATCGTTGTTACTTTAATTTAACTTATTTTAGGATTTCATTTATGTTAAGTATTACATTAATACAACTTTTTTGCAAATACAGAAATGTTTTATTGCTTGCCATTGCGAAAGAAGAATGGCAGTTCATCAGATCAGGATCAAAGCATGGTTATGCATCTCCTCATTCACCTCAAGATCGGAATTTCTTGAACTGACACGAATTCGACGTAAAATGATGCGTAGTTTTGTCAACAGATGGCACCATATGGTTTTTGCATTCGTAAAATTAATTAATTTATTTATTGTTATTCGATAACTTATCCGATATTTTATTGCTTATTCTGCTATTCGGGACGGAAACAAATCCAACAAATCAAAAACCATGGCAATCGGTCCAGCCGTTCTCGAGTTATAAGTGTTGTAACAAACACGACTTTCTTTTATATATATAGATTATAATTACTATGTAGGTTAAGAAAATTCTAAATACACAGTGTATTTGTGTGTTTTTGTCCAATAATTTTTTTTATATAGATTCTAATTTAGATCAATTTGACAGTCTAGTGTTACATAATTAAGGAAATCATGTCAATAATCAAATTTCCGGTTTCATTTATTTTTCGTTCAGATGTAATATGTATATCAATGTCGGCGTGTGCCAATGAGTATACTGGCTACGATAAATGGAGCTTATCTTCGACGAGTCATTTAAGGACTAGGATGACTTATGCAAGGTATTTAAGATTTCAATATCTTCCTTTCACTCTCTCATATTATTGAAGCAACTTTTACCAATAAAATTTGAATAATCGAATAAACACTTATGTCTAGAACACTGGCAATACTTAAGCATTGTAGAACACATCATACCGTGTGACCATGCCAAAAAGGGATGTGGTAAAGTGTAAATGTCGATAAATTCTGTAAGTATTTATAACTCTAAACATCTACGAAAATTTTACCATAATAGGACTTATTTATTGAAATGTATTATGTTATTTTTTTATTTTAGAATGTATGTTTGGTTTACTTAAATATAATAGAAAATACACCGTACATATACAATAATACACTCTAAAGAATTGGCCAGGACAGTTCGCTAGTATTCTACAAAATAAATAATAGCTAGGCCCCACAACGAGACCACATAACAAGATTTCTATTAAAGCGCACGAAGCATCGAATTTGTCAGTGTTTGATTAGCAAGTGTTGCGCCAATACTGTTTCTATTTATCACTGGACAGAAAATCCTATTCCACAGCAGATGATATAAATTACAATGTAAGGATTATATAAAATATAAGGGACACGCTAAGCCGGCGAAGTAAATTGCCCATCCCTACTGGTACTTGAAGACACTGAGCAATAACATCCTCTCTCCGCCAAGTATATTTAACACTATTCAGCAAAATTCAACGCATTTGCCCAACAAAAATGGCCCCTAAAGTGTATAAAATAAAGTTCATGCGTAGAGCACGAATATAGTTGTCGATTAAGCGAATTATTTTACGCGATATATAGACAATATTGAATCTTATCATACTAAGTTTAAGGTAAGTAGAAGTGAAGAAAAAACGTTGCAAATAATGAAAATGTATTGCCCGCTGCGCGAATTGTGCATTTTGATTTATTCTTACAAACTCGACTCGGTATTAATTCACCAGCAATTTGTCATTCGATGTGAGAAAGTGGTATATTGTTCTTCATTGGGATAATAATAACAATAATAAATATCTTATAATTTTGGATGTGTTTTTGAATTACCATATTTTGATTACCTACTTTTGTACTACTAAATATTGAACCGTGATTTCGGCATGTCTTGTTTGAATGTTACATACCATTAGTCGTCTTGCGATAATATTAATGGACATGTTGGTTGGGCGACGTTTCGTTAAACCTCTATGGATTCGACAAAATTATAGTTGCGGCTATTATAGGCAGGAGATAAATAAGCTGCCACATTGACAATTGCTTATTGTGTCTTTGGCAGTTTTTTTTTTATTATTATTTACCCTGAAATTATTAAGATTAGAATAAATACAAACGCAACAGTATCTAAATAGTATGTGATAATAGCCAGATGCAATTACAGTAGCAATCCGATCGCAGTATCAGCAAAAGTATTGCTTCTATTAAAAACAGATACAAAGTGTTGATTTTTATTTATGAGGACTATTAAGACGTGGGCAGTAGCCGCAGGCAGATCGCTTACCGCGTCTCGTTAAGTGTTGCCATTTAAATAGATAACTGGAGTAATTGACTATTTATTTACTAGAACAGGCTGCTTAACGCTAGTGGCGGAGTAGTAGTGTCAGTCAATTAAATTATTTATGAATTATTATCAATTAATAGATTGAAATATTGTTGGTTGTGCGGCTGCGTATAGAAATAGTACTACCATGTTTTGATGAACGTGTATTACCTAAAATTACGTTTTACGTACAACAGACATCGCCGTCTAAAACGTCAACAATAGGGAATAAGAGTGCAGAGGTCGAGTTTTATAGTTTATACTATAGTTTGGCCAAATGATTGTAATACATATATGATTATAGTTTGCTCGAGGAAAAAAGGGGCGTTGCCATTTTACGGCTAAAATATTTATTATGAATAAAAGGTTACGAATCACAGATCACTGCCCACGTGTTTTTTATTTATTATATTATAAAGCTTGATTTATGTATTTAGTGAGTGAGTATGAGTGTGTATATGATATATGTACCTATACAATTATTAGAAATCAGTCTAGTAGTTCCTGTTAAAAATTCGGACTACCTAGTTACCTTTTTAAAATTCATCCAAACAATAGTCAACAATCTGACACCCACAAAACAAACGACACTTTTTAATATTTTTTACAGTATGGGCAAATAATATAGGCGGCCAGGAAAAAATTGTGCGTGTTGCTAAAATATAAACTAACTTTAAAACAATTATTTACATATAGAAATAGGCAGTTGGATATTATTACCTTCGATTTTCGAAACATATCCGTATTAGTTAAAATTACGCATTTCCTTATGAGTGAATGCAATTAGACAAGTGCGAGGAATATGGTATTAGCAAACATATCGCCATTACAAGCAAGCTAACATTTCTAAGAAGGTGGTCGCAAACAGCTCCATTGTTTGATTGGCAATTTGGACCCTGCACTTTCTTCATGCAAATTCATTAAGTTACCTCAATAGAATGAACCTTACTGCTCGGTATTAAGAAGCACAAAAACTCGCAAAATAGCTGTTAAGTTTAATTGCAAAATCTTTGTATGCCCGCGAAATGTGTTAATTTGAACGTTTCAATGTGGTCGTATAAGGTGTGTAAAATGCTTAGAAAATCCGAGTCAGTATTTTTAATTTGACAGGAACGGGCACTTGAATCATCTCAACAAACAAGAGCGCTTGAGAATGTTCGGGGCTTATCGTTGCTTTGTCCGTTTGTTGATTTGCTTCGATTGTAACGCCCACGTCGGCTATTCGATAAATTAGGGTACCTACTCTCACGAGTTTAAATTTAAGAACACTGTATGGAAAACTCACATTTTAAACATATCAAGACTAATCTGACATAATATATTAGGAATCCGCAAAAAATATGTACGATTAGTGACAAGTTTTTCGATTATATCCTTTCGAAAGCGAGTTTTTTTTTAAATAAATAAAACATCGCTAAACAACTCAATCGAAAATCGAAAGTTAACTGACATGAAGATTTGAACTTTACGAAAATGTATGTAAACCAATTCAGCCTTTGAAAAACCTTTTATAATGGCTGACATGTCAGCCAGACAACCCCTTGTGCAGAGGCTGTTTCAGCGCAGAGGAATCAGTCACCCACGTAGTCCTGGAATGCGCGTGTAGAAATCCTCGGATCACTGAGGTCGCTCCGTGAAGCCTGTGAAGTGCCCAGGAGACTTCTGTGCTTCTGGAAGGAGCCGGGCTAAATTAGCCAGGACTTTACGTATACAACGGACCAATTAAGAGTCAAAGTGCGGAAAATGAGTCCGCCAACCTACTCGTATAACATGCGCTAGATACGCTCAGTGCTAAATCTCGTTTCTGAATGTCAGCCACCATGATGGTGGCTGTACACACTCGGCGAGAGCCTCTCGCCGAGAGTCTCGACCGAGAGGACCGAGAGAAGAGCGCAGCCTGTACACACTCGTTACGTTATTTGTATTTAAAACACCGTTAATAATGGACGTGGAAACCGCTGCTGCTGTTTGTCTTTGTGCAATAAGTTATTATAATTTTCTTCACGTTTACCATAAAAAAAAATGCCATCAGACCTTTACAACAAATAGCAAGAAGATCATCACTGAATGCAAATGAAATTAGAGATGAATTTGCAACATATTTCTTAAATAGTTATATAGCATAATTATTAATATAGTTTACATTATAGTGATTTCCATACAACTTAAATTATTAAGGTATACCTTAATAATAATTTTATTTAAGAAAACTATATTTTTGTATAAGCCTGCCAAAGAGACGATTACAGGCAAATGTGCAAATTTTTTATTATTATTAAGGTAAATTCATTGAATGTATACCTAATTATGGTTTGTATAGAAAATGTCCACGATACGTAGCCATGAGTGAATCTCGCTTTTTCTTTAGTTCCTCAATTGGGATATCCATCGGCCTTATTCGCATCCAAGCATCATGTAGAGGTTGTTTATTTTTGTGTCCTACATCCTTCGGAATCCATAACAACGATTCCCTTTGGTAACACTCCAAAAACTCTAATTCGCGTTCGTTAGACCACATTGTGCGATACGTCCTGTCACAACCACAGTCATCGAGCAAGTGATTGAACGAGTGTGTACAGGTCGCTCTCGTTTTACTCGCGAGACCCTTTGACTCGTGCGCAAAAAACCGACAGGCGACCGAGAGAGGCGAGACCGACTGCGAGGAAGCGAGGCGAGACGAGAGCTCTACTGTACACTCTCGCCCTCGGCCTGTCTCGGGGTGTCTCGCCGAGAGTCTCGACCGAGAGGACCGAGAGAAGAGCGCAGCCTGTACACACTCGTTACGTTATTTGTATTTAAAACACCGTTAATAATGGACGTGGAAACCGCTGCTGCTGTTTGTCTTTGTGCAATAAGTTATTATAATTTTCTTCACGTTTACCATAAAAAAAAAATTACGAAGCCATGGCGAAGAAGAAGATGGTGGATGGTTACTATGCACCGCAACAGAAATAGGTAATTAGGTTCATAAAGTTACGTCCACGGTACGTAGCCATGAGTGAATCTCGCTTTTTCTTTAGTTCCTCAATTGGGATATCCATCGGCCGGCTTATTCGCATCCAAGCATCATGTAGAGATTGTTTATTTTTGTGTCCTACATCCTTCGGATTCCATAACAACGATTCCCTTTGGTAACACTCCAAAAACTCTAATTCGCGTTCGTTAGACCACATTGTGCGATACGTCCTGTCACAACCACAGTCATCGAGCAAGTGATTGAACGAGTGTGTACAGGTCGCTCTCGTTTTACTCGCGAGACCCTTTGACTCGTGCGCAAAAAACCGACAGGCGACCGAGAGAGGCGAGACCGACTGCGAGGAAGCGAGGCGAGACGAGAGCTCTACTGTACACTCTCGCCCTCGGCCTGTCTCGGGGTGTCTCGCCGAGTGTGTACAGCTACCATCACACAATAGCGTGGTCGTACGTTCAAATCCTTTTACACAATGCTTCGGCTTGTGAGGCACAAAAAGCAATTGTTAAGTAAACTGCAGGAATTCTTCTGACGTTTCAGGTGCAGTATATCCAAACCCACGAATAAATGAAAACGTTATATGAAATTTATATTATTTTATTCCAACTTATACCTTAAATACAAACACTTTTGTCTGAATAAGTGCTCAGTCAATCCCATTTATAAATTATTACTAGGTATGATTAGAATAGACCAAGTCCCAAGTACAAGAACCCAAGTCTAATTGCTTTTAATTAAAGTAGGTACTCCTCTCTTTTTGGCAAATTGTGTTTATGCTATCATAAAGAGCAAACGACTTAAGTACAAGGACTGCAAATAGATAGATATTTTTTATAAAAGGGTAAGTTTATAAAATGTTTAATAAATAAAAGGCAGTTTAAATTTTTAACCTACTTTATCATGGATCGTGTTTTCCTATGAGTTCCTCATAATAATCATATGCAAATTACTAATTAAGAAATAAATGTTAGCACCGCAAGTGTGCATGAAGAGTATTTAATAATTTTTGCATAATTTAGTTTTGGATAAGGTTTAAGTATAGATTTTTAATTGCGCACAATAATTCTTAGGTTATCGATCGCACTTTATTTCGCATAATCTATTTTTTATGACTATTTTAAGACCACCTAGAGTACTTATAATTAGCAGACTTTCAAACAAATCATTTTAATAACTTTAAATTGTTTAAAGTACGCGAAAACAAGTACGTATTTTTATAGTATAAATCGGTCAATCATTAGCAAATTATTCTAACAAGCAATGTAAATTAAATAAAGTTATGTTCCTTTAAAAATTTACATCTTGTAAATCCTCTCCTTTTCAGAAAAGTTCTTTGAATAAAACTAGTTTCGAAGATTTATGAGAGTTCCTATATTCACTTATACTCACAAATAATTGTTAATCTATCAACCTATTTCCAAATTTTATATAAAATGTTATAGTACTGCTTTCTATACTTTGAAAAACGTTTAATCTAGAATTCGATCAGTACGTGTATAATACAAGAGCCGTGGACAGAACAGTTGTGTTAGCTATAAACATTTTATCAGTTAATTAATTATATTATATACAAAACATTTATTCAAACAATCTAAAGTAAAAATATTTGAGATATTACAATTAAATTTTTTTATCAGCAATAAAGAAGTGGAACAGTCCACAAATAATACCATCAGCAATTTTTAAATCCTTCTTTTAATTAAAAGAATAAAATTTCGAAAATTACAGCTGGTATTATTTTAAACTTATGCAACATGTTTAGCAAATTCTCCACGGGCTTTAATAATCAGTCCAGACGTCTTAAATTAACTATTTGGAGTGTGGCTTTACAATTTGTAGAGGGGACTATTCTCCGACTATTCAGTATCCCCTAAATCCACCACTTTAAATACACTTTCATTTAGGTTTTGTCTCTTGGTCTGTGACATATCGGATGTAGATCGTGTCATCTGGTTTCGGATCCTCAGCTTCCGTCTCGTCTAATTGGGAGCAGGCAATAGCTAATGCTGAACCATCATGAGAGAAACTCAGAGACGACACTGCTGTGTTATATCTGAAAATTAAATCAATGAATAACAAATTGTCCCACAATATCGCTCCACTATCCAGGTTTTAAAGCATATTATAGTAATGTTTTGAAAGTATCTATTAAAAACTAATCAGTAATTCAAATTATATGTCTCTGCCATCACACATCTTTGAATCTGAGAGCAGGATAATTTCACTTGTATAACATTCTTAAGCAAAAATGTAAACTAATCTCTTCCAGATAAGATTTAATACAATGTAGAGTGTAAACTCTTTATAACGAATTTCAAGGGACCAAGCATTTTTTTTCGTTACGGAGTGTTATATAGAGGGTTGAGAAAAAAAAAACAAATTTAACCAATTAGGTTAACACATAACACTTTCCTTTACTGTCCATCTTGACAGTTTCAAAAGTTTAGTTTTGTAAGCTGATTATAAGAACAATTACACTTAAGTATGTTGTTGATATAGATATAGAATATGAAAATATGTATATCATTGTAATCGAGAATGGCGTTATAAAGAGTGAATTAATGTATGAGTTTTGTGTTAAACCAAACAAATTTAACAATTTTTATGTTATAGAGAGTATTTCATAGTAACGAATGACATTATAAAGAGTTTACATTGTACACATTAATGACTTTTTACACTGTGATGAGATGAGAATCCATTGATTACGACTATGTTTTAAAACAAATTATATGTACCTGTGAAATTGACACAGTCGCTTTTTATTGAAACCATCCCAAATATTAACATAACCATCGGATCCACCAGTTGCAAAAGTGTTGTAAACGGAGTGAAAACTGATTGCATTCACTGGGTATATTTTTTCTACACCTGTTAAATTGAATATAGTCTCATTTTAAAACAAATATTTTAGATTCTAAAAAATCAAATTTAGTACTAAAGCATTTAAGAATGAGTTTTATTATTAGTTACATAAGTAATTCACATTAAAACTCATAGATTATGCAAGTTTATTACATATGGAGCTTACAAACTATTTAAAAATTGTAACTTCTTCTATTTCGTTAAGCTAAATATGCAATAAATGAGTATTATATTTATTTTACCTGATTCTTTTATTCTATGACACTTAAATGCATATTTCTTTTTTTGAACTTCGGGATTACTGTCCAAGTACTCAACAGCCACTCTACCCTCAATAGAACTCAGGACATAGCCCTGCTTGTTTGGAAATACTCTTATACAACGGGTTTGATATTTAAGAGACGATTCTCTCCTCTGATTAACATGACCCATATTACGCACATCCCATACAAAGATCTTCCGCCCGGATGTGCCTACTACAAATTTCTCTCCTACAATACTCATTGTATAAACCTGAAAAAATTATTATGTTTGTTAATTTTAAAAGCTGAACAAAAATCCCAAGCATACAAATTTTTATGATTATCTTAAATAATATCATTATCAATACATTAAATAATATAAGCTATGATCTTATTTCTATTGCAAGCACACACACCCTTTCATTGCCTTGATTGTATGTTCCTACACAATTAGGCACTCTGCTATCCCACATTTTGACCGTTCCATCCCAGCTTCCAGTTAACACGGCATTCACTTCTGCAGCAAACTCCACACAACGTATAGCACCCTTATGGTCACCTAATACAGTTTCTGTAGTGGCGTTTAAATCGTACATTTTTAACGTCTGATCTAAGCCACCACTGTAAGAATGTACGACATCCTAAAATATACAAGTTATCATTAATAAACTGAAATAAACGAAGCTACAGATATTGAGGTTATTAATCACGAAATCTTCCGTACCCTAAAACAAACATCCAGTACAGGTAGTTCATGATTGTACTTGTGCCTTTCAATATTAGCAGATACATCATAGAGCCTAACAGAACAGTCCCAAGAAGATACAAGGAGAAACTGATTCGATTTCGGTGCAAACTTAACACTTGATATAGCGTCCTCCGGGAGACTTTTTAATTTAAATTCCGTGCGGGATTCTGCAACCCGCGTGACAGTCATTGTGGAAGCAATTTTGATAAATTATAATAAATCAACCAAAAATCCAATAAAAGGCTGTTGACAAAATATTAATTTAATAATAACAAAATTAGTTTTCGTTGATTACTAAATTTATGGAACCACCATAGAATAGAAATAGTGGTACACGGATGTAGTAGAGGTAAAAATGATACCAGATTAGTGAGATTGCCAGAGAGTAAAATAATTTATATATAAATAAAATAATATATATTATATATACTATAATATATATATTTCTATCCTTGATGATTATCAATATACAAAAAATAGGAATCCATAGTCCATAGTTTTTAGTCATTAGTCCACAATCACGTCTTGATCGCTATCAAATATGTCAAACTTCATACAGAAAAAATGTTTTCACAAATCTTGAAACTAAATTAATTAGGAGGTTTGATTGAAGACCGTAAGATTAAGTCGAGACCTAATGCTAAATACGTAAAATGTTTTTGACGTTGTGGTATCACGTTCAGCTTTATTATAAACCCTTTATGAATGTAATTAATATCCATAATCTATCTATATGTTAACGTCATAATCAATATAATTATTGTAGAATTGTACAATGTACGTGTAATTAGTAATATTGCCAGAAGATTCAAAGACTACAATATAAAATTGGTGGTATATGTTCAGATTTATGACATTCACGTTAACATGACAATCCCAAATATTTGACATGTTTGTGATGAGGTGTGAACTGTGAAGTGTCACGAAATCCTTAGGCAAAAAGATCGTAATTAATATTCGCATAAAATTTTTACTCGAATGGAAAGGCAAAATATTATTCAGAGTATTTTTATGAGCATTGTGAATGTGCGGTATTCATATAATTAGTACTTCTATAAAAATAAACATTAAATGATCAAGCAATAGTTTAGTGCAACTCGGCTCCCATTAGTACGAATGGAGTAGTTATTGCAATAACGATGCAAACCAACCTCAAGACTAAAGAAATGTTTATAGTCAGGGCTTTAGAAAAGATTTTGGCTGATAAGGACATAAAACGCTCCTACCATAGTCAGCTGAAAAAGTCCTGCGAAGTCGCTCTTGGTAAGGTTCCTTCCATCTTGGCGTATTGCAGCTTGTTTTCCGCTGTTAATACTTATAGTATTACATATACTTACTAGTAAAATTATATGAAGTTTTAACTCAATAGTTGTACGAAAAGTAAGTGTACTGTTGACCTTGAACAGAAAACAAGTGGGGATACATGTTCATAATCTAATCAGAATGTCTCAATAAACTTTAATTATTCGTTATTGCAACACAACCATAAGTTCTTGAAATTTTGAAATTATTTTTTGCAAAAAATAACAGATTATCTAATAATTTGATTGGGTAACAGTAAACTGGGTTAAATTATATTAATAATTTTGTTTACATAACAAGATAAGTAGCTTACTTGTGCATAGTGTTTATTTAACAATTTTTCACAAAGTAAGAAAGAAAATAACAATGATAAAAAATTGTTTCGTATTTCCTATTTTACCATTTGGTATGAAAATTTTAAAAATTTATTTAGACTTTTATTAATATACATAATATGTAACATATCCTTGGTGTCTGTGACTGTCAGAGACATTTATTTACCAAGATTTAAAAAAAATCTGTTGTATTAGTTTTTTAAGATTTTTAATATTTTAATTGTTTCAGAGGAAATAAAAGCTGAGTTAAAAAATGGTGGTCAAGCAGAAACATCAGAAAGTCCTACATCGGGCACATTGCCATTACCCAAAAATGATGCATCCAATGTTATTACAGCAGAAAAATATTTCTTACCATTTGAACTAGCATGCCAGAGTAAAGCATCTCGAATAGTTGTGACTGCTTTGGATTGTCTCCAGAAGTTAATTGCTTATGGACATTTGACTGGAAACATTCCAGACTCAACAACACCAAGAAAACTCCTTATTGATCGAATCGTCGAAACTATTTGTAGCTGCTTTAATGGCCCACAAACAGATGAAGGTGTGCAACTGCAAATTATTAAAGCCCTACTAACAGTTATTACAAGTCAACATGTTGAAGTTCACGAAGGCACAGTGCTTCTTGCTGTTAGAACCTGTTATAACATATACTTGGCTAGTAAAAACCTTATCAATCAAACCACAGCCAGAGCCACTCTTACCCAAATGCTTAATGTTATATTTACAAAAATGGAAAATCAGGCACTTGAAGCAGAGAATAATACTAATAATCAATCTAGTGATGTATGTCACAAAATTCCTAATGGCAATATAGTCTCAGATGAATCTAATCATGTTTCTAATGAACAAAACAAAGACGCACTAGACACAGAAGAGGCTATTGATGATGTTTTAGAAGCCAAGCTAATTGCACGGCAAATTGTTGACTCGGTAATTGATAATGCTATATCAATTGCAACAAAAAAGAAGACAGAAGAAAATGTTGAAAATGTTCCTGATAATAATGAAATCCCATCTGATACTCAAGATAGTCACAGTGTATCACAAGATAGTAATGGGCAAGTTCAAAGTGAAACCCCCATCCCTAGAATACCATCACAAGAAAGTGTTGATGTAATTTCAGAGAATGATAATTCTGTTACTGCAAAATTCACTCATGTTTTGCAAAAAGATGCATTCTTGGTATTCAGAGCTTTATGCAAATTATCTATGAAGCCACTACCTGAAGGCACCCCAGACCCTAAGTCACATGAGCTAAGATCCAAAATTTTGTCCTTGCATCTTCTACTTTCTATCCTTCAGAATGCAGGTCCAGTATTTAGAAATAATGAAATGTTTATAACAGCAATTAAACAGTATCTCTGTGTAGCTTTATCTAAAAACGGAGTTAGCTCTGTGCCGGAAGTCTTTGAACTTTCTTTAGCTATCTTCTTAGCATTACTTCAGAACTTCAAGGTTCACTTAAAGAAGCAAATTGAAGTTTTCTTCAAGGAGATTTTTATGAACATCTTAGAGACCACTAGCTCCACTTTTGAACATAAATGGATGGTCATTCAAGCCTTGACAAGGATTTGTGGAGATGCTCAAAGTGTTGTTGATATTTATGTCAACTATGATTGTGACTTGTCAGCTGCAAACTTATTCCAACGATTGGTAAATGATGTTTCAAAAATTGCACAAGGTAGACAAGCAGTTGAACTTGGTGCGACTCCAAATCAAGAAAAATCCATGAGAATAAGAGGACTAGAATGCCTTGTTTCAATACTAAAATGTATGGTGGAATGGAGCAAAGAGTTGTATATTAATCCAAACATGCAGACAACTCTTGGTGAGAGACCTGTGAGGGAGGAATCCGACCATCAAAGTATTAAGTCACACGGTGGTTCTAGTGTTAGTTTAATTTCTACTGGTTCAAGTAACATTGGAAATAGAGAAACATTAGACTCTCCTGAACAGTTTGAAGTGTTGAAACAGCAAAAAGAGGTGTGGGAGACTGGAATTGATTTATTCAACCGAAAACCAAAAAAAGGTGTAGCTTTTTTGCAGGAACAAAGTTTACTGGGAACATCCATAAAAGAAATAGCAGAGTGGTTACTGACTGATGAAAGACTTGATAAGACATTTATTGGAGAATACTTAGGGGAAAATGATGATAATTCTAAAGAAGTAATGTATGCTTATGTTGACTCAATGAACTTTGCTAACATGGACATTGTAGCTGCTTTACGACATTTTCTGGAAGGCTTTAGGTTGCCTGGAGAAGCCCAAAAAATTGATAGATTAATGGAAAAATTTGCTGCACGGTATTGTGAATGTAACCCAACCAACACACTTTTTACAAGTGCGGACACAGTTTATGTATTAGCATTTTCCATTATAATGCTAACAACTGATTTGCATTCGCCACAAGTAAAGACTAAAATGACTAAAGAACAATACATCAAGCTAAATAGTGGTATAAGTGATAACAATGATTTACCTCGTGAATATCTATCTCAAATATATGATGAAATAGCTGGCCATGAAATTAAAATGAAGAACACCTCAAAACCTGGGAAGCATATGTTTACCAACGAAAAGAAGCGTAAATTTACTTGGAACATGGAGATGGAACAAATATCCACTGCTGCTAAAAACTTAATGGAATCCGTGTCACATGTTCAGACACCTTTCACTACAGCCAAGCATGTTGAGCATGTGCGACCTATGTTCAAAATGGCATGGACCCCATTTTTAGCCGCATTCTCAGTGGGATTACAGGATTGTGATGACCCTGAAATAGCCTCATTATGTTTAGATGGCATCAGATGTGCAGTAAGAATTGCATGTATATTCCACATGTCACTGGAAAGGGATGCATATGTACAAGCGTTAGCGCGTTTTACACTACTAACGGCCAATTCCCCCATTACAGAAATGAAAGCTAAGAATATTGATACAATAAAAACTTTGATAACAGTGGCGCACACTGATGGTAACTACCTTGGATCTAGTTGGTTGGACGTGGTCAAATGCATTTCACAATTAGAGCTCGCACAGCTTATCGGTACTGGGGTGCGGCCCCAGTTTCTCTCAGGATCTGGAATAAAACCTCAACCGGATGCATTAAAATTTAGTCTGATGGCATTAGATCCCAGCGTAAAAGAACATATTGGAGAAACAAGTTCTCAGAGCGTTGTAGTCGCTGTCGACAGAATATTTACAGGATCAACCAGACTGGATGGTGACGCTATTGTTGATTTTGTAAAAGCCCTTTGTCAAGTATCTCTTGATGAATTAAGCCATCCGTCTAATCCTCGTATATTTTCTCTGCAAAAAATTGTTGAGATTTCATACTACAACATGGGGCGTATCAGGCTCCAATGGTCTCGTATTTGGCAAGTGCTTGGCGACCATTTTAATAAAGTAGGATGCAGTAGTAACGAAGATATAGCTTTCTTCGCGGTTGACTCCTTGAGACAATTGTCCATGAAGTTTATAGAGAAAGGTGAATTTGCTAACTTCAAATTCCAAAAGGACTTCCTGCGTCCTTTCGAACACATAATGAAAAAAAATTGTTCACCGACAATCAGAGATATGGTGGTTCGCTGTATCGCACAGATGGTTAATTCACAAGCACCGAACATAAAATCTGGATGGAAAAATATATTTTCAGTATTTCACTTAGCAGCCAGTGACCAAGACGAATCAATCGTTGATCTAGCATTCCAAACGACAGGAAAAATTATTACAGATTTATACGAAAAACAATTTCCAGCCATGATTGACTCATTCCAAGACGCTGTTAAATGTCTATCAGAGTTTGCCTGTAATGCTAAGTTTCCAGATACATCGATGGAAGCTATAAGACTGGTTAGATCTTGTGCGAGTGCCGTTGGTGCGTCTCCACATTTGTTCGCAGAGCACGCGGGCCTGGAGGGAGAACCTGGGGCCCCAGAAGAGGATAGAGTCTGGTTGAGAGGATGGTTCCCTCTACTGTTCTCACTATCGTGTGTTGTGAGTCGCTGTAAGCTTGATGTACGAACGAGAGGACTCACTGTCCTCTTTGAAATTATAAAAACGCATGGTGATGCATTCCGTCCCCATTGGTGGAGAGATCTTTTTAATATATTATTCAGAATTTTTGACAATATGAAGTTGCCTGAACATCAATTAGAAAAGAACGAATGGATGACTACAACGTGTAACCACGCGTTGTACGCCATAGTGGACGTGTTTACACAATATTTCGACATTCTAGGCTCTTTATTGTTAGAGCAGCTGTACGCACAACTGCATTGGTGCGTTCAACAAGACAATGAACAACTTGCTAGATCAGGTACGAATTGTTTAGAAAATCTAGTCATATCGAACGGAACGAAGTTCACCGAGGACACATGGAGCAAAACGTGTCAAATTATGTTGGATATATTTAATAGTACCCTTCCTACATCATTACTGACTTGGAAACCTGAAGAAAACGAAGATGGAGAGATTCAGCACGTGCGACATGGTATTCTTAAAAAACCACAAGGGGGTGACGAAATCAAATCATCGAATCGCGTGTTTAACAGCCTTCTCATAAAGTGTGTCGTACAATTGGAACTCATTCAAACTATTGACAATATCGTGTTTTATCCTGCGACCTCGAGAAAAGAAGACGCAGAGACTTTAGCCTTAGCAGCGGCCGAATTGACGGGTGGACATCCGGGGACCGAGCAAGAATGTCAGAGAGAAGAACAAGGCATGTATAGGCTGCTAAGCTCGCCACACTTACTACGTCTGGTAGAATGTCTCATGTGCAGTCATCGGTTCGCCAAGACATTCAATACTAATAATGTGCAAAGAAATGTATTGTGGAAAGCAAACTTCAAGGGTTCAGTGAAACCCAATATGTTGAAACAGGAGACGCAGTCGCTAGCGTGCGTATTGCGGATACTATTAAAAATGTATAGCGACGAGACCCGGCGAAGTCATTGGCCTGCGGTACAGAACAGCCTTATAACTATATGTTGTGAAGCCTTGGAGTACTTTGCGGGACTCAATAACGAAGCCCATCGGGATGCCTGGACCTCCATCCTGCTTCTCATTCTCACCCGGATATTAAAGATGCCCGATGAAAGAGTAAGTTTTTTCTTACTTAATATGTAAAATAAGATTGTTGCTTCTTTAATTCACAAGTCACGCCACTAGAGAGGAAATCCCCTAATACATCGTAAGTTGTGTCATCGTTATTGACAACTAAATGGTTTAGTACTGTTATTCTTAAAAATCCTTGTACCTACTTACAAAAAATTTTTTAAGTAAATACAATTACCATTTATCAGGCGGTTTATAATCTGAATATATTTGGGCTCCAATAAATAAAACATTCTCACTTATAATACCACAAGTCATGACGACTATATTAATTGTTTGCAACGAACCTATCGGGAAATGCCCGATAATTTTGAAGCTCGTGTGGTATTCGGGGGATTATTTTTCCGACCCAAATGTCGGCCAATAGAATTGCACCATGAGACGAAATGTACAGTTAACAAATAAGAATTTCATAATGAATAAAACAACTACTTAATACTTTTCTTGAAGCAACGACCAGAGAAAATTTTCACAAAAAATTATCAGTATAATACCATGTAGGTTGTACCACGTGACGTCGAATGGTGCAATTCTATTGGCCGATATTTGGGTCGGAAAAATAATCAGAGGAAATTCTAAAAATGGAAACAGGAAAATGTTTTAATAATTTTAAACAAGGCTCATTATTGCGACGGATATATGTATTAGGTATTACTTATTCAAGTCACGTTTTCTGCATTGACCTACAGACATAATATAACATATGAAGATATACCTAGCCCTTTATTATTTCGCATATATGTAATGGAACAGAGAACAGCCCTGCGATTCTGTAACTCACTTTTCGAACTCGCACAGCGGTTTTCGCATCGGCGGTCGCTCTCAAATCAGTCATTTTATGATTTGGCATTCTGAAAAGCTTGTAGTTTATTGTTTATCAGAATGCCAAATCATAAAATGACTGCTTCACGACTGATTTGAGAGCGACTGCCGATGCGAAAACCGCTGTGTGAGTTCGAAAAGTGAGTTACAGAATCGCAAGGCTGAATAGCAGAGTATGACTCAACTAGTATATTCGCGCGACTCTTGGTCTAATTGACATACATAAATGACAGAACTCAACCATCTCATTTTGTCACATCTTTAATTAAACAAGTATCTATTCAATGTATCAATAAATGATTAGATTAGATGTTTGTTATCGTGAAAAATATTGATTACCGGCACGAAACTTGATCAGATTTGTATTTTTGAGTTCTGTACTTTTCGTAAAACAAAATTACGAAAAACTCCTAATTTGTGTGTTTGTACAGTGAAGCTATATGATAAAGTTAGTTATATGAAATGCATATTATTATATACATTTACGTTGGAAAAAAAGGTCTTAAGAAAAGACTTTTTGTCTAGTTAAGTGTATCACCTTTTACGATTTCTCAAGTAATATTAATATGGAAAATTTAGTAACATCAAAAGTAGTTAAATTGTTTAAATATAATAAATTCAATAATTTTCCTCTTTCCACTACTTTTTCATATTTTCATTTCTTATTAAAAATAATAGCTGTATTTCTACTATTTATAAATAATAATCAATGTCATTAATTAAGATTTGACGGTTAACTTCAATCGGTAAAAATATGATTAATTACTTGTATAACCCGTTAAGCTCAGCCTAGTTAAGTGCACTCATCTGGGAGTCACACACATTATTTTTTTATAGATATAAATAAATAAAGAACTAGATTTACATTTAAGTTTCATGGATCACTTTACATTAGCCTTATTATTAACTTCGTGACATAAGTTTAGCCTTCGCGTGTAGCTTTAACATGTAAGGCTGGTTACCAAGGCTGGTGACCTTTGACACAAAGAAAACGCTTGTAAAACTTACCTATTATGTAATCATAAAAACACTTTGTTTTACTTGACAAGAATTTCCCGCAATACTTCTGTTTATCTATTAGGTGAACGTGACTACCCTAAAGTCCTTGAATACTGCTGCGAAAACTAATGAATACATAATGATTTTCAGTTTGCGGCGCACGTGTCAAATTACTACCCCCTGCTGTGCGAGATCACCTGCTTCGACCTGAAGCCGGAGCTTCGGTCAGTTCTTCGACGGGTCTTTATACGAATCGGTCCAGTCTTTAATATAGTTTCCAAAACGCAATAAATTGCTTTACATATTTAATAACAAATGGCCTTATAGTTTCATAGGTTAACGTGACTTCGTTATTAAGTGGTGCAATCATTTTAAAAACTACACTCGCCTAACAGGTCAGAGTCAATAAGAGATTGGTTATTTCATATTTTTTTATTTCAATCAATGACAGCAATCAGTACTTCAGTAGTATTAAAAGCGATTAATAGAGTGTGGAGTAGAATTAATCTAATTTATATAAATTATCAAAGTTAAAACTTAAATTGTATAGTAATAAAAAGATAGCTGTTGTATCTATAAATTATAGTTTATTTCTGTATATTTGAATGTTTACAGTCTGAGAGCTGAATTCACTCTTTTCATTGCTTACTCTTGTTTTGGCTAGACTGATAAAACTGTGATTGTGATAATTGTTCACAGCTTTCCATGATTCATTTTTCTGAGTGACTTCAGAGCTCACATGCAACTGATTATATTATTCATTATAATTATTTAAATAAAATAATACTTAAATGCATCAATTATTTCTTAAGCAATTTTAAGTCCTTCAATAGACCTCTCCAGCGACTCCATATCCCAAATGACTAGCTGACCGTCCAGGCCGGACGTACTGAACTTCTTAGCATTGGCTTTAGACCCTTTGTGCAGGTTAATGCATGTAATTGCATTTTGGTGGATAGAGTCTAGGAATGTATCGTTGGTTTCAATTCGTGCCTGACGGTCCAGCGATTGAAACTTCTTCATAGCTGAGAGCCCTCCAGACTCTTTACGTTGAGTATTGTCCAACTTGGCTACGAACTTAATTTGATCACCGTCATGGCAATATAAGAGAGGTATACAGCTGTGTCCAGCAACTACTAAAAAGTTATTGGAAACCCAAATGCAACCCAAAAATGGCAAATACTCAGTCTTAAGTTTGATAACTGCTTTACCTCGAGCAGCATCAGCAACATTGATGGAACTGTCGTGGCCCACCCAAGCTACTTTATTGCCATCTCCAGAAAAGGAAACACTGTGCACCCAACCACTGCCAGCGGAAGGAAATTCTGCCAAAAGTTGGCCAAGGGGGAGTTTAGAACCCCATACATTAGGCCCGGGTTGATCTTCTATATCCTTGATGTATGCTGAGAAGACCCTCACCTTAAAATCAGTTGATCCCGCAACTAAAAGAATATTATTAGGGTGCCAATCAAGAGTTGTGACAGTTGAACGAATTGGCTTTTTGATATGTTTTGAGACCCACCAATTGTTTTCCTTTTCAAAATAACAAATAGAGATGAGGCGAGCCCCTGAACCGACAGCAAATTTATTCTCCATTGGTGACCATTTTACACAAGTTGCAGCTCTGTTAATACGAAGAAGAACTAATGTTGTAGTCCACTTTCCTTCTTCATTTTGAGTCCAAACATATGCATTACGGTCCACTGAACAAGTCACAATCCTGTTAGTGTTTGGAGCCCAATCAATACCCATAACTCTCATGTCATGCTCAACTAGATTATCTGTTTGTTTCCAATCATTACCTTCCTTTTGATATATATGAACTTCATTGTTGTTGGGGGAGAATGCAATTTCTAAAACAAAAATGTCTATAGTTGTAGTGGTACAGGTAATTAACGCAAATTAAGCAGAAATATTGAAATTACTAACGATTTCTCTCCTTATTCCATGCGTGACTCGTTAATGGAGCGCATGAATCACCGAACGTCAGAGTTTGAGCCATTCTTAAATCTGAAAACCACCAAATGAATGCTCACTTAGGTGATGGGTGATATTAACAAACTGAACTGAATAACTAATGTATAAAAACAAATCACCTTCAATGACTTCCGAAACTGGATTGTAGGAGTCTTAATATTTTGGAATGTTCGTTTTTCGCGGACTCTGGTCAGTCAACACGAATTGCTACCTAATAATAAATTATTTTAAAATTAGTAAATAACTGTTAAAAAAGCAAGGAAAGCAATATATTTTAAGATATACAAACCAAGCGAAAAAGGAGTGGAGATATCAGTCACTGCAATTGCAATATAATCAACTGTAAAAAAAATGATAGGTTTGCAGTTTGATGACTTGTCGCTTGAGGCATTAATCAAAGTCATGACAGCATTATCTCTGTTACAAGTCTAGTACATTATTCTGTCAAACAACAAAACTAAACATCTGTGGCTTGACTTTCTTTTTTTGTATTTTGTGCCAGCCCGCGCCCTCCTTAGCCCTTTGTGACAAAAATTGAAATAGCTATTATAAACTATTTACTATTGACATTTGACAGTGAAGTCTCTCAACTCTCCCTCCGGCCTCCACTCTCCAGTCTCCACTCTCCAGTAGTAAATATTTTTTATCGGCCTAATTGAAAAAACTCAAGATTCAAAGCCTTTATTTTTAACTAATATAGTAATTGAAAAAACTATTGTAGTCTTTATTCTTCGGCTTTCCAGTGGTCCTTCCTAAACCTGTCGATCCTGTATCTATTTTATATTCAATCGAAAAAAGTAGCTATTTTATATTTTAATTAATATTTATACGAATACAATTTACCATGTCTGGACGTGGTAAGTGTATTAATTTATTATAAATTAGATATTATTGAACTCTGTATAAAAATCGTGCTTATATTTCGCAGGAAGATTCCGTGGCCATAAAAACGATAGAAATCATGGTCACAAGTCTTTGTCTTCTGTAGCAAGAGAAGCTGCTATTTCTTTACCGGATGATAGTCCTGTGCTGCAAATGTTCAAAGTTGCTGCCCAGAAGTTAAATGATCGTCAAGATCGACATGAGCGATTGGTCAAGCTTTCTAGAGATATTACAATCGAAAGTAAAAGAATTATATTTCTTTTACATTCAGCTATCACGTAAGAATGTTTTTATTATAAATCTTTACAATGTTTCACTCTGCTGTCTTCTCTTTGTTAGGATATAACCATTTTTATGTGATATTGTAGTGGTCAAACGAATGTTTGTTCATTAACAAATCATTGCACAAATACACCCCGTATTTGTGCAATGATTGGTTTAGAAAAATGTGTTCAAGCATTCATAGCCAATAAATATATTTTAGCTACAGCTAATATTTGAAACAATTTCCCATTTTTATTAGGATTGAATCAGCTGAATTAAAAATAAATGAAGCAAATGAACGACTGCAGAAACTAATTCAGGGTCCCATTAAAAGTATTGGATTGGAACTAGAAAATAGACCTGCTTACTTACACTCTCGTGCTGTAACTGCTGGTTTCCAGGAATTTATTGAAGCAAGAACCTTTTGCTCCTTCTTGGAGAGAAAGTTGCTTATCTCATGGTCTGAGGTGCAGAAGGAGCTGGCGTATGCTATGGATGTAAAGTCAGTAACTACTATGTTGACGCAATCTGATTATATGTTAGGATTAGCAGATTTGACAGGAGAATTGATGAGAAAAGCTATTAACAGTATTTCAAGTGGTGATTCTAATGATTGTTTTGAGTCATGTCAGGCAGTAAAAGATCTTTACACTGGATATTTAGGTGTGTAATAATTGATAAATACTTTATTTTCAAACTGGATATGCAACTCTTGCCATTTTTCCCAGATTGGTTAATTAGCAAATTACTTTTTTTTTTCAGGATTATTTGGCATAGATAGAGAGTTATCTCGTAAAATGTCAACCACACGCAATAATGTGTTCAAAGTAGAATCAGCTGTGTATGCACTCAAGGTGAGAGGTGGTGAAGCACCACCCACATTACTACTTGCAGCTCAACCAGATTGGGAGCGCAATAACCATTCTGATGATGAAGGATTTTTTTAATTAGTATGTTTAAGTTGAAGTAAATATGGAAATAAAAAATAAATACACTGCATCCCTTGGTTTTTTTTTAAGTACTGCCTTTCTGACATTTCAATGTCATATTTTGTTGTGTCATGTTCATAATTTTTTCGTTTTTGTAGTAAAAAGAAAAAAAAATTGGTAAGTATAACAATTTATTGTTTTAAAGAACTTAGTATAAAACTTAAATCTTGAGTGATCACTTAACAGAACATATCAAGAATAAGTAGATATCACGATTTAGTTATAGCATTTTGTTGATATTATATTAGTTACAATCTTAAAGAGTAATGTCTAGAAATTATACATTAGTGACAATAAAAATGATGACTAGGCCCAAGAAATAAAAAAAAGATGAGACATTATTATAACAGCTTTTATTTACCATCTAGTGGATGCCATTCATCTGATTCATCTGACCCATAGGGGTCTGGCTCTGACCCTGAACAATCAAGATCAAAATCTGATCCATATGGATCAGATACACTACCTCCTCTGTTTCTCCGACGAGCTCTTATATTTAATCCATTCAAATCTTGATCAGATTCATCGGTTGTATCTTCTATCTGTTTTTTTTTCTTTTTGGTCTTAGGTTTACCTGTCGAAGATTAAATGATGTTTTATAGAAACATTATCTTAAATCTCCAAGTACACATCTTTTTAATCCAAGGCTCCAAGCACACATTTAAGAATCATTATTGTATTTGCAACACCCTTCATTTGAATCTTCCGAGGTGTCAATATCTCTAATATTGAATTGTGGGTTAACATTTATTACTGTGCCATAGCGTGTAATTTGAAAAGCTGAAACGGCAAAGCAAATAATTATGATGTAGTGACAAAATACAGTTACTTTGGCATGTATTTGTATTGCATTTTCGCGTCGACGTCACTCGAAATTTACGAACCTTGTAGCTGCGGTAGCCGTGTGGTCCCTGGTGGATGGGTATGAGTATCCCAATGCCTTGGATCATTCTTTGTGCAGTACGCTCCATTAGGGCATACACCCCTATCACTTGTTCCCCAATCAGAATCCCTCGGATGACTGTATTGTACCAAGTGAACTGGATTGCGTCTAAAATTATTAAACCTTATTATGAGCAAATTTAAACAATTTAGTCTAATATTCGTAAAAAAATTACCCTCTATTAAAGTGAGCTTATAAATGAATATCATCAACCGCAATAGATTTTCTTATGTAAAAAAAATATTACTGAGACCTTAAATAAAGCGAAACTGAATAAAAACTTAGTTGTGACAAAAATTTGTTTATATCCACTCCATAACATTCTAACACCTAATTTGAAAGCATTCATGCTTTAACAGTACATACTGTATATTTAGCACAACATACCTGTAACATCTTGCCCCATAGTAACACCTTTCTCTAACACTTGCGGGATTGCCTTGATGAACACTTGAACTGGAAGCCTAACCAATAACATCACATATAATGTTGATTTGAAAGAACAGTTAACTTAACATGTACCTTTAATTGCAGTTACAATTGAATTGACTCAATAAAAAATTAGTTTATACAGTGCTGAGTTTTTTTTAACTAGGAAAAGCATTTTACATACACAGTCACAGTCACCCCCTTGCCTGTTTCCTATCTGTCCATAAAAAAATTAACAATGAAAACCAATTAGCCGAGCAACCAGCTGTGCTTCTATTGTGTGTGCACTGATGTTACAATCTCGAAATTTGCTGCTATACTGTTAACTAAATATTAAATGAATTGTGGAGTGAAAGAATATTGGAATAGTTTTTGTAATGATAGTAAGAAATCACTACCGTGTTAGCATCACTTATCCCCTGCTGAGCATTTCCATAACTGCTGTCAGGTGGCTCCAATTTGATCTTCTTTATAGGATCAGACTCACTGTTTTGACTTTCTGAAATAAAGATGTCATTGCAAAACTTACCTAGTAATTAATAGTTTAATGGCGCCTACACTGCATCATACTACTACAAGTACATACAAGCTTACAATGAAGGAAAATAATTTCTTAATAGATAATGACTGAAAATTATGAAATAAATTTAAAAGATAACACAGAAAATAGAAATCCTTGATAAAATGAAAGTTTTTTATCAAAAATATGCCCTATTTCACATAATATTATAAATAATGCTTGATGGAATAATTATAGGCCTTAAAAGTACTAAAAACTAGGATTATTAACAGAACATTACAACTAGTATTAAAAAAAATACATGTTGAGTTGATAACCTTTTCATTAGTTGGTTAAAACCCAGTTTCCATTTTTAGGCAACATTATTGTATAAATAATATTTAGGACTAACAATTAAAATCATTTCCAAGTATTTTGTTTGTTAATGTAATTTTCATTATTAAATGTGAAAACAATCTTTAAAAATTTGGTGTATGTTTCACATAGACCCAGAAATATATCATGTTTGAAATTAAATCATACCTGAATCAAAATTTAAAGTATCCTCTGAGGCACTTCGTCTTCGTTTTCCTGGTGATGCAGTCAAGTTAGGTTCTTGTGTGCTGTCCAATTGCTCAGTATTTGGTTCTTGGACTGAAAAAATATTCATATATTTAATTTAGTGTTAGATATTAGATATGTCATCCTACAGACTTCAATTTGTATTTGTATGTTTTACTCCTACATATCCTTAAATTTGGTCAGATTATGATAAAATTTGGGTGTTTTATGAGAAAGAGTCTAGAGCAAGAAAAATATTTAACATTAAAAAATACAAAACAAAATAAAAATGTATTACTTATGTTGTGTTACAACAAATGTGTATCTAGCATCTTATATGTTGTTATTAAATACACTTACATCTTTCAGCTTGCTGAATGTTGTCATCATGAGATGATATAATACTCAATGTTTCTTCCGATGTTTTTGTTACATCTTCATTTTTATTTTCTTTAATATTATTTGTTTGTTCTGAAGAATTTTTTTCATCCACAACAATTATTTCAAACCAGTATGTTCTGGGTAACAACCCAATTTTGTCACCATTAGACAACACTACCATAGAATTTAAAGCTAATGCTTCCGATTTACTGGAACCTCTTTTGGTATAGAATACAGGATTGTGGTGGAGCTGAAAAATATTTTATAAGTGATGAAAATTTAAAATAATGACTGAATTAAGTGTTTCTGTAACTATATACAAATACTTACAGCATTAACAACAATAGAATCATTGTTCACTTCAATCTTTGCATGCTTTCTGGACACCCGCTTATCAAACTGAAACACATTAATTTGAGCAAATAATCCATTTTACTTTAAGCTTAAAAAGTAAAAAAAAAGATGACACGATCATACCACTTCTAAAAGTTCTCCTCTTCCTATAATGTGACTTCCAGGAGTTAGTGTAATCTTTTTTAGGGTATCAACATCGGTACGAACAAGTTTGACGGGCATCTTAGTTACTTTTTATTATGTATATTTGTTATATATTAGTTAAAGATTGTTTGAATTTAACAATAAACTTACAAAACATTTAAATTACAGAAATTAGACTCAGATGAAATAGTAAATCCTAAATATAATGTACTCTATGGTAATTGGTAAATACAGACTTCGAAATGTTTCGGAAATCGAAAGAACGAACTTTCCATAATTATACAAAAGTCTTTGAGTATTAAGCCAGAAATAATACTCAAAGACAAAAGTAGAATACTGTATGGCATAAATTTCCAGACTGCAAAGTTTGAACACTTGTATTTACTAATCTGTGGTGTTTTTAATTATTAAATATTTTTGTGGAACTTTGTATTTTGGAAGACCACTGACGAGTGTTAAAAAAATTTTCTCATTTACTTTTTGCATTCGTAATAAGATTTCTTTCTAAATAAATGTTAACAAAGAATAGAAGCAAATTATTTTAGCAAGCGTTTTAAGAACAATTAAAAGAAATAATAGTTAAATAACTTAGTTATGTTTTTAAACAAATCATAACAATGATCAAAGCTTCGTGTCTTAGCTCTAACAGACCCTTATCGGGGCAGTTGTATAAATACACCAATGTTGTGAAGGGTTGGCAACAAAGATGGTTTGCTGTGGATCCAGAAACTGGAATTCTTACGTATTATTTGTTTGATGGTCCAGGTGATACAGTACAGCCAGGGCAACCAGCTAGAGGAGAGGTAAGTTATTGCAATGATTTAAAGTAAACATTGCTATAAGTGTAAAATAAAGAATAATTGTGATGAACCAAAATCTTTTTTTTTAGGCACATTTAGCTGGGGCTGTGATTTGTCCAAGTGATGAAGACTCAAAAACCTTTACCATAAACTGTGCTTCAGGAGACATGCTAAAACTAAGGGCAACAGATGCAAGGGCTCGACAAGAATGGGTTAATGGTTTGAGAGCAATTGCAGAAGTACATACAAAGGTGTTAATGACATTTATATTGAATTCTCCCTCTTTAATGAAACCCTCCCCTTTGTTTATATATTCAATAGCATTAAATGTTTTTAGTGGTAAGTTCTATATCCTTTCAATTGAAAGTTAATATACCTATTACCAAATAAGTAATATGTATTCCAGGCAATGGGAGCTAATCCACCATTGCAGCCAAGAGAGCAACTAGCTGTTCATGATGCTATGGCTTCAGCTAGGCAGCAGCTTCAGACTACTGAGCTTAGGTATATATATCCCAATAAGTTGTATAACTTATGTTTAATAAATCTGTTTTGTTGTTTCTTGAGAGTATATACATACCATACATACAAGAAAAAACATGAATTCCCACACTATTTTTTGCTAAATTAAGTTAATTGACTATACTATTCTTCTGAACAGTATTTAGCATAGCTTAAACACTATTGAACAATGAATGAGAGAAATGAGTACTTTTTTTAAATAGTATAATTGAATAATATTTAACAGTTATTAATGAGATTTTGAGTGCTTAACAGCAAATCGCGAACTTTAATCAATAAAAAATTATATTTACTAGTGATGCCGCATTAGCCAGATGCATAGAATCATCAGATTCACCCTTTACACACACTGATCCAGACTTATTACTGCTGAAGGTAATATGTTGTCCTAATTTGTAAATGACATACGCTTAGATTATGAAGATATTTTAATCAAAGGAAGTACCAGTAAACTTACCATAGATCTATAAGAGAGTGATATCAGGGCGATTAAAAGACCTACATTGAAATTGGATTGTATTATTTATTAGAATATTGGATACAGAAAAGAGGGTCATTTCTGTATGTTTAATCTTACTTTCTGCTTTCTCTAACCAAAAACATTTATTGTTTCTGTTTTCTAGTATATCTGCTATATAAGCTATAATTTTTTAATTTTCAGGCAACTTCTGCTGCGAGTATGCAGTGCCTACTACAATGTTTAGGTATATTAATGCGCCAACAGCAATATGCCACTGCTACTATTAAGAATTCTAACAATGATTCTCACTGAAATAGTGTTGTTATAAAAGTTTTATTAGTATATTAATTAAGTCTTGTTATGAACTCGGTTTCCAAAATCAACTTTTAAAAGGGTTTCTTCTAGTGGAATAAAATTGTAAGGAATATCTAGTCTAATTATTGGAAATCAATTAATTTATAAATCTGTATTTTATTATTAATATAAAAGTGCATAATAAAATTAGCGCAATTCAGAGTATGACGTCATCAAACTGATTTGTAGCCGCAAATAGATGTAGCTACAGTGTTTTCAATTCATACTAAATGTAATTAAATTTCTATTACTTCCAAATTTGTTTTATTTTAAACTAGCTCCCCCGTGAACATTTTGTTATGCTACCCCATAGACTGCTTTTCCGGAATAAAAATCCGAAGTATTTAATATTCCTTAGTAGTAATAAATTCATTCTTTTTTTAATTTTTCTCAAAATTTTTCGAATTGGTCCAGCCCTCTTCGAGTTTTGCGCTTAGCAACATATTTGTCGATTTATTTTAAATATAATTTCTCACCTGTCATATTCACCGCTTACAATCGTATTATTATGTGTTTGCGTGTTGGAACGCAACTAATTATAATTGTATTTGTAATGGGGTTGGGATTATATTGAGGAAGTAAACCAATGCACAAAATTGAATTGCATTTGCACATTGAACTGCTTCATCATACGGCAAATCTAGGCACTAGCGTTTTTAAAAATTATTGTACATATTACCAAATAAAGTATAAGCAATTTTATTTGGTAATACAATAATTTATGAAATCGTAGTCCTTTTGGTTGCGAATTGAGAAATCCAAATAAACGTGTGGATAAGTATAGAAAAAAGGTTCTATTATAACTTTACCATAAAACTTTTCTAGGTCAGTTACGAAAAAGTCAAACAATAAAAGAATGGCATTCAAAAGTTTGTTTAGTATCACAATTAAATCAATCATGAAGAAAACAGCAACGCCCTGAAATAATATTTGTTTTTGTAACATTTCTTATACAATTTAGTCATCTTTTTTCTAAAGCAAAATGTGTGATCAAGAATTTAGGACATTAAGGATTGACCCTCGATACCCATTTCAAAATCAGACAAAGTGAGAATTAAATTATTATTATACCATTGATTTTGCACATTTTTTTAAAATTCATGTATAGAATAGTGAGTTAATACGTACTTAATGAGCTCAAGCGCCTGTTTAAAATGTAGCGCAATTATGCCGTTGTAATATTGCTTCTAGAAGTAAAAATGATATAAAATATTGAATTTGACAGGGCCTGCTACGACAATTACTGTGACTACTACCGTTGTACGCGCCTGTTAGGCGACGTTGATGATTGCAAAATCTTCAAGAAGTATTTTGAAACAATTTGTCCAAATTTCTGGATCGAACATTGGGATGAGCTGCGTGGAAAAGGAGCCTTTCCAGGACCCATTTAAATCTGAATGATTCTTGTAATTTTTAATAAATTTGTTGCATTTTTATTGCATCTTCATTTAATACCGTTTTAATTAGCTAGTACGACTCTGGTCAAAATAGTAATGGTATTTTGGTGAACCTACGTATAAGAGGATGCTAGTATGGTGTATAGGCGCAAATCATTGATAAACTAGATTAGATTAGAGTAGATAAATAGGTAATACTTCTAATAAAAACCTAGAAAATTAAAAATAATTTGTTGGTTTAACTCTTTATTCTACATCGGAACAAACCTAACAGGAATTAAAAATAAATAAAGTAACTAGACGAATGAATTAAATCCTTCCCGCGAAAGATCCCTCTGAACGTTGGGTGTCCCACTTGTCGACCCATTCATTGGGGCAGAGGGATTTGTACACGCGCTTGAAGTAATTGCACGGTTCGTATGTCTCTCCTCGCACCTTCTGGCAACGGTGGAAGTCTACATAACTTTGATAGCAGTGTCTGAAATGTCAAGTATGTTTAATATAATAAACTACGACTGTAAAAAGTGTCATCTTTTTAGTTTCAAAAATAGCCAAAATTTATATATTAACTTATGCATACATTTTCACTTGTTGTAGGATATAAATACATACATATATAATATTTGTAAGTAGACCAACGTCTGTATGGCCTTAAGATTTATATTTTGACTATGTTTTAAATACATCGTTGTATAAATAAGGGCTAAAAATAAAATATCCGCCATCGCCCGTGTGTCGGTACAAGGATGTAATGTTATAATAATTTAAAGTTTTACCTTGTTTGATTCTGGTTAGGGAACCGCGGGTCGAAAGGTGCGGTTTTGATATCAGCAACTGATTTGATACTTTCAGGCATTCTGCTGCAATGATGAGAGAAGTAAAAATATAGATATTTTATCTTTATTAGGACAAATTAAATTCCGATAATAGGTTACAATATACGCGAACGGTTTTAAAAAAATATTCATGAATTAAAAGTACATAATTATATAAAATTACAACTATTTGACAAGTGGTCTAGTCTTTCTTTCCTCTTCACACGACGTCTCTCTATATTTTTTAACTTCCTGCATATACAGAGACCAAGCATCTTTTGGTGTATTGTCAACGGTTTGTTCATCAATTGCTTTAGCTTTTTTAACGAGTCCAGTCTTAAGAACTCTACCTCCACGCCTTTTTCCTATAAATGGTAAAACTGGTTTTTTAATTTCTGGTTTCTTAACTTCTTGTTTTTTTGTCTCCTCTTGAAGTTTCTTGAACATCTCTAAAAAGCTTCCGTCATTTTTAATAGGAATCGGGAGAGGTGTTTTACTGGTCTTTGAACTAGAAGGCCCCTCGAGAGCAACTTGACCCGGTGGAGGAAGTAATTCAGCAAAATTGGGTCCCTCTACTTCAGGGGGATCTCCATAATCAATATCATCTACTTTTGCAATTTCAAATGCTCCAGGTGGAGCTTTTATTTCCTTTGGAGATTTAACTCGTCCACCTTGATTATGTCTGTGTAATTTCCAATAACGCTTTCTATCTGCTACAGTAAACTGTCCACGACGTTCGTCCTCACTTGGCGTTTGAGTGCCACTTCTGCTACTGGAATGCGCACTACGAGCTCTGGATCGTGATTTTGATCGACGTGCTCTTGATCGATGTCGCGATAAAGACCTACTTTTTCTGCGACGAACACGAGTTGGACTCCCGCTGCTTGACTTATTAATAGACACACTCTTACGCTTCGACCGAGTATGAGAACGTGATCTAGAACGTTTGCGTGAATACGAATTACATGAAGATGATGAGGACCGGCGCCGTGACCGATTACGTCTTTTTGGAGTTAATGATCGAGATGAACGTGACTTCGAACTTGAAGGGCTACGGGCGTAACATCTTGGTGGAGTAACAGAACTGTCTCTAGGTCTATCAGATATTAATGAATGTGGCTCTTTATAATTGCTTTTTCTTGGAGGGGTTGAGGACTTATCATAAGCTTTATGAGTCCTAGATGGTGTTACAGATCTTTTTTCCAATTTGATTTTAGGTGAAGGTGATTTTGTAGCTTTTCTTAATGGACTTAAATTTCTAACCCTTTTATCCTTGCCTTTGTTACTAAAGCCTAATCTATCTTTTGACTTGGAATATGGAGACACATTTCTATCTCTCTCTTGTTTCACTTTTGGTGATCGGCTTCTAGACCCACATTTTTCTAACTTTATCCTAGGGGAAACACTTCTCGATCTGTCTGCCTTATATGTTGGTGACTTCCTTTTATCTTTCTGTTTTCTGTACTTAGGAGATACACTTCTTGACTGTCTGCCACTGCTTTTGGAACTTGATCTATGAAATGACTTTGACTTCCTTCTTCTAGCAGATGGTGTTACAGATCGTTCACTAGCACTCCTACTGGATCTTCTATAAGACTTTTTGGAATCATCTGAGTCAGCAGAGCGTCTCTTTCTCTGTACAGGAGATCTTGAATAAGATCTTGATTTTGATCGAGAAGATGACCGACTTGGAGTATATTTTCTTTTGGACAAAGATCTTGTTTTAGACTTGTGATCATAACTAGATTCTCTTTTAGAATACTGTCGATCCCTTCTGTCATATGGAGAAATGCTTCTAGACTTGGATTTATGTGATGGCCTTCTATGTGTGTAGCTACGACTTTCACCAGATGGCTGATCAATGGATTTTGTATACCCATAACTGCTTTGGTACTGGCCTGAATAATTACTTTGAGCATCATAATAGCTGTCTGCTCTTTGATAGTAAGAAGAATCATAACTATAACCATATTGAGGAGCACCATAGGAATGGTAGTCGTAGTTGGAAGGATATTGATTGTAGCTGACCCCTGTCCAAGGGTCTGTAGTGGGCATGGGCGCTGACAGCGGCGGTGCAGGCTGCGGGGCGTAGTCCCCCTCGGCGCCGGGCGGGCCACCATCCCAAGCACCCACCTCGTTGCGATACGAGGTCATTATACGAGCCTCTTCGCATAACCTGCGGCAGTTTGTAGGATACGCACACCTACAAACAGAACAACTTTTCGGTGTAGCCAACCATTCGTACGTTCTGCACTTGAGATCGCTCACATATATGTTTTTGCATTATTTATCTTTCGTAGTAAATTATTTTGACGAAGTACAACAAATTACGTAATACGTGGCCGAAATTGTGATTTATGATTAAAAATGGCATGCTTAAGTAAAATACATAGAGGACTAAATCATATTTATACTTGCTTTATCATGCTCACCTTTTTAGTTGTACTTTATTTTCCAATAAAATTACCGAGAGAAAATGGCAGCCAACACATTAACTTCACAACGCAATAGATTGTAGAGCTATCAGCAACTATGTCACAGAGTACAGTCAATTATTTAGTTTTTTTTTTTATTTTAATTTTATGACCTGGTAACAAAGACCTTTAAGTCAATTATTTAGCCGTACGTCAGCGTTACAGTCTAAAATTGTGTCGGTATAATCTTTATCTGTACAATGAACAGATGAAGTTCCTATAGAGTATAGACCAGTTATTCCCATATGAAAGAGTGACACTGAAAAAAAAGCGCGGGAAACTTCGTTCATGGTAGACGTATTTTTTACGGTGTTGAATATTTAATTTAATTTTACTAGTTAAAACGCAGAGGATAAGCTGGTAGTTTTAATTTTTGTATTATATGTAATCTTTATATCATATTTGTGTATAGTGTCATCGTGTAGTCGGTAAGTTTTTGTAATTTCTGTAAATATTGTATGAACAAGCCCCCCGATCTAGGTCGGGGGGATGATGGCCTTGTTGGCTTGAATCTCCCTGTGGGATCAAATGTATCTGTTGGTTCACAAGATGAATTTGACAAAATGGATACCGATTGTTCGGTATCATCTCAAACAGGTGAAGGAAGTCGTAAACGAACACGTTATTTGCGCCTTTGTCGGCAATGTACGAAAATTAAGAAAAAGAAAGGTAGTGGTTCTAGCGGTGATTACTGTCAGTGCGAAAGCTTATGCAATGTAGAAGATGAGTCAATTTTAATTAAAAAGGTTACTTCAAAACCTATATCTCAATCCACGTCATCTCCACACTTGCAAAATAATAATAATTCACATAGCACATCCTCTCAACCATCAACATCTTACACGGAAAATTCAAATATCTCTCAAGACTCTAACGCGGGAAATTTAAACAACACCACAACTTCAGTAACCAATACGGACCCCCGTTCGATTGGCCGTACTGAATATGTTTCTACCGATGTTTCCCCTTATTTTATACATGTTCAACGTATTCAAAGTTCACCTGACGACGGGACCATTCTCCATCCAATAACATTTGGCAATTTTTTAAAGCAGAACAAATTTAATAATATTATTCCCGGAAGTGTAAAGCGTATAGGAAGAAACAGGTGCGTAGTTGGCTTTTCCGATTATAAAGACGCCAATAATTTTCTTAACTGCAATCTTTTGGAAACGAAAAAGTTAAAAGCCTTCATTCCCACTTTCAGCGTAACAAGAATGGGTCTAGTTCGCGGGGTCCCTGTAGATTGGAGTGTAGAGGAAGTTCAACAAAATGTATCCGTACCTATAGGCTGCGGCAAAATACTTAAAATAAGACGTTTGAATCGCAAGGTAAAAATTAATGACTCGGTTTCTTGGAAACCCTCTGAATCAGTTGTATTAACATTTGATGGACAAGTTTTACCAAAAAGGATTTTCATGTGCTATAATGCTCTTCCAGTAGAAATATATATTTATCCTACCATACAATGCTATAAATGCTGCCGTTATGGTCATACCAAAGTTCAATGTCGTTCTAAGACTCCAATATGTTATAACTGTGGAGGTCAACATGCAGGTGTATCATGTGACAGGTCAGATAAAGATCCTCTGTACTGTGTAATGTGTGAAGTCGAAGGGTCCCATTCAGCGATAGATAAGTCATGTCCAGAATTTGTGAGACAGACAGAAATCAAAGTTAAAATGGCTCAGAGCTGCATGTCTTATGCCGAAGCCAGTAAATATTTTTCTTCTGTTAAGCCTTCATACGCAGATGCATTAAGTTCAACAATTCCGGAAGTACCAAAGCCCGTATATTCTTCCGCAGCGAAGTCTGTATCTCGTAATAATTCTACTAATGCCTCAAATAAAAAGACAATATTCTTAAAACCTCGCTCTCCTCGTAAACCACAACATGGTTATGATCGTGTTGCTCATTATAATGTTTTAAAAGATTTCCAAGTTCCAGAGCCTAAAAATGGCAGTGCTCTGGTTGGACACAAAAATAAAGAAGAAGAAAAATCTGATGTATTAGAAATGATACTAGCATTATTAACTAGTTTAATAAACTCAAACTTATTGAAACCGACCCACGTCGCCTCTATTAATGAAAAAATTAAATCAGTTAATGTTATTAAAAATAATGGATTCCAAGATAATTCAATGGAATTGCAGGAGTGTTGTTCCAAAGAAACATGATTTGATATATTTGATAAATAAACATTCTCCCGTTGTTGTTGCGTTATCTGAAACGTGGTTGAAGCCAGGGTACCTATTAAGGATCCCAGGATATACCTGCTTGCGTGATGATAGATTTGATGGCCATGGTGGCGTAGCGTTACTTGTCAGGAACTCAATTAATTTTTCTGAAATAGCGTTTTCTTCATTAATCTCTAATGATGCCATTAATATTGTCGGTATAAAAATTGATAATATTTCTATAGTTTCCATTTACCTAGCTCGTTCCTCTTTTGTTATTCTCAATAGCGTTAATAATTTACTTTCTTCACTTAGTCGTCCATTCCTTCTATTGGGTGACTTTAACTCTCATCACCAAATGTTTGGTTGTGGCACTACTGACTCCAATGGTGTACGTTTAGTTGAAATATTAGATTTACATAATTTGTGTTTACTTAATACTGGCTCACCAACCAGACGTACAAAGCCTAATGAAAAGCTTAGCGCGGTTGACTTATCAATTTGTACTCCAGATCTTGCTTCTTCTCGTTCTTGGTACACTTCATCATCTACTTTTGGCAGTGATCATTTCCCGATTATCATATCCTCACCTATTAGACGCTCTCCTTATCAAAAACGACAACCTCGTGTGAAATATAAATTAAATAATGCTGATTGGCTTGCATTTAAAATCCTTGTCGAATCTAAAATAAATGATTTGCCTGAATTAGTTAGCGGTGGTGAGACCAATTCCTCTAAAGCTTTGGCTACATGTTTAATAGAATCTGCCGATCAGATTTTTTCTGTCAAACGAAATCCGTCTAATAAGCTTCCTTTTCCTCCATGGTGGGATAGAGAATGTATGGTTGCTGTAAGCAGAAGAAAGGAAGCTGAGAGAGTCTATGCTGAGGACATGTCCAATGAAAATTTAGATATTCTCAATGAAGTTATTAGTACCACACGTAAATTCCTCAGAGATAAAAAGCAGGCAGGCTGGAAAATTTTTTGTACTTCTTTATCTCCTTCTACGTGCCCTTCAGAAGTTTGGACAAGTATTAAACGTTTTCGATCTGCTTTCAAAGAATCTTTATCATCGTCTTCACTTCCCCCTTTTTTAACAAATGCCTTTTTAGACAGATTAGCTCCTCCATCAGCTGCTGAATCGATCTACTTTCCTTTGGAATCGTCTTTGATAGATGACACTTCCTCTTTAAACTCTCCTTTTTCATTACATGAATTGAAAGGTGTGCTTTCACATGTTAAAGATTCATCTCCTGGTCAGGATGGTATTATGTACTCATTTTTATCTCATCTTGGTGATACTGCCTTAATGTATTTTTTAAATTTAATAAACTCCGTCATGGTCACAGGTAATATTCCTGAAACATGGAAGTCTCAAGAAGTTATAGCGATTAAAAAACCTAACAAACCTACCAATGATGTTGCCTCATATAGGCCTATTGCGTTGTCCTCCGTTTTAACTAAAATTGCTGAACATCTTGTGAAGAATCGTTTGGAATGGTTTATAGAAAACAATAATTTAATAGCCAATAGTCAATACGGTTTTCGGAAGTCAAAATCTACAATAGACAATTTAGCTATATTGACCACAGATATTCGCATAGCTTTTTCGCGTGATGAAGATATTGTTGCTGCCTTTTTGGACATCTCTGCCGCCTATGATAATGTGAACATTTCTATTCTACAACGCAAATTATTAGAGCTACAGGTTCCTACGTTATTAATACGTTTTATCATCAATTTACTATCATGCAGATACATATCATTAATCGTTCAGAAAGATGGTAATATTACCGAGTTAAAGCGTACAGTTTTTAAAGGCCTTCCCCAAGGTTCGGTACTAAGCCCACTTTTATATAATATTTACACGTATGATTTAGAATTATCTATAAATTCCCATATAAATGTGCTACAATATGCAGATGATCTTCTTTTTTATTCCGTTGATAAATCTGTGGTTAAGGCTTGCAATTCCATGTCTAGTTCACTTAATTGTCTTAATATCTGGTTAGTTAAAAATGGCCTAGATCTATCAGTTTCCAAAAGTTCTATAGTCGTATTTTCCAAAAAACGCACAACTCCTATAATAAATGTGACCTTCAATGGTCAATCTTTGCCACTCCAAACAAAAATTAAGTTTTTAGGAGTTATATTGGATTCAAAATTGTCTGGACTTGCCCATTATGAACATGTTGTTATGAAATGTGCACAGCTGCTTAACATCATGAAATGCCTTTCAGGTGTATGGTGGGGTGCTCATCCGTTTTCTATGAAACTTGTGTATAACGCTCTTATAAGATCTGTTTTAGATTATGGCACATTTCTCTTAGATGGAGGAAGTGTCTTGGGAAGTAAAAAACTTGATGTCATTCAGTCAAAAGCTTTGAGAATTGTGACAGGAGTAATGAAATCAAGCCCATCCAATGCTTTACAAGTAGAATGCTGCGATCCTCCTTTAAAATTAAGAAGGCAATTTTTAAGTGATCGATTCTTGTTCAAATCTATGCAGTTTTCTAACCACCCTCTACATGGAAGGCTGCATGAATTGAACAATATTATTTATACATCCCGTTACTGGCGTCACAAATCATTACCATGTCTAATAATAAGCTTTCGTAAATTTTTAACATTACACAGCCGCATTCATCGATCTCCATCATTACCCATATTTATGACACAATTCAATTCTTTAATTCTTGATCCGGATATAAGATATAATATAGGCGTCCGTAAGCAAGATATTCTGGAAACAAATATTCGTTTCATGAGTAGCGTTGAGGAACAAAATTGGGAAGGTTGGGATTATATTTTTACAGATGCCTCTAAAATCTCTGTTGATGATTGTGTTGGAGTTGGTCTAATTCATTGGCAACATAAAATAATTCAAAAGATTAAACTTCCTCCTGAATCCTCGGTTTTTACTGGAGAGTGTTTTGCTCTTTTAAAAGCTTTAGAACTAGTTATTTTATTAAAATCTAAAAGTACAATCATATTTTCAGACTCAAAAAGTGCACTACAATCTCTTGAAAAATTTCCTTTCCAAATGAAACTTTGTTATCCTATTATTTGCGAAATACGTGATAAGCTTTTAATATGTTCTCAAAGAAATTACACCGTTATCTTTGCATGGATTCCAAGTCACAGTGGAATTAAAGGAAACGAGAAAGCCGATGAGCTTGCTAAAGAAGCTATAAAGGATGGAGACATCGTCCCATACATTAATTATTGTCATGATTTAGCTGCTCTTCCGAAAACCCATCTTTGGGAGTCATGGAATGATGTTTGGTTGAGAAGCAGCAAGTTCAAAGGCAAACATTATGCTGAAATTCAACCCAGGATTCCCAGTAGACCATGGTTCTTTGAGGTTAAAAGTTCTAAAACTGTCACTTCTATCATTTCCAGAATGCGTTTAGGACATGTTTGTACACCTCATCATTTAGCAAGGCTTCGTATTATTGATAGTAATATTTGTGAGTGTGGAGAAGATATTGGTGACCTTGACCATATTTTCTTTTCTTGTTCCCAATATGACCGTACCTCCTTTCTGAATTCTTTACAATCACTTCATGTTCCGTTTCCGACTAAAATCTCCTGCCTTTTGCTTTATCCTTTATTGTATTATAATGTATTATCTTCTTTCATAATCTATAATAATATTAAGATGTAATATGTTTATGTAAATATTTTATTTTTAACCAGCTTATCCCTTTATTTCCTTTTTTATTTCTTTGTTTATTTTTTTTTTCGCGTGTAGTTTCCCAACCTTTTACTTGAAACTGGCATAAAGTTGAAGCTGTTGCCATAATATTAAAAAAAAAAAAAAAAAAAAAAAAGAGTGACACTTGACAGTCAGTAAACATTTAACATGGTATAAAAACACTAAGTGTTCTTTAATCTTTTAAATTCCTTTAGTTTTTATTATAACTTCTCACTCATCGTATTTGTTTTAGTTGATTTCAGTTATATCTTTTAATTGATGCTTCCAAGTATAGTATCATGATTAATATGTTAGTATGACTTGTAAAGTTAGTAGAATATGAGTAAACCAAGTAAAGTATCAGCAGAATGGAAGAAAAGGGTGAAATCGGAATACATGCGGCTCCGGCAGGCAAAGGCATAGTATTGTTTTTACTTGTGTTCAGACTACTTAAGTATTTTTACCGTTGTGTATTATTTTAAATTTGTAATCGCAAAAGTTATTGATTTGTAGCGCTTCAAACGTGCCGACGAAGTAAAGGTTGCATGGGCGCGAAATTTAAGAATTATGTCCGAAGCGGTTGAAAACAGCGAAAGTGAGAGATGTGAGCGTGGTAGGCGGCCTTACTGGCCAGAGCCAGGACCTAGCTCTAATCACGAGAGCCTTATGAAAAGAGCGGAAGTCTCATATACTGATGGTAATTTTGTTTCATGTTTAAGTTATAGAGTTATAATTATTAAACATATAAAGAAAGTTTAAAAAAAGATTTTATAAAATATCCAGAAATGCCTGTATTAAACAACAACTATAACTCTTGGCCTTGGCTGTAGCTTTCCAAATATGTAGCTATATGTAGCTCTTACATTAGATTGTGTGTACTAGTTGTATAAATTATGTATTCTTTAAAAGCAGACTTACATACAAAAGCTCCTTATTGTAACATTAATGTAGATAATACAATATTATTTATATAATAGAGACTATTATTAGATTCAATATATAATAAGGAATCTAATAAATCCATTGTTTTCATATAGAATTTAATATAAGTGTATAAAATTATTGATTTTTTAATATCATCATATGTCATCTACACTTAATGATGCAGCCGGTGAAAGTTTGAATTTTAACTAGCTCTTACTGATATTTCTAGCATCAGGAGTGGTATTAACACAACAAGTTCCCATACACATTATTAACTCAGTTAATCCAATACCTACTATGTACACCTGGGCTCCAACACAGAAGAACTTCATGGTGGAAGATGAGACAGTGCTGCATAACATTCCCTACATGGGAGACGAAGTATTGGATCAAGATGGAACCTTTATTGAGGAGTTAATAAAGAATTATGATGGAAAAGTTCATGGTGACTTCATTTTCTTATTTAAATTCAAGTCTTAGCATACACATATAGTTTTTATTACCAAAAAATCCTTGACATAACAGTCTTAACTTATTTCAAAAAACAAACAAACCATACACTAAAAATATAAGAAAATAGAAATTACAAACTAGCATGGAAAGAACACGGGCAAACAGTAAAAAGTTAAACGAAATAGAAATTACAACCTCATTAAAAGAATAATAAACAAAATTACCGTAAGTAGTAAGATTAGTAATTAAATTGTAAGAGTGAGAAAGCCTATTCACACAAGCTTTAAAAGTAGTAATTAAAGAAAAATTTTCTAAGAAAATGTCTCGAACTGTCATATTTATGTATGTGTATTTTGTAATGTGGGGACCAGAATACAGTGGCATATACTTAATTACTGCGGACAAGGGAACGGAAGGGTTACAGCACTTTTTTTTATCAAAAATAACTCTGAGGTATCTTGTAGCATCTTTACAAGCTAATGGTAAGTTTCGAATGTGGATAACCATCTATAAAGATCAGAGTGATTTTTTTACAAAGTGATCATATTTTGATAATTTATCAGACTTAGTTATTATTTTAAGCCTCATTTAATCCTTGAAACATTTACCAATATTTTGAAAAGATACACCCCACCAACTTTTATAAGCTTGTCAATTAACAATATTCAACAATGATTTTATGAAAATATAAATATATACTTCAATCTTTTAGGTGACAAAGAAGGGGGTTTCATTGACGATCATCTATTTGTGGATCTCGTGCACGCTTTGATGTGCTTCCAGACTAAAGAGGAGGTGGCCGAAGAGCGCACGAGACGCGAATCTCGAAATTCTAAAGAAGATAAGGATGTGAGTGAATTAAATATTGCAAACAAACCTGCAATTTTTTGTTATTCCAAAAATTTATTTATTTTAAAGTTTTTCATATATGTATTATTTTGATACAAACTCATTTTTGTCTCTCTTAGTCATAATGCTTTATCGATCACTTGATTGGCTTCAAATAAAAATGAGGAACGATAGAGATAGAGACGCAGAAATGTGTATTTAGAATTAATAATTTATATTCTACAGAAAGAAGCAAAAGACATCAAGGAAAAAGAGAAGGAGGAATCCAAGGATGGCGAAAAGAAGATCATTAACGAGAAACAGTTTCCCATCTTCATAATATTTCAAGCTATCAGCTCACAGTTTCCAGACAAGGGGACGGCACAAGAGCTAAGAGAAAAGTAGGCTTTCCACATCTTGCATTATGGGTAGAATTTATTAAAAGTGAAATGTTACATAAGGACCAACTATTCATTAATATTTTAGAATATATAATATTTCATTTATTTTCCAAAAAGCCGGTGCGTCTGAGACACTGAAGGCTGGCCACTGGTCTATTAAAGATTAATTTATAATAAGTGGCTTCAGCGTCCGACTCTCATCCCTGAGGTAGGAGGTTCGAACCCTGGCTGTGCACCGATGGACTCTGTCTATGTAGAGACTTAAAGAGGTTGTAGTGCCGCTGCTTTGTTTTTAATTTATTTTTATTTATAATATACTGAAACGTTTCAGGTACATAGAACTGACGTCCCGCAGCGACCCCAACGCCCTGCCCCCCGAGTGCACTCCGAACATAGACGGGCCTCTGGCCGAGTGCGTGGCCCGAGACCAGACCATGCATTCCTTCCACACTCTCTTCTGCCGGAGGTGCTTCAAGTACGACTGCTTCTTGCATCGTGAGTGTTGATATGAATTGTCTCTTTACTTACTTAATCAGTTCCTTAGGTCCTCAGATTGCATTAACAAGCAGGCAGGCTTGAGGTTATTTTTGTAATATAATTTATTTTTCAAAATGATCATGAAACAGGTTCAGAAATCTAAGGCCAAGGCCTAAAGAGGTTGTAGCGGCATTGATTATTATTTTTTTTATTTTTTATAATTATAAATTTGTTTTTAAATGGATTTATTATTCTACTTCTTTTCATTTTGTTTTCAAGATTAGAATGTTTTTAATTTTAAATAGGCATTTCCTGGTCAGGCCCTCCAAAAGACACATCTCAGTTAACATCAGGTGGGATTTTGGCCAAACATCTGTCCAGTTCTGTATAAAAAAAGCGATATTACATACATTATATTTTGAATTAATAATTTTGTCAGACTATATATGTTGAATAGAGTCTTATGCGCACACAAAGACAAATATTAAATTACATAGATTTTTATATACATAGTATAAGTATTATATTTTTAATCTCGGCCTTACAATATCCATTTCTGTTCGGCTGACAGGAAGTCAGGCCACAGGTAAGGCCACAAACATATTTGTTCTGCCTCCCATCTTACTTTTGCACTCACGGTCATTGGTCATTGGTCTTGTATGATTTTGACTCTTTAGATACATTTTTATTTTATCATATTCATACTTATGTTTTTGTTTGATCTTTGTGTATTTTAGGTTTTGGATAAATAAACCTTATTGGTTAAACTTCACCCGGAGATCTCTCTTCTAGCATTAGGGTTGCTTTGTAATAAAAAAAAATATAATAATAAAAAAAATATTTAATTTAAAAACATGTTTCATTACACGATTGAACAATTTCCTGCTCACTAAGGCTTAATACAGCCTCTTAAAAAGCTCTGGATCAATTAATATTTAGCTGAAACTGATGAATGAATGTCAACGTAGGTCTCCAAGCGTGTCACCCTCGTCCGAACCTCTCCAAGCGACGAGGTCCCGACTTAACGCCCTTCTCGGAGCCCTGCGGCTCTAATTGCTACATGCTGTTGGTATGTCGTGTGCTATTACTATATATTTGAGGCGTTTTATTCTCAAACTTTGTTTTATTAAAATTGAAGTCTTAAAGATATTTTAGTTTAATATAACCGGATCAAAACGCGTTCATTGTGTACATAAAACCGGTTAATATGCATTTATAAATAAAATAGAAACGTATGTGTACTTATGTACACGCGTCAGAAGTTTACTTCTTTGGCATAGCAAGATAAAAAAAATTTAAAATTGTATTCTACGTTTGTAGAAAAAACGACACTAACAATCGAAAAAACTAAAATATTGACTATGGCTAACTTCGGGGTGTCGGTTTTTTGTGACGGTGTGCGCCAAATGAAGTATAACTTCAAAATAATAAATTGCAGGACGGTGTGCGTGAGAAGTTAGCTCGCGAGAAGGCCTTGGGTGAGGCGGGTGACGTGGGACTGGAAGACAAGAGCAAGGCTTTGGACTCTCCCAACGACGCCTCTTCAGAAGACAGCAATGACTCCAACAAATTTCAGAAAGGTATTTTTTTAATAATAATTAAATGAACATCGTTTCACTTGCGCTAATTTTGGTTTTTCATTAGTAATTTTTCTATAATTAGATTCATAACAATAAAGTACCTATGTTTAACTATTTTTTTTTATTTAATTTATTTTACTTATTGACAACTTTTAGATTTAATTACTCATGGTCAGTGGCGATCGGTCGCATTTGTCTGGATTTTTGTATGGATGTCACCGACGGAAAGACGGTTTATTGTAAATTAACTTAAATATAATGGTGATTCTGTGAGGTTGCAAAAGTCTTGCTTAAAATAGATAAAATTCACCAGCTGCGAGTGGAAGCTGTTGCATATTTTTTTTTTAAGACAATTCACACCAATTGACCTAGTCCCATGCTAAGCTAGTGAAGCTTGTGTTATGGCTACGGATATACATACATATTATAGATAGATAGACATATAAATACATATTTAAACACCCAAGACCTAAGCACAACACCAAATGCTCATCACATGTTCGTCTCAGCCGGGGATCGAACCCGTGACCTATGGATTCGCAGTCAGGGGTACTAACCACTAGACCAATGAGTCGTCAATTAAAATTTCCTTACAACTTCCAGGCGGCAACAGCAACTCTAGCAACAGCAACAGCAATTGGGGCCACAAGATCGCGACCGAACAAGACTCGGAGCCCGCTTACAATGCGCTGGGTGAGATATTTATTTTTATTGTGTATAACTAAAGGATTGTTTTACATTTATACATTGTGAGTGCAGGTCTGACGCTGGGCGACATCGACTCCGAGTGGACGGGCTCCGACCAATCTCTGTTCCGCGCCTTGCACAAGGTGTTTGCCTCCAATTACTGTGCTATTGCTCAAGTGATGCTGTCCAAGACTTGCCAACAGGTGAAAACCATTTATCATTCATTATTATTATATAATCTTACTTTTTACATAATTTAATGTGATCCTGAAGATTTTTATTCTGAAATAAAGGAGCGTTCAAGTATTACGTAACGAATTTGGGGGGGGGGGGGGGGGAGGTCCGTTACGATGCGGGACGGGGATTGAATTACGCTTGACTTTCCAGTAGTTTACACTATATAATGGTAACTTTTAGGTATAAAGAGTCACTGAGTGGTCATGAAACGTTTTACTATTGGGTAAATAAAAACGTTACTGCGCGTTACATGGGGGGGGGGGGTCAATAATCTCCAAAAATTGTGTGACGTAATACTTGAACGCTCTCTAAATTCCAAAATTGGCGTAGAGCTGTAAAATGGAAAGTAAGATTTATCACTTCTCTAAAGAACGAGACGAGGTTTATATATTGGTGATGACACGAGCGCGGCGGGCGGAGTGTGCGGCGCACACTTCAAGACAACCTACCAAATGCGGAGACTGTGCTCGCTATAACAATTTTCTCTCTCAATATTTTTCTTTTTTCTTTTCTTAATTGCTCCAGTGTGCTGTGTGATTATTTTGAATGACTTTTTACGTTTCTTTTAAATATTGCTTTTAAGCCTAACTTTATTTAGATTATATGGCGCTCTTGTGGAACTTCATTTTTTTTATACCCTGTGTCATAGGAGGCATAATAATATAATCTTAGATATAAAAATAGAAGAAAGAGAAAGCTGCTCCGTCTCGGATGAGAGATGAAGAATGCAGATCTTAACAAGGGGATAATCAGTTTTTGTAACAGCTTTTATAAAAACTACAAAACCAAATGTATCATTAACAAATAATTACTACCAACGGCCTACTTTAGTAAATTATACTTATAAATATTGGTGTATCTGTGTGTGTGCGCGTTTGTGAGAGGGTATGTGGTGTGTGTACTTTTTACTAAATAAATTATTTTGTAGCTATTTGTTCTATGAAAAATGTCAAATTGGGAAAAAATGTAAGTTAATTTCTTTAAGTACAACTGTCGATGCAGGTATACCGTCACTGGACGCAGTCGGGTGCCCAATGGTGCGGCGTAGAAGCGGAGAGGACTCCGCCCAGGAAGAAGAAGAAGAAGCACCGTCTTTGGTCCGTGCACTGCCGCAAGGTGCAACTCAAGAAGGACTCCGCCTCGCATCACGTGTACGTTTGTTGACCTGATATTCTTCCACGCATAAGTGTTCTCTCACCTTTGGTAACAGTCCAAGTTTCATTAAAATCTGATCCGTGGTTCTAAATGATGCACAAAGTAAGGATAATGGACAACTTAAAAGGCCGGCAACTCACTCGCGAACCCTCTAGCATGGAGAGTGTCCGTGGGCGGCGGTATCACTTAACATAAGGTGAGCCTCCTGCCCGTTTGCTCTTTGTCCTATAAAAAAAGGACAAAACATTGAACAGCAACAGCTATTGTATGAGAAAGTAAGTCAATCTTTTATCAATTTATTTGAGATTCAGAATAAAGTAATACATCTTACCTGTATCATCTTTCCGAGCGATCTTTGCACCTCTATAGACTATCTCTATCTAATGCGCGATTGTCCATGACTGTCTATTTTTTTGTATAAAACATATTTATCATATATATGTTATATGGGAGAAAATAAATAAAATTATTGAAGTTATACTTCTTTAGGCGCGTTATGAAAGATTGATGAGAGTGTAATTTTACCATGCGCGCGCACCGTGACACAAAATTAACAGAATGAAGTTGCCCACGGAAGATGCTACGGCATTGGACATAATTTAAAAACAACATTCGAATAATAATAGAATTTATGTTACACTTAATGTAAGAGAATAATAATAAATATTTATTTAAATTTTCAAATATAAACTGAACTTTATTGACTATATTGACTCCTTTTCCAGTCTTTGATTATTTAATTGTAATTAATTATTTGCATCCATACAAAAACTTTTTAATAATGCCAAAGAAGTATATCTTCTTACGCGCGTACCTAAGTACACGCACCCTTTTTATTATTATATGTCTGCAGATACAATTACACGCCGTGCGAGCACCCCAACCAGCCCTGCGACAACTCGTGCCCCTGTGTGCAGTCGCAGAACTTCTGCGAGAAATTCTGCCAGTGCAGCAGCGACTGTGAGTGACGTGCCCGTCGCCAACCCTCCGACGGAGCGATCGCTGAAGCTTTTATCTTCCCCAGGCCAGAACCGGTTCCCCGGATGCCGCTGCAAGGCGCAGTGCAACACGAAGCAGTGCCCGTGCTACTTGGGCGTGCGCGAGTGCGACCCCGACCTGTGCTCGGCCTGCGGAGCCGACGCCCGCCTGCCCTACTGCAAGAACGTCTCCGTGCCGAGGTCCTTCATTTTGGGTTTCTCACCGATGTCGTATATTGTCAGTGTAGCTATAAACAAATCGATGAATTCACCCCCAGGGGTCTCCACAAGCACCTACTCTTGGCGCCGAGCGACGTCGCGGGATGGGGTATATTCATGAAAGAGGCGGCTCACAAGAACGAGTTCATCTCGGAGTACTGCGGAGAGATCATTTCTCAGGACGAAGCCGACCGAAGGGGAAAGGTCTACGACAAGTATATGTGCTCTTTTCTTTTCAACCTTAACAACGGTTAGTATGAGCTTATGTGTACACTGAGGTATCGATGGGTGAACGAATATTATCATTGTGTAAACTAAATTAAAAAGGTGCAGAATTATTTTTTTTTAAATTTTATACTAGAGTACTCTTAGTCTATGGCTTCTAATGCTCTCATGCTCTCATTAGAAGCCGGAGCGCCGCCTAGTGGCCACAATTATCTGTTTAGACTCACTATATTATATAACCACTAGTCTGCTAAATTATCTCTTAAATATTAAATTATTCGTTCGATGGGATGTAACATCTCAGATACGGCGAGTTCTTTTTATATGTCATGTTCCTAATCTAAGACCCGGGGGCTATAATTCTTGCGTCATCGAGGCCTAACTTTATTGAAGGACAAATAAACGAAATGCATTAGTCAAATACGTAAATGATTGCAGATTTTGTAGTGGATGCGACTCGCAAAGGCAACAAAATCCGTTTCGCGAATCACTCCATCAACCCGAACTGCTACGCGAAGGTGATGATGGTGAACGGAGACCACCGTATTGGCATCTTCGCCAAGCGCGCCATACAGCCGGGTGAAGAGCTATTCTTCGACTACAGGTACATTTACATTCTGCGTAATGCCCATTTAGATGGAGTTTCTCGTCTCGAAGGTACGATTATCGAAAGAATATAAAAAAGTTTCTTCGTCTAAACATTTTGATACGATAATGCTATGGCGATTATTGCTGGTGATAGTCGCGTACGATTTCTGGCCCAAAAACGTGCGAGAAACTCTCCATCTAAATGGGCCTTTATTAATTGAACGTCCCATAAAATATGCAAAATTATTAACCTACTGCTCACATGTTCTTGACAAAATAAAGTAAACAAAGCTCAAGTTACAATTTAAAAAAAGTTAGAAAAGGTATGGATGAGTCCATTTCTATGTTTAAAATTTCTTATAAGATAAAGATTTTTAATTGTTTTTATTTTGTTTTTCAGATACGGTCCAACAGAGCAATTGAAATTTGTGGGGATCGAGAGAGAAATGGAGTTCTTATGATCGAGTTAAAAATAACTTTGTTTAATTTTTACCCATTAAGCTGATCATTATTATAGGTTAATGGCAATGTGATGAATACTTCATTAAGATATTAAACTTTTGCTTATAAATATTGTTTGATTTAATGGTATATTTAAGGAATATACCATAGACAATAGAAATATCATAGACTAGAAAAATTCAGTCGTTTCAGATTTCTGTATATTTGTTAAGAGAAATGTGGGAAAATTAGCCTTTCCTGACACATGTTGATTTTTGTTCTAAGCCATTGTGGTTGACCACATGTCACAGCAGCTGTTTGTGTAGGAATATTCATATTTTTTGACCCACTTATAACAAACTAAATACTATATTGTATTATAGTCTTTGCATCATAACTAGTACAATTTTGTTTGTATGTTTGAGGAATTAATAATAATACTATCTATTTAACAGTCAATATATTTTACAAATTGTACACTTTTATCACAATTCCTGTTTATAAGCACACCAGCTGTGAATACTTGCAGGAATGAATACTAACTAAAAACTGTTTTATATTGTCTATACTACAAACACAGCTAAAATGTCATGTAGTTTTAAATAAATGCAACAATTTTCTTAGTGATTGTAAGGTCAGAATGAAAAGTGACATTTTAGCTGTGATATTTCTATTAATCACACGAGCCATCAAGCCAGCCATCTTTCCATCGCTCATGCACTTTACTGCAGTCGAACATAGGCTTTCCGAGCTTCTTATTGACTGTATTGTGTCTATCACACAACCATTTTGCTAACTCTTCTCTGGTTTTTGTTTTAGGTGGATGTTTTTTTATGCTAAAAAAATAATTTGGATAACATTAATGCCAATGTAATGGGCTAAAATTATAATCTAGTCTCAAGCCAAAGTATCACTCCTTAGAAAATTGATTATGTGCATCAAGAAACTTAAGGTTAAATAATCTTTATTTCTGTTACAACTTTAAAAAATATTTCACACAGAACCAGATAAATACTTTTAATTAATATCTTTCCACCAACTATTGACAAAAAAGAAAACAAGACAAAATAATACATAGAAACAACAATAAAGATGAATAAATAAAAGATACAAAACTATAATATATCATTGCAAACCAAATTTCTCTTTACAGGCACCAGTAATCAACTTAACATAGAGGTTATAAACTACATATATGATGTAGTATGTATACTTACTCATCCTGGAAGTCTAATGCACAAGGCTCACATGGATAGAATTGGGAGAAAATATTAAAGAATTGAACCATTTTTTCAGCTTCAGATTTAGTTGGTTTTTCTGGATAATAGGATGCCATAGTGTGTAGAAAGCCCCATGTGGATTTGCCTAATTCTTCCTTATCTAAAGGACATTCTTTAGCTTCCAATGGTGGCTAAAATAATTTTGGGAAATTAATAAACAATAAAAAAGAAGAAGGCGGAAAGTTTCTAGCCAGTTCTTCTTGCCTGCTCTACGCCCTTGACTTGCGAACTGGTAGTAAATGTAAATTTAACTTCTTTTTTGACATTCATAAGTATTTGTTTACCTATATGAATAAAGATATTTTGAGTTTGAAAAAGTTGGGCATATAATTTTCTTTTTCAAGGCTTTCTTTGATAATCTATGTTATTGATAATTATTGAGGTATTGCAGTGCTAATCTTATCTAGATGTTTTGTAACCACTTACCGGTTCAGGTTTACTTGGTGTCTGGATTTTAACCTTAGTCTTTTTACTCCACGATTTAAAATCGCTACAAGCTCTGCAAGGTTTATCTTCTTCTTCACCCTGATGAGAAGGCATACTTATTGCTTTTTAATTATTTAGGTGCATGTTTCGTATGCAATGATTGCAGAGATGACGCAACTTTTTGTGAGGATTTGTTATATGATGCTATATTTTCGGTGGCAATAGCCTTCTTTGGTACCACATAATGATATTTAAGTTCACTTGAATAATAAAATATATTTGAGATATTTTCACAGTATCTTTTTTTAAATATTTTTCATTTTATATCAAAGTTCAAACGTCAACGACACTATGAAATGACATCGATTACTCAATTTGACAATTAACGATATCACTCTTCTATGCTCTCATGGGTCATGATCTAAGTTCTAACCATAGTTATCAGAACTAGTTAATAGGAAGAGTTATTTAAATGTTATGGTTATGGCAGAATGTAGAAACATGCGATTTGATTATTTTGTAGATTATTGGCCCTACCCATTATTTATTCGTTAGTCCACACTCGGACATTTCTAGAAACGACTGAGAGTACATACCAGTATTTTTAGTATACATATATACTAAAATTGGAGGAATATAATTATTAAAAAATGAAACGATATTTTAACATTATAAAATAATTTTATAGTAGCATAATAACATTACAAGCTTATGACTAGGTAATAAATTCATAATTTGTAGACACCATTTAAGTAGACGGCTCTGCGCAGACTGCTATTATACCTGGAAACAACAGAGTTAAAATTATTTAATGTTCGTATCCCATTTATTGTTACCCGACATCTGAAACTCATGTTTAGTGTGTATGCGTTCGTTGAAATAAAAATGAGGTAAACCGGTAATATAATAAATATAGTCTCACTATCGACAATGAGTCTCAATTGTTGTACGGCCGGCGAATGCGGCAGCTGCGTGGTGAAATCGTCGCCTGCGTCGCAGCAGCGAGCGAGAAGCGGGTCCAAAGGCAACGCTCCTAACATGCGGACGCCCAACTCCGTACACATTTGTCCTGCGCCACCCGTTGTGGCCGGGAAGATTTCGCTGCGGCTCTGAAACAAAACAATTGTACATTCCCGCACTAAATTGTGCGAGCGATACGATTTAATATACAAACTAAAGAACAACGCACATGGCAATTGGGGCACACGAAGAGGGACATGTTTTCGACTACGCCGATGACGGGCAGCGCCACTTTGCGGCAGAAGTGTATCTCCTTTCGCACGTCGAGCAGCGCCACCTCTTGAGGCGTCGTCACGACTACCGCGCCGCTCACGCCCGCCCCGCACAGGTATTGCACCAGGGAGAGGTGCTCGTCAGATGTACCTAAAATATAACATATAGTTCTGATTAGATTTAATATCATATTTAAATAAACTTATAAGCATATTCTTGGTATTTAAATGGATTCCAGTCTCTTCGGGAGCGTTCAAGTATTACGTCACGCAAATTTTGGAAATTCTTGACCCCCTCCCCATGTAACGCGCCGTAAGGTGACCACCCAGTGACTCTTTATACCTAAAAGTTAGCATTATGTGATGTAAAGTACTGGAAAGTCGAAAATAATATTAACAATAACGCGTAATTGAATCCCCGCCCCGCATAGTAGCGTTTTACTAGAGGGAACCCCCCCCAACAAACTCGTTACATAATACTTGAACGCTTCCTTCCCTGGGTTCTACAATTAACGAGTATATTGTTTATTAAGATCGGTAATACTACCTGGTGGCGTATCAATCAGCAAGTAGTCGAGATCTCCCCAATCCACTTCACTTAGAAACTGCTTAATCATGCCTAAAAAAAATAAGTTTATTACAGAAATCTGACAATTTTTGTTATGAAATAATCAGAAAATTAATTTTACCATTCTTCTTAGGTCCTCTCCAGATGACAGCATCATCGGGGCTACCCAGCAGGAAACCGATTGACATCAGCGAAAGGTTGTCCTTTACATACTGCGATAGCAGTAAATAATTTTGTAAATAGGTTGCCACTTAACTAGAACGTTATATTTATCGCTGATACAACATATTGTCAATTAAAGCATAAACAGAGCGCGGTGGGGAAATGTTTGCATATCAGCTTACGTCAGATTATATTGTATAGAAAAATAACATTTACTTAGTTAATGATCACTTTTGTGCATTTAAATAATTTTACTTTTAAAACTTTACCCAAAAGAACTTAACATGTCCTCACTTTTAGTATAACATATTACTTGATTACAAAAGTTACTACAACAGTAAGAAGGGCAAATATTAATACTAAAATCGGCACGTAACTTGGCCAAATGAAACACAATCTCTCTAGATTTTATTACAAACTATTGTTACAGCACGCCCTTAAAGCTATGGTTATGACCTTGAAAATAAATTGAAAATCGTCACTGTAGAATGATAACCTCGTATGTCAAAAAAACATTTTTTTAAATTCTTAGACTCTTATGTCATTTAACTGGTATAATCATGAAGTTTTACCATCCAAAACTATGGACAAAAACACAAAATAATATTTGAACGAACATTGACGAAATGACTCTAATAATAATATACTTACGACAGGCGACCATCCTGATCCAGAGTTATGTACTTGTTCTCCACGCACTCCCAACACCCGTGGCTGACTGGGGCCGCAAATATCTGCATCCAGGATACCAACCTGAAGACAAAACCGAAAAGTTATAAGTTTCTGTATTGATTAGGTCTAACTTTGAATTTTAACATTTTCCGTCGACATCTTTTGTAATCTTGAGACTGTATATAAAAGTATTCTGTAAAATAGTGTATATTCTAATAATTTTCGTATAAAAAATCTGTTTGATCACAATCGGTCATATCCAGAGCGGTTCACGGGCGGAGGCTATGCTTCAATGTACACAAAAAAACATGTTTACAAACCAAATGCAAATTCAAATGCATAATATTTATTCACTGCAGGTTGCGGCGACGTTAGCAATCATTTGATTTAAATATTCAGCGAGTCCTTGGCTAGCATACATTTGTCCTCATATCAATCAATATTTAAATAGCGTATCAAGCGTAGTTCTCAGAGCATGACAAGGTGTTAGGGATTTATTTCACTTTAAAATATATACCTACAATCAATTCATCTAAAACTTCTGCACACTGAATCCACATTTCTACTCTAATTTGAACAAAAAAAGAACTTTGTATCATTTAAAAAAAATATTTATTATAAATATTTAATTCAAACAATATAGGTTATAGAAAAAATTCAAATTCTATACAAAACGGTGTCATCAATAAGACCCAACTTAACAAATGGTTTTTTTTAAACGGGCAGGAGGCTCACCTGATGTTAAATGATACCGTCGATCGTGGAGACACACTGCCAGAAGCAACCGCGTTGCCGGTCTTTTAAGAATTGGTACGCTCTTTTCTTGAAGGACCCTAAATAGAATTGGTGTGGAAATACTTTAGTGGGCAGCTGATTACATAAAGTGGTGCGCAGAAACTATTTTTTTCCAAATTACCGCGAAACTGAACGTCATTGGATATGTCAACGCTGTGTATTCCGATGCTGGCTGTGGCTTCAAAAGAGGGTCTTCGAAGAGAGGTACTCCTCTCTTCGAAGACCCTCTTTTGGTACAATGGAATTTTTTAACGGAAAAAGTTAAATAAGGCGACCCTAATCGTCGCGCCGCACTGATCATCGCTAATCAGCTGTTGGCCCTCTAGATATCTCAGCTGATCGTTAATAATGGTTTCCATTATTTTGGAGAACAAGGTTTATTCTTGTGTCTATTGGGCGATAGTTGGACGGATCAGAGCGTTCGCCTTTATAGGAATCGGATGGATTGACGAATTTATATGCATAATGATATTTTTTTCATACTTCTTTCTTAAGGACCATACTGGTCGCCCAAAAAAGTACATTGTTTCTTTCCATTTTTCGTCATAGTTTCTTGAAGTAGTATTGGGCGAATGGAAAAAATATATGGTGGAGTTGAGTAGTTTATGTACCCATTTTGAAAGATCGATACACGATTTAAATAACTTCGCTTGATAGAAAAAAAAATCCAAACATCCGAATCCGAATACATTTTATGACGAAAATATATATAGCCAAGTAATCCATTTCAGAAAAAAATATTACATTAATTTAATGTTTATCAAAACTAATTGTTGTTACGGGCCGGCTCGCCTCAGTGCTCCAGCTCTCCACTGCGCCCCGCAGTCCACCCCGAGACACTGACACAGCAATTCGTGGCTTAAATATACGATTTTAAAATGACCAAATATTATAAAGCGGGAAAGGACTTCACCTTGCAAACGTCCATTAGACCAACAGCCCTTCCTTCGTTCTGGGCAAACGTGTCCTGTATTAGTTATGCTGAGCAGATTTTATATTTAATTACGCAATATATTAGCACAAGGGCACTGGTTATTTTTAATATTATTGCGTTTGCCCATCTGGCCGCTTTTGCGGTAGCGGAGCATGCCTGACTTGATGATTCGGAGAGAGCGAAAAATGTAATTCAACAATAAATATACTGTTTATATTTGGCAGCATAGTGAAATAGTAATTTAAATAAGATTTAGTAAGGAGGTAGGTAACACTATTTACGTGCAATATCGCACCTAAGCTATTATTATATTTATTTTTAGAACAATTTAATATAAATTCTTCAAGTACTCATTTCCATAGAGTGAGTAAAGCCTGACCTATATACCAATACGTACCCAAGGTTGTACCACAAGGAGCGTGGCACGGGTTAATGCGGAAGGTAGTGTTGCAAAATTCTTGCCTACGAACCTTCAAGATCGATACACGTGTCTCGGGAACTTTATATAAAAAAATATAAAATATGGAATTCGGGAGTTCGTACGAAAGACGCTCGCGGTATAACCGGGTATGTTTTTTTGAATAAATATACTATTACGTTATTCTACCATTTGCTCCTACCTATCTATGATCTATTTGTGTGCTATACATATATAGCATAGAGCTTCAATAAGAGCACATTGCGTTATATGTATGAACAAGGATCTGTCGGCAGGTCATCGGTTCAAGAAATTGTAACCAATGAAATACTAGGGAAAACACAATATCTTCTTTGTGCTCCTGCATTGTGAAGATGTTGCTTATACATATAGTCACGGGAACTCCTATTATTGTGCTTATGCAAATATGATTAGGTTTCTCCACAGGAAATTCTTTAGTTAAGAGTCAGATATAAAAAGATGCCATCCACATCAAAGGTATGTTAAATATCTATGAAAAACCATCTTTTACTTTTACTTGTTTTTACTGCAGGTGTCATATTTTAATACTAAAAGCCACTATAGAACAGAAACATCTACTATACTAACACAAAGATACCAAAGCATATTGTTACAATATAATGTATCTATATTAACTTTAATTTAATATATATAATAGATTTGATATCTTAAAAGCATTATGATGAAATGCTTTTACTGTTTCAACAAGATAAGGCTTATCAGACCTCAAACATTAAAAGCCATAGCTTATATAAGGAATATTATTGTAATTACAAAAATTTGAAAGAGGATTATTTTTTAAATAATATATATATACTTACATTTATATCTGGATTCTTAGCTGCCAGGCCATGACCAAGCAGTGATGTGACAGTGCTTTTTCCTACACCTCCTTTACCAGATAAAATTAATATCTTATGCTTTACATTTGATAGACGATTTCTTATTATCTCTATAGCGGGATCAGGTCCAGCAGGTATACCTATAATGATGTTAATTTAGAATTAAAAAAGATCTGGAATATCTGTTTTTATTCTATATTTGTATTGTAATAATATTTGTATTATTAAATATTGTTCTCAGATAGCAGAGTCAACAAACCTTAGACACACCTTAATGTTATTACTAAAAAATGATAAAACTTGTGATGTAATGTCATTGAAACAATAAATAATTCTTGATAACCTTGACTCTTTAGAGTTGAACCTTGGCATTTGTGTTATAGCTTGTATTAAGAAAAAAATTGTAAATTAAATTTAAATATGCAAAGATTTATAATATAGGCACTTTTAAAAATGTAATAGTTATTTAGGTACCTGAAGCACAAATGTTTTGATTTGGACATCCTGCACAAGCTGACACTTTACCAGCATCTTCACTTTGAGTTCCAGGGCAATCTGTTATAGTAATTAATACATGAATTTTCCTTAATACACACATTTAATAATAATGAAAATTTAAAAAATTACTTACGATGTGGAGCGTTTTCAGGAATGTTACTCATTTCTCTAGTAATTCATACAACGAAATGTTTATATATTTTTTTAAACCTTATAGCTAATCGAAAGTAATAGCAAAAATTTTTTTCAATGATTTAATAATTATCAATCTACAATCTACATCGTTCAGAAATTATAGGAACACAAATAACAAATTGTGAAATGTGAATAAGTGGAATAAACTATTATTGTATATACCTTTTGAAAATTGAAATTCGTTCCACAGATTATTAAAGACTTAGCAGTTAGTTTACGATGTATATAAAAAATCTGTCAAAGTTACTGTGACGTTGGTTGACATATTGCAAGCAATGAACGGGTATCTACGACGTTTATTTTTGTGCCACAGAATATATATAACAACATAGTCTGTCCTGATGAAAAAAAATCAAGACACGAAATTCAAATTTGACTTTTCTTTTTTATGTAGCTGTTTTGTTAGGATAATTTTTATACGTTTAATATAATTCTTAAATTTATAGCTAATAAATTTAACCAAAATGGCAAAAGAAGTAACAATGTGCACGGTCGGTTTAGTAAAACAAATTTTCTCTAATTTATTTTTTGTAATTCCCATTATCTCATATATTTTTTGCAGCAATTACAACAATGGAGCCCCGTCAAGGAGACAGCAGGTGCTCCGAATATTCCGCCACAAGTGGGCTATTGCTTTCACTCGCCTAAAAAGCACCCTTGGCGACCAATCATGGGCTATGAAGAAATTGAAGTTACTCCTATGTAATGTATAATTTATATAAAGTTTACGATATTCCAGGCCTATATTACTGTAAACGAATAGCGTAGATGTTATATTAATAAATCCTCACGGTAGGTTAATCTACCTACACAAACAACTGTTTCTACTTAATAGATCTATACCTTGGCAGGCCATCGCAACCTATAACCAATACGATGGTAGATCCTTGCTACACCCCGACGGGAATGGCAGCGGAGCCCCTTCGCTTCCCGAACTTGGTGACAGGATTTGACCGAAGCCCCGAACACGCGGCCCGAGCTGCACTCTACACCCGTTACACTCAATACGAGTGGAACCAGAACAGCATCAAGAATTACAACGAGTCTGATGCAAAGCGGAATTTCTCGGAGCGTGTCAGAAATGATATCATGAGGATGTTGAGGTTTGTGGGAAAACTGATCTATGAGTAATAGGGAAATTACTTTTTTTACTGAAAAACTCGTGTTGAGTGTGATTACGATGAGATCAAGCTGTTGAGACATTTATTGTAGAGAGACTGATGAGATTGGTACTCAAGGTCAGCGTGACTCTGGGAGACGTATCGGAGAACGTATCACCGATACGACCTTTTGGAGAAATGAGGTGAGTGTCTATGTCTATCATTATCATAAATAATATATGAAAATTTACTAATGACTACGTGACAAATTAATTCGTGTAACCAAATACATTTAACAAATATTATTGTATAAGACCGATTCATCTTACACAAACAGAAATTAAAGTCACTAACATCATTTAAAATTGACACAAATAGGTATCAATTGAAATGGAGCGTCTTGTATCCACTTGCGAGAAGTTGAACGACACTCGAAGACAATTGGAGCGAGCCATCGCCGGTATTGAAGGACCACTGCATATCGTGCAGGAGTGTCTCTACCATCGGGAGAAAAGACAGGGTAAGTTTGGTTTAGAGCGGTAACCAAACAATGGGGCGTTACACCATAGGTATGTTACCCTTAAAGTTATGGAGGTGGTTTTGTTTTCGGCTAAATATGAACAAAAAACCGCGTTGTCGTTGCATAAATGAGAGCAATATGAAAATTTGGATCAAACCGTTATATAACCAATGCCTGAACATAATTATTATTGATTTTATTCTCACTCTCACTTCCCTTTTCGGTCATAGTATCTCCCCTTTTCTTTCTCCTTTAGGTCTGGAACAAGTCCATGACGCTGTAGAGCAGTCTTTGCTTAAGGAAGTGGCGATACTACGCGAGTGTCAGGACAAGTTCAGAAACATGCTGGAGAAGGTAATATCGTCTGATCTTGGGTATCTATACTGGTTGGTATGATAGCTGTTGGATGACACTCTTAATTTTCTTAAAACCTACCTGACAATACCTTAACAAACTAAGCTATTATTAAATTATTGCTAGCTATATACTAATCACTTTTCAAATAGCATATCGTATCATAGGTTCGTCAGCAATCTAAAAACTGTCGCGCCACACAACACGAGTTGGAGTCAGACATGCGGAACAAGGAATATTCCCTCGGTATTGACAACATGTGCCATCAGCTCAACAACTTCTCCAAGGTTAGAAATAATTTTTGTAACTAGCTGACGAGGCAAAAGTAGTTTTTTTCATTATCGTTATATGTATGTTTTAATGGCAAAAACCTCCAAAGAATCTGCCAAGCCGTTCAAGTAGAGTTTGGCTACAAACATGACACGAGAACTTTATATATCATAAAACTTTAAAAAAATAAGCAGAAATTAATAATTTTGATCCTTTTTTAACATCGCTAAGGATATATTTTTATTCTACTTGATAAATTATTGTACAGGGCCTGCAATTCTACGCGGGCATCGAACGCTACGACCCGTCGGTGTGTGACACTGAGCGCTGGGCGGCTGCCAGTGCTGCTACACTGCAGAGGTCGCAATCCGAACGCGCCAAGGCCGTGCAAATGCTCTCCGGTATATATATTATTACTATTAAATGTGAATATTAGATTCTCTGGATTTGTAAAGAAAAACTTGTATCGATTTAAAATATTTGATATGCCAGTAGCGCTATAACCTTTTAAGGTTGGGGCTTAAAGTAAAAGTAAAAAATCATTTATTCATGTAGGTAAGTAACACATTGTAGGTAGACTTATGAACGTCAAAAAAGAAATATATATTAAATGCTTCTAATTTTACATTTACAGTTCTCAAATCAAGCTTAGATTTGTAACACTGCTCTAACACAATAAGAATATTTATAATACTGGCAATATAGTCTTTCAATAATCTCACAGATGCCGAGAACCTGGTGAACGTATCGGCGACGGAGATTTGGGACCAATGGAGCAACACCAACAGCGCTTTCACGAGACGCATCGCCGAGACCATCGAGATCAAGAACAAGTTGCAGTTGCACTTGCACAAGGTTGGAGATTGCTGCTTATACATTTGTTTTTATAGAACGGGGCAAACCTGACGCCCATAAACTCTCAAAGTGCGTTGCCGGCCTTTTAAGAATTTTTTTTTGAAGGATTTAGAGCAGAGTTGAATTAATAAAATGTTGGACTACATTCTACATTTTAAGAAGCAATTTTATCTGCCGAAGTCAAACTTTTAAAAGGTAAAAATATATACAAATAAAACTGCCGATTATAGGTGGCAAATGCATTATACGTATGTTATATAGGTTCAGCAAGAAATGTTTGACGTGGAGAAGACTCTAGAACTGCTAAACAAGGCTATCGAAGACAAATTGCAGCCGTTGAGGGTGGCTCACACCCGACTCCAAGCGCGGACCAACAGACCGCATCTGGAGAAGTGCCGAGATGAAGCGCAGAATAGGTTTGTGCGAGAGAACACTATTCATTACTCGTATACGTACACATTAAACGACAAAGATCACCTTTTGAGGTCACCAATCAAAGGCATTCGCGTGTATTAAGACTAATACTTTCAGATTGGTGAAAGAATGCTGTGATCTCCAAGAGACTATGGAGACCTTGAGGTCAAAGATAGCTACGGCCGAAGGCACTCACCAGACTTTACTTGGCGTACGAGCGGGGCTGGAAGCGGATTTGCGCAACAAGTCGACCACGCTGTTCATAGACAGGGACCAATGTATGGGACTGAGGCGGGGCTACCCTGTGACTGCTGCTATCAAAGCTTAACTTTGGAAATAAAATGTGGAATCAAACTGTGGGTTTTATTTTGAATAAATGATATGCGTGATATGGTCCCTCATAAAAAATACTATAGGGGAAATAATCAAAAGGGTACAAAAGAAGTTCAAAAAAATACAACCTCTTTCCTTACCTTTACCATACGAGGTTCTTGATGGAGCTTTTAGAGCTATTACGCACTGTCGACTAGTCGCCGGCGACTCGGTCGCTGGCGACTGTGAGTTTCTACAGTTTAAATAGATGTCTACGCACTTGGTCGTCGGTCGCCCAAGCGACTGGGCGACTCGCCGCGTCGTGGCGACACACAAGCGACTGCCAGTCGCTGGCGACCAATAGGAGCACGGTTTCAAATGGAAGCATTCACACTGCGAGCAACTGTCTTAACGACTGGACGTATATATACGAATGTACTTGGAATACTGTCGCTCGGCTTGGTCTCCTGCCTAGTTGCCTATGTTTTGGTCGCCGAAAAGACCGAGTCGCCGGCGACAAGTCGACAGTGCGTAATAGCTCTTAGGGTATGGCTCGTGTTCATTTAGAGCTATTACGTACTGTCGACTTGTCGCCACCGATTCGGTCGCCTCGGCGACCAAAACATAGGCAACTAGGCAGGAGACCAAGCCGAGCGACAGTATTCCAAGTACATTCGTATATATACGTCCGGTCGTGACGACAGTTGCTCGCAGTGTGAATGCTTCCATTTGAAGCCGTGCTCCTATTGGTCGCCAGCGACCGGCAGTCGCTTGTGTGTCGCCACGACCCTGCGAGTCGCCCAGTCGCTTGGGCGACCGACGACCAAGTGCGTTGACATCTATTTAAACTGTAGAAACTCACAGTCGCCAGCGACCGAGTCGCCGGCGACAAGTCGACAGTGTGTAATAGCACTTAAATTAGATTTCCGATCAGTGGCGTAGTATCAAATCACTATAAAAAAGTGATTCGGAACAAAAATGAGGCATTTCATACTGATTGTCTCAAACGTAAAGTGAAGTTTCCGGCGTCTCTTATGATATGGGGCTGCATGTCTACAAGGTGTTGGTGGTATGCAGTTTGTGGATGGTTCTATCAATGCTGCAAAGTATCAAAAGATTTGGTAGAGAATTTACTGCCCTCTATTCCGTCACTTAAGCATCAAGATTCCTTCCATTTTTCAACCGGATGGTGCTTCCGGTTGAAAACTACTCTAAACTATTTGCTGCCCTACTGCAACAAAGACGTGGCTGCTGGCGAAAAGCATCCCTACAATCGAATGGAATACAACAGAATGAAGTTGCCCACGGAAGTTGCTACGGCATTGGACATAATTTAAAAACAATATTCGAATAATAATAGAATTTATGTTACACTTAATGTAAGATAATAATAATAAATGTTTATTTATTTAATTTCTCAAATGTAAACTGAACTGTATTGACTATACTGACTCCTTTTCCAGTCTTTGATTATTTAATTGTAATTAATTATTTGCATGCAATCAAAAACTATTTTGAATAATGCCAAAGAAGTATAACTTTTTACGCGCGTACACAAGTACACGAACCGTTTTTTTTCTTCTTGTCTTTACGCGAAAATTCATGACGGTAAATTTTATCATATTCAGGCTTTAATGTCTTCGATCTATTAAAAATAAAATTTCTTTCACTGGGGTAAGAATCCAGGACTTCCTGTCCTTCCTGTCTATACAATACATACAAAGCTTTCAATCACTGGACCACAGCGACAGACTCAGTTATAACTTAAATGTATAACGAACGGAAACTTTAAAGGAGGATAACATGAAAAATAAAAATATGTTCAACATTTTTATAATAAAATAATGTCATTAAATAACACAATATTTCTATAACTAAAATACTTAGGTTTGTGCATTACTTAGCATATGAAGGAACGGGAAGTTGGAATCCCTCTTTAGCTTCAAAGAAAGTGTAAGACAAAACAATCTCATCAATGTACTCCATCTTTGGATCCTCACTGAACTCTGGGTCTATGTAGAAGAACACTGGCATGTTCACCTGAAAATAGGCCAATTGATAATAAAACACTAAATGTGGACATGGCTCATATAAAATTAGTTTAACCATAAAAATGCGCAATTCTAATATGTAAAATTACAAAATGGAACATCATGTAGTTATAGTTGCAATATTTATTTAGTTCTGTAACATTTGTTATTGCCTTAAAAAAAAATCTTATGTAGTTGCACTAGATAGAGCAAATTAGCTGTATAAATATGCTCATCATTCCTAACTTCCTCAGGCTCCACCTGTTTTGAATTATTGTAGAAATCAAAGGTTATATAAGATGATATTGCATTACGCTTATTTAATTTTATAAATTGGCTTCATTACTGAAAGTTACATTGAAGTGGCGCTTGTCCTGTGCTGCTACTTTGTTATGTGTGGGCTAATACAACCTTAATATGGGAATAATTGCGTGTTTACAATTTATTAACATTTGTATATAGGTACATACAGTTATTTGTAAGATGAAAAATAAAATATTTTAAAATTAGTCAAAAATTCAAAATTCAAAATTCAAAAATCATTTATTCACGTAGGTAACACAATGTACACTTGTGATTCGTCATTAAAGATATAAATATTAATGCTTCTAATTTTACATTTACTGCCAGTTCTCAAATCAAGGGCGTAGAACGGAAGAGAAGAACTGGCAATAAACTCTCCGCCACTCTTTTTAATCGCCATGTTTTTTTTTTTTTTTTTACACAACGGTTGTAAGGAGCTGCAACCATTACACCATGTTCCACATGACATTTTAAGTAATTAATAATAAGAACATAAATAAAAACAAAGACTTGTCCCCTATCAGCAGGAGGCATGGTGAAATAGGAGCACGCACTTACATTCTCGTGGGAACAACACGCAAACACATAGTCGAAATAATTAACATCACCGCATACACGAATTCAAGTACGACCAGTCACCACAAGCAGCACCCGTTCACGAGTATGACGCATGGCCAGCCATCGGCCCCCTCGCCATATTTTAGGGAGAGAGACAACCCGACGCATGGACGCCGCCACAAGCAATGACATTTAAGCGAGCATGACGATCCTTGAAATGTGGACTTGGCTACATAAGAAAATAATAATAATACTGAAATAATTGGATACCACATGGATCACGGTTTGTTCCCACTTTACATTAAAACAGTCGTGGATGTTGACGATCGCCCCAGAGTCTGGAAATGCAGCCGAGAGATTCAGTCGTGTTACCTATAATATATACTGGAGCAACTCATATCCAAGCACTAGGATCGTTTAAATATTCATTTATATTATAATAAGCCTTAGTAAGCAGTTTTACTTTAATGTACGATTTAAATTTATTTATTGACAACGCTTGTATCTCACTAGGGATTTTGTTGAAAAAACGTATACAATTGCCTTGGAAAGAATTACTCGTTTTATGCAGCCTTCTGGTTGGTGCGCTAATTTTGTCTTTATTACGAGTACTATAATTGTGGAAGCTACTATTCTTTTTAAAGATATCTATATTTTTCCGCACATACAAAATATTCTCATAAATGTATTGACTTGCCAGAGTCAAAATATGTAATTCCTTAAATTTGCTTCGGACCGACTCCCGTGGGGACAACCCACAGATCGCTCTTATAGCTCGCTTTTGCACTACAAATATCGATTTAATGTCAGCTGCATTACCCCACAAAATAACACCATATGACATTATACTATGAAAATAGCTGAAATAAACAAGCTTTGCTGTGTTCTCATCCGTAAGTTCGCGTATCTTTTTAACTGCGAACGCTGCGGAACTTAGCCTATTCGAAAGACCTTCTATGTGTCGGCCCCACTGGAGTGTTACTGTAATACTAAGAAAATACCCGTGTGATAATGCATGCACATGCAATCAAAGGTTTGCAACATTGTCACAAAGGGTTGTAACAATACATGCAAGTGCCATGATGATACTTTAGATCAAACCTTACCATCTCACGTGGATTTAGCATTTGTTCTTCAAAGCAGAAACACTGTATCTTATTAAAGTATTGACCAGCCTCAAATGGAACCACATTGTAAGTACTTATGCCCACCACCTGCTTATCAGTGGGATTCTTAGCTGTGTAGAAAGCTAAAGCTGTTTCTCCTGGCACCACCTGCAAATATAAAATCAACATTATTTCAATTTGTTTTAGAAAAATACCTATATAATTAATAATAACATTATCTCTATAGGGCCATTCAATAATAAACAAATTTGCTTAAAAGGTTTTGAAATATATAATAGGATAAAACATATACACACTTTTATTATTAACTTCATATGTTTATTCATAATTCTATATAAACAAAACCATTATATAAAAATAAAATCCTTGATTAGAATAACAGCATATAACTGTAATTTGAAATATTAATTACATATAATATGTAATTAGATGCAGTATAAGACACAAGGAAAATGTAAGGGGAAGTTTAAGTTAGTACAATAACTGAAGTTTAAAAAATATTTGCATACTTACTGTAATATCTGTTTGCTGTGGCCTAAAATTCCACTGCATAGAGGATGCCACATCTGCATTAAACCTTATTTTGATAGGTCTATCTTTTACCGCCTTCATATTACTTACTTCATCTGTTGCATCGGCTTGCCCTAGGCTACCCCCATAACTGTATGCCTGTACAATCAAATTTATACTATGAATTTGAGAGGATACATCTTTCACATAGTTTTTGTTTAAAGTTTATATACATTAATCATCAATGATAACTCATAGAATTCACTTAGCGTCTTTCATCTATAACTTTTATTCACAAATATAAGGAAAATAATTGAGGTTACTTACTTGACAAAATATCCTATATAAAGGTACAGCGGCGTAACTTAAACCTACTGTCATAACTCCTAAAGCGATCACATAATTGAGGGTTGAACGTATCTTCTTCTGTTCGTGTACTTTTCTTACTATAAGCAATTCTGGAGACACACTTTTAGGCGACAATAACAATTGGCTTGACTTATTGTAACTACTTCTTATCGTGTTAATATAACAAGAGTTTAAGCATATAAGGCGGTTCATTTTACAAAACAAACTTTAAATCATTTTTATGTAATTAATATTTAGCTAAATCCTCTGTTTTGCAATTTTTTTATCAACGAATAACGATTGGTCGTTGACAATATACATTTTGAGTTGACAAATTGACAGCCTTGGAACTTGATCTTGACAGATAAATCTAATGCATTCTTCATTTCTTCTCTGTGAAGGTCAATTAAAAAATAATTATATAAACGGATCAAAATAAGATTTTGAAAACTGCAGATCCAAGAACATAGGTCTTTGTTTACATCATTCTATCTTTATCTCACGTACTTTTTACATGTATATGGCCGAATATGAAATAAGTACATGGTATTTCAAATGTTTGTGCATTAGGTGTATGTCCAAAACAACCTAAGTACATATTAAAACGTTGAAATACACTAAAGTAATTTGACTACACTACTAGCAGTAGTGGTCCTTTATCTCAGATTTTAGAGTATTACAATTCATATCCAATAAATTCTCCTTTTAGTCTCGCCCTTAAAGAATCATTGAAAGAGGGCCGAGAGAAAAAGAATTGCGCTACATACGCCAATGCTCCATTCCCGCCAACAGAATTGAAGCACCCTTAATGTCACTAAAGCAAAGTAGAAATCATTCTTTTAAATATAATATACGACCAACGTTTTCTTTTTTAATATGAAACAGATTATCGTCACTGTGATTAAAGGATAAGTAAGGTTGCAGTATTATCATGCCTAAAACAAAGAAAGAACAATTAAATAACGTAATAAATATATTAATATCACAACGTACTATGCAGATCACTTCACTTATCATCCTTTGTATTCCACCATCATTAGCCGATGCTTAGTTTTTACATGTGCGTCCGTGTGAGTTTTCTGATATGCTTTGTAGGTGCAATCGAAAAAGGGGCATCTGAACTTTGGTTCTTTACCACATTCATACGTAACGTGTCTTCTATATGTACTTTTATGTCTGTATCTTCTATTACACTTTTCACACTGGTACATGCTGTCATGAATCTGCATCTTCAGCGCTGGCATCATATTATGCATTACCGATTTCATAAAATCCATATCACCTGAAACAACAAAAATGTTTCTGACACGTTATTATTGTCTACGTCAAATTTTCAACTTAAAATGGTACCTATATGCTATTGCATTAAAGCAGAGTAACAAATATTATAACACTAATATATTATTTAAAGGTGTGTAGACTTTCCAGAATATTTAATTTTTAGTATCAAGTACTTTATAAATACTATTTGTCGCCTATAAACAAATCGCTAAGGGTGATAATAATGTAATAAATTGATTCTGTTAAATCATTAACATTTATTCACATACACAATATAAAGAAAAACAAACCACACCATGGTAGAAAAATATGTAGACTTTAGTCTGCTATTTGTGCGCCTTTTTTTCGAAAATATGGCATATTACAATAATTGTGTTTAATGTTTTTTACTCGTAACATGTTTATAATGAACACTAATCCATATTTCCACAAGAACATATAAATTTTCTAGGTATACAAGAAAAAATTCAAGATATAATTTTTGAAGCATAAAGTAAACGATAATAAAAAATGTTAACAATTTAAATCTTGAATTTCTGAACATAACGTTAAGTAACGATTTATGTTTATTCTTCGTATAGCTACCAATTCTGAAACCTATAAATTGTATCAACTAATACCAATTATAAACTAATTATAGGTCAACCTTATTACAAAAACATATCTTGGTGGGTAAAAAACGTTAGTAGATTTTCGCCTAATGATAGTCGTATTAACAATTTATTGTGGTCTCGTCAAAAACAAACACATTAAATAAGCTTTTTTTAACAATTACAGAAAACACAAAGTAAACGAAAGTGAATGTGTTACATTAACTTCGCTTTAATTCTTACGTCATTCGTACGATACAAAATAATATTTTACTAATTCTTATTAATATAAAGTAATTCTTTTTACTGCCACCACCAATAGGGTTTTTTCATTAACATTAAGCAAACACGCTTGCGTCTTTTGGCTGGCATAACATAACAAGTATTAGTAAGATCGCAGAGAACAACAAGAATAAATTTTAATTTGGATCATATTGACAGCAAGAGATTTTAAAAATGCATTATAATAAAGGCTAATGCGCAACAACATTATCTCTATATAGTTTAATAACAATTTACTTAGTTTCTTAATGTAGTAAGGCACAGAGTAAATATATTCTAGAATCGACTGAACTCTTTGGTTATTATGATTTTTGAACTTCGATGGTAACTTAATTATTATTAACAGTAACAAATGCAAAAATACTTTATAAAGGTACACATTATTAGGAATACTGGCCTTATAATACGAGTTATTCAACAATGTGTCAAAGTTAATTTATAAATTTCTTTGGTAACAAGGAACACACATTAAATAAACATTAACAACAAGAATTTAACAATCTATGCATAATACTAAATACGTATAAAATTATCGAAAAAAAAAACATGTCTTAAACAATAGTCTTAGGATATAAATTAATAAAAAGATTAGTATTTGGATTCAACTGACTAAATATTTGGTCATCAAAGATGTATATTATGCTGTAAAGCTGCCGCTGAAGTCGACTACCATTTCTACTATACGGTATACCTAGTCTATAAAAATACCATTACTGAAAACCAAACTGACCATAAAAATGGCATGGCAAGACATATTTTGGTATGGTTGTGTGATTCTTGAGCACCAAGGCCTTCACCATATGACCGTTTATTTTAACTGAATTTTGTCTCTACTTAATCGGCTATTAAAACTATTGCAGTTAGTTATAACACACTAATGGTAACTTGTTGCTGGTAACCTGATTCTTCTGCTTCTAAGAATTCTTTCTTGAAAGTTAAGTAAGTTGCACGGGTGATCCGGCGATCGTGAAGCTGTAAAAGATATTCGATAATAAGTAAATTTAAAATCAATATTCATAAAACAATAAAAAGCGAAAATTAGCTGTAGTGCAAACATAAGAGGACATTGTACATTCCAGCTTCCGGTAACTTTCAGTTTTTAAAGTTGTTAGTGTTGCGATCCATGGTCGAGTCGTTAGTTAATATTTTCAAAGGTTACTGACATGTTTTCACCCAAGGTCATTCAGAGACAAAGTCCACCTTCTCTGGTAAATCTTTGTGCAGGTGCCGCTCGTGCAGCAGTAGATTGTGTTTCTGGTAGGCGCGGTACACGCAATACGGACATTTGAAACTGGGCTGCTTCCTACACTCGTATTTAATATGCCGTTGTAGCGATCCTTTGTGCTTGTATTTGTTCCCACAATCGACGCACTCATATAGCGTCCACCCAGCTTTACCGCCGCTCAAACTTGCAGTACCATAACCCAATATATAAGGTGTGTACAAGTGCGCAACTGAAATTAAAACGCAAACAAAAATAAATACGTGCAAATAATATGAAGCTACCGCCAGTGAAGCCAAGCCACCGCACCGGGATGTGCTACCATAAGCATAAGATAATGCACCATGTCTCCCATTAATTTGCTCCTTATTCGGCTACGATATTATCTACAACTATTACCTCTGTCGTGTTTTCATCATGCAACCTATCAACCAATAGTCGAGCAGAATTTAAAATGGACTACATGCACCGGCGTCCACCTTAAATACATTTCAATTAGGTACAAGAGAAGTGAACATGCGGGGTTAGATATCGAGAATTGTTATGCAGGTATAAAAAAAAATTCAATACATACTCATCTTAAATTTAACACAAATCCAATTAAAACTAGATTTTATAAAGAATAGCAACTTTATTTAAAATACAAAAAGGTTATAAAAATACAATCAAATGCAATTAATCACTGTCTTATTGTCAGATATAGTAAATACTCTAAGCATTGTGAAACTAGGTCAGTTCTGAAATCACTTGGGTCGCACGTCGTCATTCGCACTCGCGCCCTGAGCCTCGCCCTATCACAGCTATCTTGTACTCTTTCTCGTCATTCTATCCCACGATTGGAACATCACAACCGAGGCGCACATCTGAGTTGGGAGTATATACTTGTTCACTTAAAACACATTTTAAATCCTAATGACTAATTTTAGAAGGCACTTATGTATCTGTAAATGACTGTTGTACTTAGTGAGCTCTACACATTGATTGTACGATGGTAACTGCGAACGGTTCCTACGCGGCTCCATATCGGTACGGTTATTCCATCGATTCGCGTTTTTGCAAAGCCAACAGAATAACTTTACTAATATATACGCCACATTACTTATAAACGCTAAATGGTAAATATAAAATACTTATACACTACGTGGAAGATTTCAACATCCGAAAAATCATTTTTGTGCTCGGTTCATAGACACAGATACACTCTCGATTCAACAATAAGGCACTCGTTTCGGTCAATCCTTACACTAACAATTACGATTGGCCCCAATAACAACAAATTAACATTCGTCTGCAGGAACTTACAATTAATACGACTTAACCGCGTAGTATAAAATAAATGCAATACGTGTAAAGAGATCTAAAATAATCGAATCAAAATATTTAAACTTATGAGTATTACAAAAATAATGGAACGCATTATGGCAAAGACCTAAACTGCTTAAAAGCGAAAATAGCATCAATAGTTTCTAATAATTAAAATTAATCATAAACATTCACTAGTCAAAACTCGTCGACGTTTCGACCAAGGTATCGACGCAACGCTAAAAGTTTAGTTGCAGTAACTGAAATGGTAACAACATGTAAAGTATTTCTCTCGACCTAACAAAGCTACGCAACATTCGAATAGGAATGATCGTTTACACAATAAGTGCTTGTATACGTTATATGAAATCAGTTTCCTTTAAACTGGATAAATGCACGAGTTGCCGATACGGTTACGACTCCGATCGATGCAAATACTAATAAAATTCGTATCAAAATAAATTCATGGTATCGATCGCGCGACCACCTGCGGTAACGTCTTCGGGCAGACTGTGCATGGACTTGGAAGTGAGCGGACAAACATCTTATTAAATGTATAATTGCGACGATCCTATTTTGGAACTAGAACTTGACTCAAGTCGACTGCGAAAAAGATTCAAGTGGCGCATGCACAGTCAGCTGCAAGAGATTAAATCTAACGTGACCGATTGCCACTATCACAAAAGGAACTACATCACATTTATCACAATCGGGCAAAATCGGGAAATCTGGCGTTCGATATTAACATAATGAGTATAGAGAGTATTGTCTGGATTTAAGTGCAGGCGTCGACGTTATCCTGCTTTATGTACTGTTCCGGTTTAATCGTCACTTCGCGATGCATCCTCTCCATGTGGCGGGCTATATGCATCTTTTGCTTGGCCCGGTACACGCAATAGGGGCACTGGAACTGCGGCTCCTTTCCGCACTCCCACTTCTGGTGGTTCCGCAGCGACGATTTGAGCTTGTAGACGCGTCCGCAGTCGGGGCATGTGAAGCTGGACTCGCCGGGCGACGCGGGCAAGGACCGAGCGCCCACGCTCATGCCGGCCACGAGCGGTAGAGCCAGGCGCGCCGACCAATGCTCCCACGACAAGCCCCCGAGGCGCGGGTACGACTCCTCCGTCGCGACGCCACCTGAAACCCCCGACTCTTATAGACATCTCAAGCGCACGCGCACACACATTCGACATTCCCGTGAGGTTAACAGATACAAGCACGATATACGTGTTATATACATACAATACGATACATATAAGTACATACACATACATATCTACTGTGAGTGTCCACCGAGTGCTGTGATGAAAGCGTTGCGAGAGGAAAAAGTAAAAAAAAAAGAACAAAAAAGAAAACAAAACGTTTATTTAAAATGAACTCGAATGAGAGAAGAATTTGATCGTTCGTTCGATTAATTTCCACTCATCGAACGAGAGTTAAACGAAAGGCGAATAATTGACCGATAGGTTTTAGTCACCGGTTTTTTTTTAGGTAAACGTGTTAAATGAATGTAGTCTCCCGACCCGCGGGCTTTCTTGTCTACCTGAAAGTAGTCATTAGATTAGTATGAACAAAACAAAGAAAAGAAAACCAAAGTGAACGAAGCGAGCCTCTCGTGCAACATGCGCCAAATTGCAATTATATAACGAAAACGTTGCACTTACCGCCGACGCTACAAGCAAAAAAAAACAACATAAAAGGATGCAAAAAAAGACAAAAAAAATAATCTAAAGTTACATTTTATTAAACTTCTCTACCAAATAAACCCCAATATATTCATATAAAATCACACTAAATGATTAAACTAAGTCTCGAATAATATTAAAAAACAAAGTGAACTTAAAATAATATTAACTCACGTTCAACAATCATGATATGGTGGAACGTTAAAACGTAACGGTTAAACAACATTCATCACTCCACACCTTTAAACTAATACTGACTTTGGTCAAATAGCTTTGTAATCCTATTTAAACAACAACAACAGTATACTTTAAACGATATATAAAAAGTTATTGCGAATTAAATATCAATGAATATCAATAATTTTATAAAACGTTTTTGAACACATCGATCGATCCCAGTTCACCGAAAACCGAACAAATATTTAACTAAAGGTAACATCGTAGGCACTTCGTGAGCTCTTTACCCGACGCCTCGGCGCCGTTTAACCTATCGCTAAATAATTTATTTCATAATATAACGTAATAATATACTTTAACACCTTTGGATTATTCAATTCGGGAAGACGAGTACGGTCCCCGATAACGCACGCCGACGCCCTCCGCCGCCGGCGGGCGACTACACCTAACAATATCATTGCACTAAGTGAACTATGGAATTATCCCTCGGAGGAATGTTAGGATACTATAACTATAAAATTCGAGTTAGTATTGCCGCTAAACTAGGTACTAATAAAGATTTCAACAATTTGGTAAATACATTTGGGAGACTGCGGTCGTAAACATTTGGCACGCGCCGCCGCAACAACACTCGGGTCAGTCTTAACTAAGAAACAATACAATAAAATAGACTCTAAAACGAAAACAACAAAATATATCTAACGCCGTCGGGGAATGTGCACGCGACTGCCTTCGGCGCGTAAAAGTCATCGACGAACAAAATAAAGCTACAACTATCGCGTAATCGTTTTGGTAAAGGGTGGACTTTGGTCTAGATGCTGGTCTTCTTGTTGCGGCGCACCTTGTTGCTGGCGTAGAGGTACCACTCGGTGTTGTGGTGCTTGCGGATGTGCACGCCGAGGTTACCCCGCTGCTTGGCGCGGTACGAGCAGTACGGGCACTGGTGCGCCGGCGCCTTGCCGCCGCACTCCACGTTCTCGTGCCGGCGCAGCGTCGACTTCCAGCGGTAGCGCTTGCCGCAGTGCCGGCACTCGAACTGGCGCGACGCGTCGTCCGAGCTGTTGCCGTCGCGCTTGCGCTCGCGCGTCTCGCTCGACTCCCCCCCGCCCCCCGACCCGAACGACCCGTCTGCGTCGTCGGGCAACACGATGTCGTCCGTGTCGTCCAGCTCGGCGTCCGAGTCTTCGTCTCTCTTGTACTCCGCGCTCTGGCCGACCGTATTGTTGTTCTGCATGAAGGCCTGTTGCAACAGGTGCGCCTTTATGTTCTCCGGGATCGCGCTCAACGAGTCCACGGGCAGCTTGGCCATCGCGGCGGGGTAGAGGAGGTCCTCGCGCGTCGGCTTCATGATGTCGCCGACCTGGATGCAGGGCGGCACGAGGGCCGCGGCCAGCGAGCGCTGCCGGTGCTGCACCGACAGCAGGGACAATAGAGCCGACGGCAGATGGCTATCCTTGTGAAGCTCTGAAATGCGACAATTGATCGTAATGCAAATAATGAATCGAGCGCGACTACGTCCGTGTTAATACTACCGAAGGCTAATTAAGGAACCAAAGAAATGCGTTATAATAAAAAAAATCTCTGTTAGAAATTATAAGGCGAAGCTTCTAATCCATGCAAACATGCACAATACAAAATTCGTCAGAGTATCTTCCCATAAGTCGGGGCGGGGCGAAATGAGAGGCCGAGGTCGAGTAAAATCGTTTAATAGGTCAAAAAATATTCCAATATCAATAGGACATCAATACATGAGACTTAACTATATAATTAATACCGTATAAGTAAAAGGAAGATCGTTAAGGCACTGGAGCGCTCGGGCGCGCGAGCGACGCGTCACTTGACGGACACGGGGCTGGGGCTGGCCGCCAGCTGCATGCAGTCGGGGTGCTTCTTCTCGACGTGCTTCTTGAGCTCGTTGCGGCGATGCTTGCTATAGGTGCAGTAGGGGCACTTGTACTGGGGCTCGCGGCCGCACTCGAGCGTCACGTGACGCACGAGGTTCTTGCGCGCGTTGTAGCATCGCTGGCAGTTCGGGCACTTGTAGCCCTTCTCCGTCTTGTACTGCGCGCACGGCAGCTGCGCCGAGCCGCGGGGCAGGATGTGGCAGCGGGCCTCCTCCCTCTCGCCCGCCCTCTCCTTGGGCTGCGCTTGCTTCTTGTTCTCCTTGCTCTCTTCGGGAGGCGTCATCTCCGGTATCTTAGTCACGTTCTTGAGGATGGCCAGAGTGGTCGCCGTCGCCTCCTCGCACACTTTTTTACTACGAGTCATAATACCGCGCGCCGGCGTTTTGTCTCCTGAAATAGAAAGATTGCAGAATAATAACACGACTAGGTCGGTGCGGGCGGGAAATAAATTAAGCTCAAAGAAAACCCAAATTTCAACTAAACAAACGATATATATTTAAAAAGAAACTTGTAAAAGTCGACAACGCAATATAAACTTATGAAAACCAACTAAATATAACGAATATTTAAAATCATTCCGACGACGTGTAGAGTCAGGGTCGGAATGATTCTTTACATGATTAACCTACGAAACAAATGGCACTTAATAAGAGATCAAAACCTTATCAAAAAAAAGTTAGAGTTTGTAACTCTTCAAACAATTCATGTTTTACAAAACTGGGTAAAATGAAAAAAAAAAACTTAAGTAAAATAGAAAATATGAGTATGTAAATAAAGCGAAAAAAGCTCAAAACGTATGCTTTACAGAAATGTGGCTAAGCAGGGTCTTTTTCTGAGAATACTTCTTTCCACAAAGTTTACAACCGAAATGCTTTCCTTGCAAGCATTCATACTTTTCGTGCCTCAATTTATTTCTTCTATATTTATAGCGCTTTTTCTTGCAAATCGAACAAACGTGACGTCTTTCCGTCGAATCTTCGCATTCTACCTTCACCTTCGGCTTTCTACCCCTTTTTTTCTTCACTTTATACTTGTCTTTTTTAACAACTTTGGAAGCACGGCTTTGTCTTTCCCCCGATGGGAATGGCACAGGGACCGTATCGATAACCTCCCATCGTTTTAGCAAGCCACGTGTTAATGGAAATGGGGTTTTAGCGAATGTCAGGAGGCTACTTAACGGCTCTGCAAGGGTAAATAAAAGCAATGATAAAGCAGGGTTTAAAGCACAACGAGTGGTTAAGCACAAGGTAAAAGTACAGAGGGCGGCTTGCGGTCGCGCTATGTAATGAGGTCGTGAGGGTATAGTCTAGCCCCGCTTCCGTGTGCACACGTCCTAATTACACAGCTTACAATTGTCAAAGAATTAAGAGTAATGTAGGAAAATGAAATGCGCATCCACTAGGAAATTGAAACGTCATGCTTACTCGGAGCCGGCCTAGTGAACATGCATGGAATTTGAACGTAAAACATGAACTGATAAAAAAGTAAACTGCAGTGAAATCACATGTGAATGCAAATAAAAAATAATAAAAATAAATAAATAAGCAACATACATAACAAAAACTAGGTCATTTTCAGAATAATTACCTTTTCTTTTTCATTTGGTGAAGCTTGTCCTCGTGAATAGCACTGGCGAGTAAACCCGGACTTAGCGGAAAATTTTTAATTCGTATTCATTTAGCGAAAGTGCAATGTGCACACAATCTACATAATATAATCAATAATATACTACCGTACGTAAACGTCTCACTTACCGCAACCATCCCGCTCCAAACGGTTAAGTAATTAATCAGTTAGCACTTAAGGTTACCGTTACATTCAATGGTACATGCAATGAAAGGTCCCACATACAAACATAAGCCAATTAATAATATCAAAAGGTATACTTACCTCTCGGCTCACTTAAAATACCTCGCCTCAAAGGCTACAAAAAGAAAAAAACCTTTACCGAATACCTTAAACCTGAAACTCGTCGGAAAATAATTGATACATAGATATCGGGTATAGGATTAGTATTTCATAAAATTAGATAATGATTAGGTATCGTTTGTAGTTTCACATGTGAAAACACTAGCACTCTCGACTCCGGTGTGATAATATTGATATAGATAATAAATACATTTTAAGCGATAACTGTTTGTCTAGTTTCAAATTATGGGAAGACATTGCGCATTTCATCCGTTCCTTCTTTTTTGGATCAAGCAACTTTTCCACTAAAATCATAGTTTAAACAAGTTGATTGTTCCAATAGATAACTTGAACCCCACAACAAATTGCATTGTGTGGAAAAGGGCAATGCAACTTGTTCAGTATTGCGAGCGAGTGTCGCCACTCACAAATAATAAAGATCTTACCTTGCGAGTCTCGAACACTGTCATTTGAATTCATTATTTCATCTTGAGATCGTTCCATGTGCCATTGAAAATCTGAAAAAGCACATTTCTGTTAACATCATCCCTATTCGAATTATCTAAGTCCTATTAGGTCTAGGCATTCGAGCGAGTCGTTGAGCAGCCTTAGACTTATGACCTTGGAAAAGATAAAGGCTACATCACTACTATTCTAGTTGCGGTGCAGCTAATTAATAATAATAATCATTAACATTGTATTTACTCGACAGCACAGCATATATATAAAATTCAAATTGTAAAATTTCCTTTTGAAAATATCAACAATCAAAAAGTTAAGTTCATTGATATGCTCTCAAAATTATATACAAATATATAAGAAAGTATTCAATTTCAGCGAAATAACACATGTTAAGAAGTTTAAATTGTATGTTAATAGAAAAAATAAACATATGTTCACTTTTTCTTGTGTTTTAAGAGTAAAAAAACAAACAAGTTGTGTTCCTGAAATATTCTATATTTGCACCTTTGAAAAGTGGTAGTTAATTTAAAATTATAAATGAGATGTTATATTTGTTAGAATGTTAAATATACTAAACAGATTTGAAAATATGTCAAATTAATATAATTTGGTTACAATTAAGTTGAAATTATAAAACTAAGTTCTTTTATTTGTTCTGATAAAATATTAAAAATACATAATAAATCATAAAAGAATGTAGCGTGTACTCAACAAACTAATACTTAGACCCTGTAGAAACCAAGCTAGTGTAGAATTTCCATCAGAAATCAATCACTTGTGGATTTGAATATTATCAGGATGTAAAAATCTTCCTAATATGTAAGAAAACCAATATTGCAGAAACAGGTTATAATAAACCATTCCTTTCACAAGCACATTTGCAATATAATTATCCGTTATTAAAATACCTACATGCATTAAGATTATACCTAACTATAACTTCAAATTAAGAAAGCTTCGTTGATAAAAGATGATTTAATATTTCTGTTCATTATTTGTTTACGTTAACATTTCCCAAATCCTTTTACAAAAAAATGCACTATAAAATCTGTAATGTACCAAAATATTAAAATCTGCTAAGACATGTGCTCACTGCCAATACTTAATTCGCGACGCTTGAATATAACAAATTTTAATTTAGAAGATTTTTCTAGGAGTTGTATTAAAATAAAAGACTCACTCCGTACGACGTCGTTATGTTGAGCAGGCGGATCTCCAGCATCCTCATCGAGTGTCAAGTCCTCCACTCCATCCCTGGAGACTTCTTCTTTGCACGGTATTTCTTCATGTTCAGGGACCGGTGGGGCAACGGGAGTCACATGTTCGTTGGAGAGACGTCTAACTTTCTTGCGGCGCCTGGTCGGGCTCATTGAACCTTCGCGGCTGTCGATGCTGCCATCACGAACCTGGTGGTCAAGATAATATTTAAAATCTAGGTTTTTTTAAATATTTGTTTAGTGAAACCAGATATATTAATGTTTCTGTTCTAGGATTATTGATATGTACTACAACAAAAAATTATGTCGCAAAGGCTGACAAGATATTACGTACGTAAGTATGATTTTGAATAAATAAATAAATTTTATTCTTTTTCACAAATATTATGTATTTATTGATTAGGTAAAGAGTAAATATCTGTTTGTGCAAATTATCAAATAAATTATCAAAATAAATAATCTTAAATATTCACAGGTGGGCATATTACAACCTTCTTTAAAATTATGCAATGTAGGTTCTCATTTAAAAAAAATTGATAAGCAAATTAGCAATTATAATATTTAGTAATCATTTAAGGGATTGTATATACCAAGAGAGAAATGACATACAAACATATGTCTTATAGTGGTTCAAAGTGTGTTATTGTTCTACCTTTTTTTTCAGTTTTAATTAATGTAATACACAATGTATGTAATAAAATTCCATGTTAAAACTTTATAAAGCCTATTATTAAGTTAGTTTAACATAATGTATTTATAAGAATATGCTCAAGTAAAAAAATGTAATCCATACATTATATTATATCCATAAATTATTTTAAACTTTAAAAAGGATAGTGAAAGGATAAGTATGATGCATATATTGATGAAAGTTTTACAATTCTTCAATAATTATAAGTTAGGTTTATGTAATTGTTTGTTTAACTTATTAAAAAGATAAAGATATTTTATAAAGTTGTGTTAAATTAAGGTTATTAAATTTTATGATTGTCTCATTGTGATAACTAATATAAATGCAAAAATATCTAAGCAAATATTATATTTACCTGTGGTGGGGGTGATGGCGCTCTGGGCGGGTGTGCAGGGGGGAGTGTAACGTGGGTAGGGCGCGACGGAGGCCTTGAGGGCTTGTTATCAGATAGACCCTTGATCTGAAGAGATTCTGCTGCTTTCAGTAAAGCAGCTAACTGATCTTGGGATATATTCACTTCTCCTCGGTACATATAGTCCATCATAGCTCTTAATTCAGCATACTTCACATCTTTTAAGATAATTATTGGATGCTTGTCGAATTGCTGTGACAATACATTCTGCAACAATTGTATAGTTTATAAATAAGACATTTGTTTATATGTGTTATTATTGAAGATAGGAATGCAATTTTTAAATGGAATGTTGTTAAGGTCATTCTAATGGTTTAATTAATTTATATATCATTAAGATTAACTAATAGTAAAAGGAACAGCATTAATGATTCTAAAACGAGTATTTGGAAAAGTTGTAAGAACAACTTTCAGTTGCCAACTCATCTATGCATTAATATAATCTAATTGCTTGTAATGTACGAAAGCTAGAAGCGACTGGAATGTTTATTAGAGCAAAACTGTGCTAGCTTGCACTAACTTATACATGAATCAATTGACCTAGTTAGTTTGTTAATATGATACCCACCTCAAAATAGGGACTGCAGGCGGACAAAACAACTTTATGCGCCTTTAGAGTTTGTCCTTCGGCAGCCAGAGTACAGTCAACGTGAATTCCCTTCTCGAGTAGAGTGTCGAAAACTGACACCAACGTAGATTGGTGATTGTTCCATCGCAAACAGAACTGTTGATCGTCGTCCATTGTTCGATGTTCCCTTTAGCTATTCGTCGCGCCCACCCTCCTATGTTACAAAACAACAAAATTAACACTCTCCACTAACACAACGCAATAATTAGGCCAACACAAAAACTAATTCATGCGGAAGTTTCAATGCGTACCGTTCTTAATAAGTAATACTATTTCAAACCAATCAATCTTCAAAATGAGATCACGGCTGAACTTAACTAAATTAAACTTCATAGGCCATGTAAAGTAGACGTAAGCGACGCGGCACAAAGAAAATGGCCGCTTTTCCAGCGCGACAAAAAATAAAATGGCGACGAAAATTCTAAGTTTCACTATTTTCGGAGCTAACTTTTCCTTTCATAGAACTAATTCAAAGTTTTGAACAAAGTTTGTTGTTCATAAATGTGACATTAAGTTTGAAGACTACAAAACTTTTGATAAACTTTCGAAAAGTTCATAGCCACAGTGGAAATTTTCAGAAAAGTCGTAGCGATAAAGTAAGCACTTATCAAATTCTTCAAGGTAGGTTCTTACTTGCATATGTTATTAAAACAATTACTCACCTTATCTATTTCATTAGCTATTCTAACAACTTATTAACACAAATATTTGTTCTGAAAAATTAATAAAACACAATAGTTTTTATAATTAACACATTGCTTTGCACACCCGCCAGCTTTCTTGATGAAATGAAAATACTAAACTACGCTATGTTGCAAGTTTAGCGAAGCGAAAGGCACCTCTTTAAATTACACAAGTTGGAAACGAACAACAGATTGACCCAAAATAAGCTCAGCAGAATATTGCCAGGTTAATTTTTTTTATGCTTTATTAAATGTATGTAAAATATGATTATAAACGTTGCATCTTTTAAACACTTAGAAGTTTGTTTTAAATTAGTTAAATTAGCATTGTTTTGATAACTTAAATGAGTTTTAGTTATATAAATTTAAAAAATATATGTTTGTACTCTGTGAACTGCACGCGCCATAGATGAATGTTGCCATGATGGGCCCATTTTAGATTTTAAATAACTTCTTGTATTTTGTAGTCTGTAATCTGTATCATAATGGCTACCTAATAACTTAACCTTGACCTATTTTGTAAACTGTGTGTATAGTTTTATGAAGTTTATATTTGTAAAGAATCCAAATCGTCATAACTGATAACAAGCTTTTAATATATTCTGATTGTCGTAAGGAGTAAGTTTATGTATTTTTATACAATAATGGCGCGCAAATCAAATATTTTCTACGTTTTATAAACTTTACAATGTTTGTAAATCAGACAAACAAAATTTCGTTAATGGTGCTGAATAGTGAATACCCATGTAGCGTGCATTATTTTACAAATATATTATAAAAATAAGTACACAACTGTATATAATTTCTATTTTTGGGGGTAGGCGTTAAGTGATCAAATTTATAAAGTAATACTTTTAACTAACAAAAATATTTTTTTTATAAAAACGCCATCTGTTGTAAAGGCAAGAAAATTGAGTAATGATTAATATTTCTGGTCAGTCAAAAGAAAATGTGTTCTGCCATGGTCGCTGTTGCCTTTAATATTAAAAGTAACTATAAAATATAAGCCCATTCATTTTCATTTTTGATTCAAGCTTAAGTCAATTTATACAATTCAGTAGTAGATAGCCATATAACCAAACATAGGTACTAGGTATTTTCAGCTGCTATAAAATATTTTAAACGTTTGTTATGGAACGATCAAAGACTAAAAAAGGGAATTTAATGGACTACGTATCTCTAATCTTTGTCAATTATTATTTTGAGTTGCTTAATAATTATAAATGTAATTTCATTGAAATTATATAATTTCGAAGAAAATGACAATTTTTTTAACAATATCCATTATTTTTGTTATTAAGCTTTATTAAAGTACATACTTAATGCAAATTGCAGATCTTACAGCCTACATTTCCCCATAGCGGGGCATTGTCGCTTCGTTAAAAAATCGATAGCATTAGTACAAACGAATTATACATTCAGTTTGTGTGCGTGGCTTCTTTGGTGTGCGGAAACAAAAAAGCACAAGAGTGAAATTCTTGTAATAAAAATCAATCGGAGTGGAGTAAGGCGCCCCACAGGCGCCGGCCGGGCGCGGGGCCTCTCCCCGCTGCATACCTATACTATATACGTCATAGAGTACCAATTGTTCTACCCTCGAAAGTAATTTGTAAGAAATCGTTTCTTCTTTTGTATGTTAATTGAATTGATATAGATTAATTCTGTTTTGATTAGATGTATATAATTTGGCTATAAGCTTCATTCATATGAGGTATATAATTCCCTATAATGATATAAAATTTAATTTTCAGATTGATTTTAATAGTGATCTGCAAAATTGGACAGCTTCATACTATCTATCAGGCTGAATTAAAAGTTTGATAAACAATGTACAACGTAGGTAAGTAAATATAGAAATGAAAATATCTCGAAGCCGATTGCGCGAGGAGCGGAAGCTCGCTCCAGCCGGCAAAAAGGAAGGCGATTGTTTTTATTTCTTTGGCGCGGGAAAAAACTGAGCCCGCCCTGCACCTCCTAAACATGCGCCACGCAGCGACGCAGACGATCGGCTGTGTGAATTCACTTTCATTTGCGACATCCCATCGTTTCCCGAAGGTCACCGTGCATTTGTTTCAACCCCACGTGTGACACGGCCGCCTTTCCCGCCGACCGTTGACCGACTAGGTGAGTTAACAGATTGTTCGCTCGTCTCCGCTTTCTTCGCGTTTATCGGTTCCTCTTTACGTCGTCCTTCGCTAAGAAGTTTGTTATTTCGCGGCCGGACGGCGTGTGTTCCTCGCGACTGAAGGGAGACTTGTGGAGGCTCAATCCGCAACTGCCGTGAACACTACACATCCCTCGACAGGTGACACGCGAACGTCTACCGCGCCGGTCTATCTATTTACCACCACTAAAAGTTTTAAACTTTATTATGTTTTATTCGGAATGCCTGTACGTGTACATCGTTTGCAAAATAAAATTAAAAAAGCTCCCGGCGGGTTCAGACCGGGAAACGAAAGAGAGGGAATCAAGTTTGCACTCTTCATTTGTGCACGAATCGAGAAAAAATTCAATAAAGCTCGCTTCCTTTTGTCTAATTGCCTATGGGAACCTACTTATATTATGCCGATTGTTCGATTCGCGCGACTTCGAGGAGAAATATTTTGTTTGATACGAATGGGCGAAAGGGATGGTTTGGGAGTTGAGTCTTGTTATTTCGTTCATTTGTAAGATTTATGTTATAATCGAATTATAAATACATTTCAAATTATTTTATATCTCGTAAGAATGATTATTAATAAACGTTGTTTGGTTAACAGGAAATGCCCGGTTACGGCCCGCCTCGAGTAAAGTGCGAGCCGCCTTCAGACGAAGAAGACAACTGCCAGTACGGAAACTATTACGTGAGTTACTCTTTCTTAAACTTCTTCTCTAAGAAAAGTCTAAAAAAAATAAAACTCCTATTATTGATAGAATTTAATGTTAAATTTTCTATTGTTGTGGAAGTTTGTTTGAACGCGCTACTCTCAGAAACTACTATTTCCGATTGTATTTTTTTAATTTAGATAGTCCATTTCATGCTTAGTACAATTGAAGGCACATAGAAATATTTTGCTTTCTCATTTAGTTAAATAAATTACCAACTACCACACCATACTTAATTTTGATCATAAACGGTTATTTATTGTACAATAAAATAATTGTAATAAAACGTTTAGTTGATACATTTTCGAAAACGCGTTGACGGTTGAAACCTAATCGATTGCTGTTATCACAGCGTGGCTTATTTATTCGACTTGGAATGGGTTGATTTCCGGTAGGAATTAAATGAAATTAACAGTAAATACTTCAGGTGGAGATAGCACCATAGGTTTGAATAAGTATCTATCTGATTTTTAGGAAGCACAAAAGCCATTAAACACAGAATATGACGGAGATGTGTCGGCTGAAATTCTGGATCAATTACAGGTATTTATAGAATAACTAGCCGATCCGGCAAACGTCGTTTTGCCATGTATATCATTTATAATAAAAAAATAGGGGTTGATCGTAGAGGGTTGAAAATTAGGGGTTGTATGTATTTTTTAATTCTGTAACATAAAAAAAATAAAAAATAAAATTTTATCTATAAATAAAAAAATAAAAATTAGGGGTGGACTACCCTTAACATCTGGCGGGCTTATTTGTGAATCTAAACCATTCCCAGATCCCCTTGAACACACACAAAAAAATTCATCAAAATCGGTCCAGTCGTTTAGGAGGAGTTCAGTCACATACACACGCACACAATAAATATATATATTAAGATTATAAATTATGTTTATTAACTTCAGCTTCCAACTTCTAAATTTTAATTACGGGTTTATGATTTTTTTAATAAGTTTTCATGTAACGAAGAGCTTCACGTGGCGTAGTTTAAATGATAAGCATTATTTAGCTTTTCAAAATAATTTTTCCAGGGCGGTATAAGGATAAAATTAAAACCTTACGTAATTTTATTTCTATAACTTCGAAGGATACAATATTTAATTGAATATTTTTTTTGACATTATGACATCACGCCATGGCCAAGTTCACGCTAAAACCGCAATACCTATATTCTATAACTATACATTATCAATATGAAGTAATGAAATCGGTGTATAATCAGTTCTCATCAGAACTGGTGGCGGTCCCGGCGGCACCGACTGCGACTCCCGTATGCGCCGCATTACCCGCCCCGAGGGAGGCTTCGCTCGCTCTGCTGGAGCCTGTCAAGACCCACCTGATGCAGGTACTCATCAATAATATCTCATAAAGCTATTGTCTTATTTGTTTTTAGAAAAAGCGTTTTTTTAAACGGATTGGAAATTGATACTTCTGCACGAGAGTATACACACGGATGACTATGTCTTCTCAGTTTTTCTCCGTAATTTTGTATAAGTTTCTCTTTACGATGGTAACACTGTGAAATACTTCTCATTGGATTGTTTTATTTCGCCAGGGTTCGGAGCTGATGGAAAAACACATCTCACTATCGAGTGCGACAGACATAATTGACACTTCTGACTTTGCACCTCTTCTTAATATTAAGGATGAACCACTTTCGGAGGGGGGTAGGTAACATTTACGATTGAGTCGTTTAAAGTAATTTTTATTTTTATGACCTATTTGATATTTGTCCAAATGTGAGTTCCTCTTTTCCTTTTTTTACTAATTGATGCCTCCACATTTCAGAAGGTCAGCAGCTGAGCGGCGATGAAGCGAGTGAGGGTTCCACTCCGGAGACGAGCGGACGAGGAGCAGCCAAGAGCTGGTCTCCGCTGGACATGGAGAAAGCCCTCGACGCGCTCAAGAACCATCATATGAGTCTTACCAAGGTAGATAAACCGTAAATGTAGTAAAAAAAATTTTTTTTTTATTTCTCGCTTATTTTAATAGTATAGATTGTTTTTTAATAGTTTACTTTAAACAGCAATTAGCTAACTTTTATCGGCTGGTGCACTTCCGTGGTTATTTAAAATTTTACAAACCAAAATTCATGAAATTTAACTAAACACGAGGAAAATAGAAAATGAATTAGATTTTCCGGCTCCAGGCCTCCTCAACCTACGGCATACCTTCCACCACGCTGTGGCAAAGGGCCCATCGCATGGGCATCGACACTCCCAAGAAGGAGGGCTCTTCCAAGTCCTGGACCGACGAAGACCTCAAGGCGGCCCTGCACGCGCTCAGGACTGGAGCCATCTCCGCCAACAAGGCCAGCAAGGCATACGGTCAGAACCGTTCTTTACTATATAAGAGAGCGATGAAATTTATTGGTATTTAATCGTTTATTGTCAAAAAAATAAGTCCTAAGTCACGAAAACCTAACTTTTTTGACGTGATAACGTCTTTAAAATCGTTTTAGTCGGGTGACATGTTCAGAAACTTGTGTCACACCAAAACATCACGAGCGCGATCGCAGGTATAACGAGAGAGAGACGGATCTCCCGTCTCATCTCGAGCGCTGCCAGTCATTCCGTGAATGTATGAAGAAAAATGTATATCATAGTCGAATAAGTAAACTTGTCATTTTACACCCGAAATTTATCATCAAAAGTGTGAATAAAACGATAGATGTAATTTAAAATTTGAAAAAATTGTTATCTTCATTAATTCCTTACTTCCCAAAAACTTATATCACCAATAAGACGTTATCACGTAAACATCTCGATCGTAAACCTACTTTACAAACAACCAATATTTTTTTTCTAAAAAAAAACTAACGAATAGACTTTTTGGACGTTCAGCTTTATGCTATTGGAAATAGACCATGAAGGTATATCTTTCAAATCTGACTAGAACAGCAAGCAATCTTCAAAGTTACTAATTACACGACAAAACTGGAGATGTTTTGCGTATTTATTCTCGATAGAACGCTTCATACAGGTTACTATATCATTTATAAATATATTAAATAGTTTTGGCCCTAGCCTTGCGGTACACCTGAATTTATATTTGGATACGGCAATTAAAACCATTAACGACAAATTAACATTGATAATTCATAATTACATACATTAATAATAATTTATATATCAAAAAGTTCAATTGATCACTTATGAAGCTTAAATGTTTTAGGAAGAAATTACTAGGAAATTGTTAACGAAACATTAAGTAAATTTTTAAAGTTAAATGAAAAAACTGGAATTCAAATTGCAAATAATTATAATAAAAAATTTCAGCGCTTGATGCTTGCTGCACAGAGATTTTATATTATACGAGCTGACCCGGCAAACGTCGTTTTGCCATGTTTATTATTTCTAGGAAACATTTTTTTAGTTCAATAAAAATAATTATTTAATATAATAATAAAAAATAGGGGTTGTCAGTAGAGGGGTGACAATTAAGGGTGTATGTATTTTTGTATGCTGTATTATAAAAATATAAAAACAAAAAGTAAATTTAGGGGTGGGACCACCCTTAACATTAAGGGGGATGAAAAATAGATGTCGTCCGATTCTCAGACTTACTGAATATGTATAAAAAATTTCATAAGAATCGGTAGTGCCGTTTCGGAGGAGTATGGGAACGAACATAGTACACGAGAATTTTATATATTAGATTAGATTCCAATTTGGTCAGCTTCAGTCTCAAGTTGTTGTTATATCCAGCTTTTTTCGATTGCCCCCCTTAACAATCAATCGTAGGCTCCACTTTGGGAAATAGGTACTGGTGTAGGTTTTAAAATGGTTCATAAAATCTAGTAAAATCTTTGAAGTTAGTTTGATTACAACTTCACTGTAAACGTGTATGTTGGAGTTAGAGTATCCACTACTGCGGTAAATAGTAATCTAAGCCGATGTGGTAACCTCTGCTAAGTTTAGATTAACCAAAAGCTGTGGCGTCTGCTAGATGTTTGTAATGACTGCAGGTATACCCAGCAGCACCCTGTACAAGATAGCCCGTCGCGAGGGAATCCGCTTGGCGGCACCCTTCAACGCCGCGCCCACGTCTTGGCGAAGAGCCGATCTGCAAAGGGCTCTCGACGCCATCCGTTGTGGCGCTGCCTCCGTGCAGCGGGCCGCTTCTCACTACGGAATACCGACCGGTGAGTTGGAGGCGTTTTTTTTCTTTTTAAATTAGGGTGTTGAGCGGGCGAGAATAATTGGCGAAATCTCTTCGCTTGATCGCCAACTTTTTAGATTACAAATAATTTGTAAGGAACTGCAACCATTATCCCATGCTATGTCGCCAGTATTTTTTTTAAACACTTTGCGGCGGAGACGGCCCATTAATGCCAAATGAAATTGTATCGAAGTTATATAAGCCAAAAAAAACTCAGTCACGTGACCATAATATAAATTCATTCAGCTTTAGTGGATCGCGCTTCTCCCGAATTTGTTTATATCAGGGAACAATTTATTTTGATAACTGTACTAAAATCTAAGAGGTGTCCCTTCACAACCTTAAAGAGCGTGTCAGATTGTGAATTTGAAACCCTTAACGTAACACTTAACAGGCACTTTGTACGGGCGGTGTAAGCGAGAGGGCATCGAGTTGTCCCGCTCTAACCCCACACCGTGGTCTGAGGACGCCATGGGGGAAGCTCTCGAAGCTGTCAGGTATTTTATTTTATTTATTTATTTATTTAAAAAAAAATGTGTTCCTATAATTTTACATTAGGCCTTGCGACCAATGAATATGCCCGGCCTCTATAATAAAAAAAAAGCTTTCGAAATAGAAAGAAGATAAAACATTATATAGTAGGTTAGGATATTTTTTTATAGTTATAAAAGATATTAAACCGTTTTTCGAAATTGAAAGCACGCAATTTATTAGGTCCTTACATATGAAATTGGCGTTTTGTATGGGAGGAACAAAAAGTCGAATATTTTTAAATATAATATATTTAATTAATCAAAGTATGAACCATTGTTTTCTATGCCCTTTTGCCATCTCATAGGTAGTTCATTGATCCCTTTACTAAAAAACCAGTCGGACGGGAATCAATAAAATCTGTGTAGGCGATTTGGACTGCCCCATCAGAGTTAAATTTTTTCCCTTGCAAGAAGTTGTCCAAATTTCGAAAAAAAATGGTAATCTGTTGGAGCAAGGTCCGGGGAGTACGGAGGATGTCTTAGACATTCCAATTGTAGCTCTTCTAATTTGGTAGCCGTCTGTTGTGCAGTGTGTGGTCTAGCGTTGTCGTGAAGTAGCAGTGGCGTGGAGCGATTGACCAGCCTAGGTTGTTTAGCCGCTAGCTTTTCTATCATGGTTTGCAATTGCTGATAATAGACATCAGCCGTAATAGTCTGGCCAGATTTGAGAAAACTGCAATGAACAATACCGGCACTAGTCCACCAAACGCTTACAAGTAACTTTTTTGGGGTTAATTTTCGCTTGGGGCAGGATTTGGCTGGCTGGCCAGGATCCAACCATTGTGCTGAGCGCTTCCGATTATCGTAAAGAATCCATTTTTCATCACAGGTAATGATTCGGTTTAAAATACCTTCATTATTGTGCCGGTTCAGTAATGTAACGCAGCAGTCGACGCGCTTTTGCCGGTTTGCTTCAGTCAATTCGTGAGGTACCCATCTTTCAACCTTTTTAATCTTCCCAATTGCTTCAAGTGAATTAAAACAGTTTTATCACTAACACAGCAGCCTGCAGCTAACTCGGACGTGGTTTGCGATGGATCCGCTTCCACAATAGCCTTCAATACTTCATTATCAACTTGGGTCTCAGGCCGTCCACGGGGCTTGTTCTGTAGGTCGAAATTTCCAGAACGAAAATGTTGGAACCAAAAACGAACTGTGTTTTCTTTTGCAACATGACCGCCATACACATCATTCACCCTTCGAGTCGTTTCCGCAGCACTAGTGCCACGGCGGAACTCGTACTCGTAAAAAATGCAATACTTTAAGTTTTCCATTTTGTAAAATGAGTGACGCAAACAGAAAAAAACAGAAGAAAAAAACAAATGAATGACGGTCATCGAAGCACAAATACATGAGTAAATAGCTGTACAAATTTTGATTTGGAATTCTTAACCAAAGAGGAGATATTTGTGGTCAAAGTAGACAAAACGTAAAACTCCAATTTCATATGTAAGGACCTAATATTTTAAACTGGCGCCATCTTTTACTTCAATATAGATAATTAATTTCAGAGTCGGTCAGATGTCGATAAACCAAGCGGCCATCCATTTCAACCTTCCCTACTCTTCGTTGTACGGTCGTTTCAAGAGATGCAAGTATCAGGTGACACAGGTACCACTTTTTAATATATCTTATTAATAGACAATTGTAAATTCAATTCATATTCAAAATAAGACATTGTATTATTTTTAAATGATTAAATCAAGTCACACGTTTGCAGGAACACCGAGAGTATAAATCCCAAGAGAACCGGCCGGAGGATCTTCGAGAGCAGAGTCACCCTCAGGAGTACTCGCCGAGCTTCGGATCGGATTCGTACTTGAGCGAAGTGACATCTATGCAGAACGTGCAACAGCACTACAGCCAAGCGATGTACTACACTCAGTGCAACGTCACCAGCTGAGAATATTCTCCCCCGAATTATGGGGAACAATGATGTCGTGCTTCATGACCATTTTTAATCTTCTTTGGTAAAAAAAAAACCGTATGTGTACTCGTGTACACGCGGTAGAAGTTATACTTCTTTGGCGTGAGATAAAAATCTTTTCAAAAATTGTAGATAAAACGACACTAACAATAGAAAAAAGGTATTTAATGCATTGAAAGTTTTATTATAACGCATTATCTTATAGTTTATTTCCGTATTACAAAAAATTATTTCTACATAATTAAAGAAATGGAAATTTTTTATTTTAGCATGAAACTTATACATATTGATAAGTACTATTTAATTCACGTCCATCGGTTGGAGTTCTGTAAACATGTGAGTTGCGAGAGGCTAAAGAATGATACAAACATTCTTGTAGAAACGTCTAAATATCGTACAAATACAGCATCAATAGTTGTATAAAGAATGTTGACTATAGCTAACTTCAGGGTGTCAGGGTGATTTTGTGACGGTGACATCGTAAAAATTTCCTCTCATCGTTTTTCCCGCGCTTTTTTTTAACGCGCCAAAAGAAGTATAAGTATTTATTAAGTAATCCGAAAGAAGTTCATCAATTATGTAACAGTGGTTAGTGAATTAGATAATAGATTAGAGTAATCGTAAGTTATTTTAGCCGTGGTTAACGTTGAGGAATAAGGGAACCTCGATTCAGTGAAACAACTAAACGTCGACTTCGTGACTTTGTTTTTACCTTTTATACAACTGCCAAGTTACAATAGAAATAATCCGTGCCATTTTAGAGTAAAAGTTATCGGTGACAAGTTTTCTGTTACTTTGTTATTTTTTATATGTAGATTGCTAATATTAAAAAAGGAATTTGAATTAAGCTTTATATACTAAGGTAAAGGTAGGTCAGATGTTGACCACATTTTTTTCCATTATCGAAATACGTAATTTGTTGTAATGTGATACGTAGTTGTAGCAAATTCGTGCATTTAAGTAGGTTTATAAAATGTAAACGCCATTTACGAGATTAATTTTATCGTAGATGTGTTGCGTACAGGAGTTGAATGTAATTGCTAAAGTACCATAACAGACGGCGCCACTATTTATTTTTTAGTGGTTATTAACAATTATTGTTTTTTTTAATATCAGGACACGGCTTTGTAGTTTTTAGCTGTTGCTCTTTTGGAGACAAGAATTTGATCTTATGTATTATTTTATTGAGAGCCATGTTTATATAATGTAGTCTACGATAAATTACAAGTTAACTTAAGATTTGCTAATTATTATAATTATCTTAATTAAATATTTTTAGATTTTTTTAAATTGATCATTAACTAAACTTTGCAGTATTAATAATGTTAATAAATGTTTTTAAATGGCATAACGTGCAACTTTTTTAATTATGACAGTAATGGTTGCAGATCAAGAGCTAAGCTAAGTTACTTTAGCTTAGCTCGCATAGCTGACGCAGTTTTCCATACTTGAGTGCAGACCGCAAACTATGCGAACTAAGCTATGTGAGCTAACTAAATATTTTAGTTAGCTCACATAGCAGTTCGAAGCTAAGTTAGTTGTGTATGCCAATGCGCAGCTACACGAGCTAAGCTAAGCCCCTCCCGCTACCCCGCACACCCTTCGCCAGTGCTGTCCACTGTCCAGTGTTTTCCAACCAATTCGGACGGATAGATTTTTAGTTTAGTTTTATGTTTTTTTTTAATTTAAGCCATTTATATTCTGAGTGACTATATATATATAGATACTAATGGATCTCCATAAAATCCGAAATGGATTTTATTGAAAGGGATCTTATTCATAAACGAGCGTGCAATATCGCTATATTTTTGAGTATCAAGCAGCATAACTGTTCCCAATATACCCATAGAAGATACGTTTCATAAAAATTAAAGTTTTGAGTTGATGAAAGTAAAGATAGTGAATTCTATTACACCACTACAAAAGTTTAAACTCCAAGGTCAAGTCTGCAAGACTGTTTGTGTAATCTTAATAATAATAATTATTGGTATCGAATATTATTGACGGATTTTATGATTACAACGTTGACGAAAGGTAATTATTATAAGAGTTGACCCTATTCGTGATCCGGACTTGGCAGATCCAAACAGTGACAGAAGGTTACAACCACATGACTTAAGTGCTGTTAAAAGACACTTTTGAGACGCTTCTGCATTATACAAATCAAGGTTCGACGACATAATGGCCAGTTTCGCTTGTAGAAAAGAATTTTTCAATCTTTTTTGGAATTAAATTCTTAAATTTCGACATTGAACAGATCCCTGGATGTGCCAATTCAGATATATAACCGTCCTACGTCTAGTTAAAGACTATTGAAGGGAGGTCGGTGCATTTTGTAACTAAAAGAGGAACTTTGTAAAAAAAGGCAACATTTGTACATAAAAGTCGTTTTATTTATCTACAGTTAGGATATAAAATAAATTACATTCTTATTTCTCTTAGGCTGCGATGTTCGTGTTAGACTAAAATTATTTCCTTCACAATTGACATCAAAACTATTGCACTCGTTTTTACATAGAAAAGTAGCAAATAGGAAGTTTATTCTATTGTACAATAGATGGCAGTGTTATGTTTACTACTACTCGCCAATAGGTGGCGTTACAATGTGGAAATTGTTTGACTGTACATTAGCTGTGTAAATTATATCTCTACCGACCGATAGATGACGACAATAATTAAAACAGAGCCATCTAGCGGCGGTTCGTATTCAAGAACTACCTACTTAATCACATCCAAGATGAATCATATAGAATTGTTTAATTTTTAAATTATTACGTATACCACAATCATAGATACAATATATTATTACGTACAACTTTACAGCATTATTTTAGAATTATTATTAAATTACAATTACCCAAGAATTAAATGGTATAAAGTAAATTAGCCTTATTATCTAAAAGATACACGTCCAACTCGAACGCACGTCGCCTCGCTCTTATTTATAAACATACACAATATAAGTGAGCGAAACGGTACGATTACCGGAGTACTTGAGACACGTCTCGTTTGTGGCCGACAGTGACTTACGGAACCGTCCTATGCCACAGAAGCTAAGAAAAAGTCTGATTTGGATCGGCGACTTTGTCGAAGTTTCTATAGTTAGACGTATTTTTGCTTATAAATTCTTTAGTAAACCTACGCAAATCGGTAACAACGTGTCACGTGAACCGAAACTCGTGTTACGATGCCGCCACTTCACTAACTCCATTTAATAGCTGCTTCCGTCGTTTAACTATTTTAGTTATTTCCCGTTTTTCTAAACATGTACTAAAACGTACTGAAGTCAAGGTTCAATTCGAATCCGTTAATCGCGTCTCAAGGAGCAGATATTAAGTGGAATGTGGAGTAAGTACGAACGGTTGCGTCGCCGATCATTTTCACAGATCGGTATTTATGTCGAATATAGATACATCCTCTCGCGCGGGCAATACAATCACTGTCGCACCTGAAGATTACGTACACACGCTCGTCACGCCGCGTCGCGCGTTCCGTTTATGCTAAGACTAGACAAGGCGCGACTCACATTCACTCCCTATAATATAATATATAATCGCACGGGCCGTGCGTTTATCACATTTACAATTTGACCGTCGGCAGAGGATCGTCGAAAATGGCACATCGCGGGGCTCGACCATTCGTCCTTTCGTCACGAGAGAAACGATCACTTCAGTCTATTTAACTATCGCCGATGACTCTCGCGGCCCTTAGCTTCCGCTTCTCCGTCGGTCGGTCGGTCGTCGAGAAGGGCGTTCACACCGGGCCGTAGTCGGAGAGCGGCTGGGCGGATCGCGCGGAGGCGGACGGCGCGTGAGGCGGCGGAAGCGGGTGCGAGGGCGGCGGAGGCGGCAGCGGGGCGGGGGGCGGCGCGGGTGGCGGGCCGGCCGCCACTTCGCGTCACACGGTGCCCTTCACGAGAGCGCGGTGCGCGGGCGCCGGCGCTCGGCCTCCGCGCCACACGCGGCGCCACGAGTCCAGCGTCTTGCCTGACCAGATCCACACGCCCGACGTGATGCCCACGGCCAGCGCCATGAAGTACTTGAGCATGAGCGCCGAGTACACGGGCTTGCCGCCGCAGGGCGACCCGCACGCGACGCGCTGCAGCCAGTCCTCGCGGCCTCCCGCCTCGTACGCGAAGCAGCCGATGACGACCCCCGCCGGTACCGCGTAGAGCACGCTGAACACGCCGATGCGGATCATCAGCTTCTCGAGCTTGTCCGCCTTGGAGCCGGCGCCGATGCCGCCCTGCCTCTTGATCACCGAGCGTATCCTGAATAGGGACACGAAGCCGGCCAGCAGGAAGGTCGCTCCGAGGGCGAAGTACACTATCAGCGGCGCCAGGACGTAGCGTTTCAGATTCTCGGAAGAAGTGTTACCGACGTAACAAATCCCGGCCACGGGGTCGCCGTCGACGGCGCCGGCCAACAGCACGGCGACGGTCTTGGCGGCCGGGATCAACCAGGCGGCGAGGTGGTAGTATTGGGCGTGGCCCGCGATCGCTTCGTTGCCCCACTTGAGGCCGGCCGCGAGGAACCAGGCGAACGATAGGACCACCCACCATATCGACGACGACATACCGAAGAAGTAGACGAGGACGAAGACGAGGGTGCAGGCGCTCGGGCCGTTCGAGGAGGTCTTGAGCAGCGCCCCGTCGCAGGCGATCTCGTCGTGGCCGACGACGAGGCGCGCCAGGTACCCGATGGCCACCATGAAGTAGCAAGCGGAGAGGTAGACGATCGGTCTCTCGGGGTACTTGAAGCGCTGCGAATCAATGACGAAGGTTGTGAGCGTCATGAGAGTGGAGAAGGCGCAGAGGCCGGCCCACAGCGCCACCCACACGGCCGCGAAGTCCTTCTCCTCGCGAGTGAAGTACGGGCCGCGGCACGGCAGCGCGCAGCCGGGCACGCCGGCCGTGCGCGCGCTGGCGTTGTGCAGGGCGCGCACGCTCACCAGCGGCGGACGGCACGCGCACGCGCACTCCTCGCTTGCGACCTCGCCCGGGCTTGCAGCCGGGCCGCTTTCGCAGTTTTTTGGATCCTTGCAGTGGTTCTTGTACGGCCGGCGAGGCGGCGGCCGCGGCGGCTCGGGTTCCTGCGCGCGATCGTTTTCCTCCATGCAGAGATGGTCGGGGTCCCCGAGCCGGGGCAATTTCTCGCAGGCCATTCGCTCGGGCCACTGGAAACCGTACTTTTGCATGAGCGGCGCACAGCCGGCCCGGGCACGCTCGCAGACGCTGCGGCAAGCCGGCACCGGCATGGCGTAGTCCTCGAAGCATATAGGTGTGTACACAGAACACAAGAAGAATTTCAAGTCGGCCGAACATTTAATTTCCACGAGTGGCCAGTATTGGTGCACCTGCAATGAAATAATGCAACGTAAATACATACGTCTATATAGATAAACACCTGTCGAATGTTGTATCAAAAGTGGAATGCGCAAACTAACCTCCAGGCCGGCCTCATCCTGCGTGTCATGGTCGAGCCCATTGGGGAAGGAGGTGAGGTTGTATCCTATACCACGGCACATGGGAATGGTGATCTCCTCACAGCGAGGCTGCAGAGCCGCCGCCGCCGCCACCGCGCACGCCCACACCCACACGCCTAGCATCGCGCTATGCTAACCGCATCTGGAAATTGTAAATAGCAATATTAGCATTGTTTTATTAAAATATCTTTTTTCAAGTAAATATCTAAGTCGGATAATACACACGTACAAGGGTGGTCGATTTGTTACGCTCGACTCAAATTTAAGGTCGAATGAAGCTAAACGGAAGGGCACCTCTCAAGAAAGGCATCCTGTGCGCATATCTGTTACTGACACGTGTATGGCGGCTCATTAAATAGATATTAACCGAACTGGCCGAGCAAAGACACATCCGCGTCTAAAGAATATTCGAGTACGAGAAACTATTCTCAACGACAAACTGAAAGTAATTTCACTCGTTAGTAGTCCGCATTGCATTCATGCTTTTTACTGAAGCTCGGCTCTATGGAATAAAAGCATTGGAAAAGGCTGTTTAGTGAATCAGTGAAACAGACCGGGGCTCCTTTTTTCATTCAGATAACTTACATTTAGTGTTTGAATATAATGGACTGGTGACGTGATATTTATATTCAACCTTTAGTAATAAATATATAGAAGAAATATGAAAAAAGTATTGAGAAATTTCTGCCAGTTCACCAAATAATATAAAAAATGTGTATCTGACATGACACAATACTAGATGCTGGAGTAATCAGGCCTGTTCATGTGGACAACTATCACGAAGTCCGTGGTTAATAGGTTCACCGTAATCTATACAAAATATATACACATCTTGCGGAATAATTTACGCTATTCATACACAGTACTTAAATAATGTAATTAAATTGTTCAGGAATCAAACAAAAGCCTGTAAAAAATTTATTTTGCTAAAAAGACGTGAGAAATCTGAACCCTATGCCAGTGAATTTAATTTTGCAAACCATAGGTTCAGGACCATGTGAGCTATGGAGCCATAAAATTTCTAAAAACAGCAATCTGTAGGGACGCAATGTCGGGTGGTCGGACGACTATAAACAATGCACTCGTAAAATCTGTGGCAGTTGCAAACCGTATCAATTATTCCATACCTACTTGTGAGGTAAAAGTGAAAAACAAACAGTTGAATTGTTCTCTAACAATCGGAGCAATCTACTTTTATTAATAATATTATTATAAAGTTCTATTTTATCCTTATTCTACGCAAACATAGATACAGCACTCCGTGTGTTTCTGAGGTAGCGGTTTCGGTAAACCGGTCCCTATTTACAACTTTACAAGGCCTTAATTAGTAATATGGTATAAGACACCCATCGCACTGTTAATAAGGAAGTTTTAATTAAAATTCAATAGTGCAGCTGTTTGTAGAACATGTGTTTTACTGAATAAGGAAATACAATTGACTAAAATATATTAATGCACTTTAATTGTAATCTACTGACTTTACAAAATGGTATTTTAATTGTTAAAATAACACGAAAAGAACCCAAAAAGGAAGCTCGTTATCCCTTAGCGAGGGTTTTTAACCTCTCGAAAGTTTTGGATACACAAAAGTTTAGTCGCGAATATCGCTATTGCCTAACTGATTGAACCGCTAACAATGTTTACGTAACCTAAGGCTCGGCAGCTCGTTATTCTGGTTGAGTGAGAGCTGTAATGGCTGGTGTCGGGTTATAGCTTGGACGTGTCGCTAAATGCATATTTAATCAATCGGTTCCTAAACTGATGTACTTTTTGATTGGCTTAAACGAGAAACTCACCATCAACCACAATAGCTAATATAATATTATTACTACGCCTTTAATTAAAGTAAACCCGTGTTTATAATCGTTCTGGTAGAAAATATCCTCCTAATTTTGGCTTTCTTTCGTATAAGGTGTTCAATGGTCATGTGAGAATAATTTTGACAGGTTGTCGTTTGACAGAAATGGCCGGTCGAGGTTGATGCCCGATCAGTTGGCTTCGCGCCAACTGATTAAAAGCTTATAGACTGTGGCGTGGTACAAGGAATTTTAGAGAATCTTAGTTATTTTTTTAATACTGAACTTATGCATCTTACGTTTCATCTCAAGCCTAATTGTATTTAAAGTTTAAATTAAATATCTTATCTTTTATCTGTACGATACAACATTTTAAATGTATAAGCAAATGTTTATTTTGTGCGTCTCTTGTAACCAAGGCCTACATTTGTTATTATACAATTTGTTTTAAAAATGACAACCGAAGAACGAAGACGCGCCAGGTCACTAAAAGTTAAACTTACTTGAAGCGGTTATAAATCGCTAAACGCGTTCACTAGCACCACCAGTGAAGTAGTTAGACCGCTAATGAAAATACGTACAAACGAGCCCGCCCGCCAGATTTGTCCTTATTGCGTTTGTGGGAACTGCCTGTTTGTATATTTAACGGGTGAGTTTACCGGTAGTTAAAACGAACTGATAAAAATCTTTGACTAATTAAAGGGGAATATCCCTATATGAGGCGTTTAAAACAAACAAATTAAAATACATAAAGCAAATACAATTTGTATCTTAAATAGTCTCCATTTAAATAACTCTCGGAAGGTGTTCATTTTAAATATAAGTAAAATACGAGGTACGCACGTAGTATATTCATATTCCTAAGGTGAACTCGTGACCTCAGGGGTTTTACGAACTGGGGAAACTATTCTACATTAAAAAAGTGTATCTGAACTTAGTCATTCAAAATTCCCTGTCAACCCGCTTCCATATATTACAATGAAAGGGTGGTTGCGTGACGATTTTTTGTCGCTTTCTTGTTAGAACCGACAGTATAATTTATAACTTTATTGTCACTGCGTATAAAATTTAACTTCTGACAAAGCTAAAATGGAATAATACCCGTTAAAAAGCCCATGACGAGGTGAAACAGTGAAGTCGAAGGTGACTTGTGCCCAGAGAGTAATGGTGCGGACCATTCTAAAAAAAATAAGGAGTGACCACATAAGGGCGAAAACTAAGATCACCGACGCTCAACTATATCCTTGATATGATTAGAATACTTCAGTTCGGCAATTACTTCAACAATGCTTAACCCTTTCAAACTTGACCCACACGAAGTTTGGTATCTTTGGAGGCACTTGTACAAGATTTTTGAAAACTACTATAACGGTTAACAGAAGTCTTAAAGCTTGAACAGGAGGACTATCATAATTATACATTATATATCATTGAATTTTATTTATGACATGATTTTGTTATTTCATAGTTTCGCATGTTACAGCGATATTCACGACTTCACGGACTCAGTCTTGAAGTTGTTAAGCATGAAACTGTCACGCAGACTGCAGCTAACTGTAACTTCATCGTTTGCTCATTCTTTTTAGATGCTGTAAAAGAAACAATTTTCCAAGTACCTAATTGTATGAGTTCGATCTCAAGGCACGGTTAAAGCAAAAACCGCAAGATTACCGCTATTTAGTTTTGTCAAGTACTTTTTGTTGAACTCTGTCCGTTTGAATTTACAAAATATAATTGTGTCACGTCGTATGACATGATTTCATCGACAGTTAGTGTCAGTATTGCCAGATGCCCGAGGGGTTATCTCCGTCTTGAGTTAGCTCATTAGCTTATGTTTGTTTGACACTTGACAGTAAAATTTATGAGATTTATAGATTTGATTTTCATTGAAACGAAAACCGGAGATGTTAGGTCATTTAATTGTGTTATAAAGAAGACATATTAGAAAAACATCTCGAAAAAAGGTAGAAATTCACATGAATTATTCATGATTTAATTATATGTTGACATGATGACGTAAAAACCCAAATTAATTCCGTTTAAATCACAAAAACAAATTATAATAATTATTTGAATTATGTAAAGCGGATAAGGCAATTTGAAATTGGAGGCTTTTAATAAATAACATGTTTGAACATTATATACAATTATTTATTTAATTATTAAAAAATAAATGTGAAGACGAAGATAAGTTTCTTGGAAAAGTTGTTGGTTTTCTTCGTATAAATGTTTAATTTGCATATAAGTACCTACCGTTCTTTGTTTCCTCCCCTATATTGTCTCGACAAAGTGTATAATTACACCATCGTATGCCTGAGATTAAAAATAAATAAGAAAATATAACAATAATTATTAATCACAGATGTAGACCAAATGTTCTACATTTGCAGTTAATTTTATATAACCGCGAAAGTTAAGTAGGTAAGCATCTTTGAAAGAAACTTTTGCCTGTAATGTTTCCAAATAGTGTTTTGATTTATTGTAATTTCTTATACCTCCCTTAAAACAATAAAACTTCTTACTCAAGGCCGATAGATAGTCAACAATGCGTGTTCGTTTCAAAGAAAATTTTGCACTAAAATATAAAAACGAAGGCAGGCTGCCAATTCGCAAACAAATGTTGAAGAATTTCGCAAATTTTTTTACAACGCCATTAAGCTTAGAGTGTCGCATTCAGAGTATTATTTTTAAAACAATACGTGTACCCGTGGAAATAAAATATTTTTACCTGGGCCACTTTATCTACATCTAATTCTGTGAAACAGGTGCTGTGACCGGCTGTCACAATAAAAAATGGCCGTTTTGTTATGTTTATTTTATTCAATTGTTTCAATTATTTATTTTAGTAAATTATTTCTATACAGAATTTAGTGTGTGATTTAAAAACTACTGGCCGTGTAGCTTTTTCCTAAATCTTTTTTAAAAATACAATTATATCAATAACTTTCTCGTGTATTGATATATGATATTGTCAAAAATATAACCGCAGTGGCATGTGATGAAATGTTTTGGGGAATGACACTATTTTTAGATCGGTCCCTTGTTCGTTCATTGAGTCTGAATGATCTGAGTGAGATTAAGCCCGCATTGCTCACATTCCGGAACTTTTTTGATTCCGCCATTGTATTGTATTCATTTCAAATTCCAATAAACTCTGACATGTCACGTCATTCGTGTTTAATAGCAACTTGGCTTTAGAAGAAATAATTAAATTGATTACTATTTTTTCAATTTGATGGCCAAATAAATAATTAATTATAATTGTCTCTCTCGTTAAGCATTTAAAGATTATTTTAAATAGATACCGTAGTCTTAAACATCGGTTCCCGTAATGGCTGATCAGCGTTAGAAACTGTCACTTCCCTTTGTTTCAAAATGGGGTCTTTTTGATATCGATCGCGCTCAGGTAGTCGGGAACGGATGATTTATTGCAAGTCTTGTTTGTCCAAATAATCGATGCCTGGCAAATTTCCACCCCACACCGATATACGCCCTAATTTATGGGCGATAAAGTTTTGTTTCGTTTGTACTACACTTCTAGTTAATGTTGCTATTACGAAAATTCCTCGGCTGCTATTCGGGTGATTTTCGATAAATTAGGGATTTGTTTGCGCTAATATAAATTATAAAGGTTCATTGTGAGCATAACAAACGACTGTTTGAACAGGGCAGGCTTTAAGCGAACAATCGAGTATAAATAGTAATTTTAAATGTTTAACGCGTAATATAAACGCGCGCTGATGTAGGTACTACGCATTTTTCAGAACAGAAAAAAAACTAAAAAGTTTACCATAAACAAAAACTATTTATTAATTGAGACAAGATTTTAGGTCGTCGTTTGCAGCCCCAAGCGACTTCAATGTTATAAGCGTTTTATTCTAGCAAAGACTTGGCAGACTACAATTTTTCACAAGGGTGTATCCCTGACGTGATTACCGAACCCCCCGCACTCCGTCCCCCGTGCAACCCCCAGCCATAATGTAATTCACCTTCTCCTGGCCCTAGCTAAAACAACTATCCGATTCAATGATTTCCACTGCACTATAAGAAACCATATTTATAGATGATATCTTCGTCTACGTTACCACGAGGAACCCAAACATAATATGTAAGTCGCATTTCTAATCCGTACAAAATGTGTAAGTCAAAAATTGGCAAAGGCGATAAGGGAGGTAACACGCGTTATCAGCGGTTATCACTCAATCTGGTACACGCTATACCGTGTAACTACACTATTACAAGTTTACGATACGTGTTATAAAACTAAATTTTATGTTATTGCCTCGAGCATTCAGATTTCAATGATAACGCGGGCTTTCTTATCGTTACGTATAGATTTTTCTCGGTATTTTAGGGAGAAATGGTTTTATATGAAACGCAAGTAAATAAGCGTCTTTCTTACGCCATTTTCTCCCCAGTACGCTTCGGCGTAACGTTTAGAGTTGTGTCTTAGCGGGAAATACACCCGTATGTGAAAAACCAATTTGATTTGTCATCGGGAGTCTTACCATCAACATTTTTATATTACAGTTAATTCCATCATGTTTTCATATACGGCGACAAATAAACAATAGATACAATCTGTCATAGTTCAATCGTTAAAATAAATTGCGTTCTATTGAAAAATTGCACGCAATTGTAAAACTTTTACGTTTGATTAGAATCATCTAGAATTAAAAATAAATTCCGAGTGGCGTTAGGTAGTGGTATCTGTTCGTCGCAGCTGTTATCAGTTTATCAGCACCAATATCAATAAATCATGCAGCTCTATCATATTGTAATTAAACAACCTTATCAGTACACCGGGTTACATGCTCCTTCACAATATTATAACGGACTATGGAGAACGAAATCATTATTTTGGCCCGATGTTTTATAACTAAGCGAATAATATTTTCTTTTGATTAATAGGGATATGTATTACTAAGAATATCAGAGAACCGAGAAAGTTACCGGGGTTGCCTCTGTTGGGATTCTGGTCTCGCGAAACCATAACGATTTGAATGTTCAATTGGGTCGAGTGTGAGGTTATAAAAATTAAAATACATTTGGTAGATGCCGTTCTAAAGTATTTGGTTCTAATTGGCGCCAATGAGAGAAACACGGTGACCTGATTGCATTAAATATCAACCGGTTTACCATAGGCCCAGTCTGACAAATACACATTTATGCTTCGTTTCCTAAACTAAGGCTCAAAATATTCAATTAACAGTAGTTTTATATAATTAGTCTAACAGACAAAATATTTAATATATAAAAAGTAAAGGATGCACTTCTGAAGCGTCAATTATAATCGTAAAGTGTTACGTACTGCTCAAACTTCTAAATTTACTTTATATCCTTTATTATAAACAATAAATCATGCTTGTACAGCTCTCAAGGTGATCCAATGTCCAATTTATCCAAGGCGTCGCTTTGATTACGCTTCAAGTGCACACTGATAGAGGCAGTAACAGATTATAAAAAACATAAGTCATTTTAAGTGTTTAAAAGCCATCCCAACTTCAAAATCATTTATTCATGTAGGTACACTTATGAACGTCCATACAGAAATACATATTAAATGCTCCTAATTTTACATTTACTGCCAGTTCTCAAATCAAGGGCGTAGAAGGAAGAGAAGAACTGGCAATAAACTCTCCGCAATTCTTTTTAATAGCCAAGTTTTTCGTTTTACAAATGTTTGTAAGGAGCTGCAACCATTGTACCAAATCAATTCGTTAATTTAAATTCATTTTCAATATATATTCATTTTTAACATTAACGCCTGGACCAATTTGGGAAATGATTTTGTTTGAATAGATAGTTGATGATGGTTGGTCAAAGTAAAATATTTGCCTCGGGAATGCGAACGACCAATCAAAACACCCAGTGTTTAATATTCTGAGCGCATAATTGTCCGTTATGTTTAGGCCATAAGCAGTGGTAAGTAGTCATTACAAGCGTATAATGCTTGTCGAATATTTTATAAACATTCATTGTTTATGTCTGCCACGCTGCCTTAACCGCCGTTCCATTTTCGTGCAATTCTAATTACTCGTTTATAATACATAATATTACGCTACGGGAACAGAACATCCGATAGAGGGTAGTTGAGAAAATTCACTATGTTTCCTACCCACAAGTAATCTTTTATACTACTATTGTTAGATTGGTAATCCATTAATTTATTTCGTTTAATAATATACGAATGTAATATAATAATGATATACCTATAGATAACATTCATGGGTTTCATTGAAACGTATAACTTTAGAAACTTTCAATCCGATTGAATAGCAAATAGCTTTATATGTTTAGAAAATAAGCCATAAATTAAAGTCCGAACTTCACCGGTTTACGAAACGAGAGCCTTTAAAATTCAATAAGTGTCTAAGGCTGTACATACACGAACGACGTTACTGGCCAACGTTTTTATTACTTTTAATGAGACTTTTAAGTGTCTTATTTTAAAGTGAATCACACGGCACTGTAACCTTTATTCTTTAATTACTTTTAGTAATAGTAACCAGCAGGTAAGCTACATTAGGCAAGTAATAAGTAGGTAGAACAACGATTGAACCAACCAACCAGTAAAACCAGTGCGAGCTAAAGTTGAAATTAGGTGCCTGTGTCGCCCAAAAGCGTCGGCCCTAAGTCGATGGGTGGTATGGGCTGCATGTATAAATAATTTGATAAACGACGAAGCAGGCCCAGCGGGGCTACCTCCTCGTTAATATACTTAATGGCTGGACATGTGACTGAATTCTTACAAATAGAGAATATTTTATTTCTGTTACGAAATTGCCGGTACGACTGTCAATACAACGCAGGAAGGGCAAGAAGCAGATTTCGTCAATAGATAAACCGTAAGATAAGAGGTATTAAACCTTTTTAGGATTAATAGATTTAAAAAAATAATGTTAAACTCGTAAGATACTTAAATATAAGATTTAATAACATACTTAATACATACAATAACGGAGCTTATATTATTCCCGCAGTGGTTTCTCTGACAGTGTCAAAGGCGCGAGGCACAAAGACTCGAGCTCACAAAGGGCATACCCCGAGGGCCCTACAGTCTTACACTTTAGTGGGATACCCAATTGAGCAATTAACTAAAGAAACCAGCCACGAATTATTTCTTTTAGCTGGCGTACTCGACTTATGTGTAACTTGACAGAACATTTAATTCAGTGCTTGCAAATGTAAAACACTCACGACGAATTAAATGGAGCCAATTAAATGAAAAACTCGTTTAGAGGAAAATATAAAAATGATAATGTGGCTGTTCACTGCCGTAGACGGTAACTGGGAGTTGAGTTTACATATGCTTTTGGCGATCAGCAAGCATGAAGAAACAGTTCGACTCGAAATGATACTTTTGAACTTATAATCAATTCAGCGCACTGCACAACCAGAAACAAAGGAGTGAGTAGATTGTATGTATCGGTGGCATCCCGAGTCATTAAAACAATAAATAACAAGCTGTCCGCACATAAATCTAAATATCACCGAGACGCAAACGACTTGGACGAATGCAAATGATACCAGCATAACGCTCACGCTTAAAAATTTATAAGCGGCCATAAAATATACAGAACAAACAGATCTTTGTCGGACGCGTGAATCCCGAATGTTAGCGCGGTCATCGAACTCGCTACTCGCCGTACTAATTAGATTTAATGCGTTTTACCTGCAATTAGTAGGTGTTAGGTAATATAGAGCGGCTGTTGGTATAGTGTTTGGGCCGAGGCTGCTTTATGCTTTGTTTTCATAATCATCGCCCACGCACCCGTTTCACCGTTTTTATTGAGCACACATCGATATAGTGTTGGGTTTAATTATTTTTATATCTCGCTCGCATCTCCAAGTGTTATAACGATGTACAACATTGTGGAGCTCGAGTGCTATTGTATTAGATTTATGCGATTGTTATTGCAATATATTTGAAAACGTTGTTTACATAGTTATTTGGAGGATAGCTGAGTTATGGGAAACGGTTACACGGTACGCCAATAGGGTAAAATATAATTTGTGTTTAATGGCTGAAATGAAAATAAAATACTTAAACAAACGTGCTTTTCGTATCATCACAGCGTTATTAATTTGATCAGTGTATGACGAACCGATGTTTATGAACGTTGCCTGTGCTCGATAAAGCAAAACGAAACTTTACAAGCGCAAAAGCGAAATATTTAAAATTAATATATATTTTTTAATTGAGGTTTAATGATTTACAAAGCAGACAAGCCGATAGCGTCGCAACTCAAAACGCCAATAATAAAATTCCACTATTTTTATTCAGCTAGGCTTTCGCAAGCACTGTTCAACTTTTATATTCCACCGTTTCGAGTACCGGCAAGAGCTGTCAAGAAATAAAGCGCATATAAAATTTGTCAATTTATTGCATAATAAAAATTTAGCGCAGATAAATCTGTTTAGGGATCCGAATGACACTTTACTTTTTAGTGACGAGACTTTATTGCAAAAAGTGAGTTTTTATATTGATTTTAATTGACAGCTAAGTCGTTTTCGGTCTTCACATTAAGTTTTATATGTAAATTAATAATATTATACAAACCTTATCAACACTCACATGTTCTTAAGTCAGTAATGAAAAATCTAAGGCTAGACTAGTGAATGACCCCATAAATAATACGACAGACAGTAGTCTGTGTTAAGTATTAAACACATTTCTCGGGCGTACAATAATAATAAATTACAACAACGGTATGAATGCTGGCGTTCAATGTATCGCAGACTTGTCTCTGAAGCGCTGAGTGCAGCCTCTACTTCAGATAAAACGACAACAATTTACAATATTAATAATGCCCGCGACAACGAAAACGCCTCTCGCCAAACGCTAAAATCCCAACTTCGCTTATATTGATATTTTTATCGACTAGTAAAGAATAAGACAACCTAAGAAGCAAGGAATTCCGTAAAGCTATTTTAAAAATTGTAACGCGTAGGCATTGTCATATGACGTTAATCGTCGATGAAGACGAGTCGTAAATATGCGTGAGTCAGTCGGACGATGGTTATTTTCGACTTGCAAATGAGAAAGTGCAGTTTAAGCTATAGCTAGGTTTAGTTCAGGTGGCGGGTGCAACGCACTCTTACGTTTATTTCTTTGCAGGCCTGCACCGAGTATCCGGTTGTTTCGACCATAAACTATTTTATACTTTTTCTGACGTTGACTTTAGCAACAGAATACCAATGGGGCTACTGGTTTAGGAATGCTACTATGGATTATTTAAGGGTGTACGTTAATTAATATACATATGTCTTTTCTGTACGTAACGATTTCCACACATCGGGTGTGTAAGGTATAAAAACTGTATAAAATAAATAACGAATAGTATATGAATGCGTAATTCAATGTTTTGTATCATTTCAAATGAAAGAATCTCATCTTCATGCAGCAATTAGAACATATAATTTTTAAGGTAATAAAAATACGTGAAGATATACACAATTTTGACCTATTTTTACTCAAAGGTACAGTCGTTACAAATAATTAGCCATTTTATTGGTACCAAAGTAATATTTATTTATATGTAAATTCTTAGTTTATTCTTAAGTACCTACTTCGTTGTACAAAACGCGAGGTGCAAGTATTCTTTTATATTTATTTAAAATGTCGTTGCTATTCACCTCATGACTAGAAGTCGCAACACGACACATTATTTATTAAGATATATAATCGTACCTAATTGTCTGAGCGGCTATCGCGCTTACACTTATCGCCTCAAAACAAATCCTAGCGCCTTATCAAGCCACAGGTAAACCTACGTCAAATCAATACGATAACTCACCTCTTTCAGCAAAAATCGGAATAAAACCCAAGATACAACACAATTCACAGTTGCACACTAATCACATCGTCTTCTAAAACACATAATTAAATCCATGTTATCATTTAAAAGTATCGATTCACAGGATCCAGTCACACGGTTAGGTCGCTTCTCCGCGACGCTATAATTTTAATTTTAGAAAATTGCAGTCCTTGAAGGTTTTTTACGAGAAAAAACTGTTGAGATTCCTATATTTGGTATTGCTGCAGCACTATAGAAATATGTAGTTATGTCATAGATCAGCTGAGCGTGTTTTTCAAACAATGCTTTCGGCGCGATAAAAATTTAACAAGTACACGACTCTACACCGCGACGCGCGGAGAGGGACTGAATTTGTTTCGTCGAATCACGAAACGCCAATGGCGAATGAGTGAATGAGAAGGGCGCCAGCGCGCGAGGAGCGTGGCGTGGGGAGTCTCCGCAACTTTACTGCACATGTAGATGGCGCTACTTGTGTCAGGACAGAGGACTATCTTAAGAATCAACTAAGCAGACGTTACTGTTTCTAACACCACTTGATGATATGATAAAAACCAAGATATTCGTTTACTTTAAAGAAACTTATTGAACACAGATCAAATATATATTTTGCAATGACTTAAAGAAGAAAAAATAATTCAAAGAAGGAGGAGGAGTGCCTCTAGGCTGAGGCCTACCATCATATTATGGATATAGTATCAAATTAGAACTTATCAAAATTAATCTACACCCGAATACTGCTAAAATAGTTCATTTAAATGGCTTTAGATAAAAACTACCCTAGTTTTAATCGGATAATGTTTACTACCAACCTTTTAGACGTGTCTTGTGCATTTATTCACCAACTACTTACAGTACTAAGTGTGTTTAGTAGATATCAAGTACCTCAGAGCATTCAATTTCCTATCTGTGATTCTAAATTAGGGAAACATTTCCAAATTATCCACGCGAAACGTTTTATCAAGTCCCTCTCCACCATATCCGGATTTAATTTACGCGAACAGCGGCGTTTTCTTCGTGACGGAAATTAGTGTGTACATTGCATTACTTTGAAGAGAGTTTTCAGAAAATCAGTGAGTGTTCGGTAAATGTAAAAATTTCATTAAATCGGAGATTGGGAATCGTAATGGCAAATGAAAAAATCGATTAAAGTTTGCGGAGCCGCTTCACTTTGTTATCTCGAGGGTCGATCAAATAGAATTCATTTTTGATCTCACTTCCCTATCACCGAAATAAAGGGAAGGCTCTATTAAACGAAAGGCTCCTCTACAGTTGTGATTTCCGATTTCAGCTGATTAAAAAACGGCCTATACTATCAGGCAACTGTTACTGAATGATTACCTAGAATTCCTGTATAGTTTTTGTAAATTTATCTATATAATTTTAATATTAACTAATTAAAGGAAAGAAATCTTATGAAAAATAATCCAACAAATTATAAATAATATTATTAATCATCACCCAATATCGGTCATCGTTCACGTAATTGATTTAGTTCTGCGCGGGTTCAATAAATCAGCGCTTTATCTGCGCTATCGCTTCTATTGTTTATGGCCAGCGTATCATCTGTCATATTTCAACAAGAGGGGTTATTTACACACCAATAAACTCTTAGTTGTTGTCACAGGAAAATTAGTCTAACTAATTTATAAACGTTACCAACAATTATTATTTCTCTGAAAATAATTGAAATTGTTCGGTTTTAAAAGACGCCTACGTCATGGCGCAAGCAAGCAAGATATGAAAATATTTTGTGAATATAGATTTATAGTAGAAAAAATGTAACATCTTTATTTCAAGATACTTAGTTTGTTTAAAAAATGGAAAACGTATTGTAATCTTATTCCATTAATGATTAAGACACCGTGTCACCGTCTTTGGAGATATGAAGACGCCACAGATTTGACTATCTGCGACACAATATGAATGTTATACACTTATAACTAAACATGTAATTACTGCGATAAAGTAATAAGAGTGCGTAAAATGTAAACCTAAGTTGACATTAGATAACTGAGTTGATAGACCGGCGCCGCTTTATCACAAGTCTAGACCGGCAGGTTAAAAACGATTTTTATCTCCCAAATTCATATTGATATTTTAACCAAAAGCATATTGAGAATTTGACGGGCCCGCTTTATGCGTAATGTTATAAGCATGTGTCTGAATTTATTTATGTATTTTTCGTATATAATAAATTAAATGTTTTAGAATCATCATATGGTAGGTATGTTAGGCGGCCTTGTATTGTTTATCTAAAGTACCTCACTTCGAATCATAGCCAGAAAACAAAAACTAACGTGTTTTAAGAGGAACAATACCGGGAGACCATAAGCCATGAGGTGTTCCGCTGTTGGTACGTAGAGTTAAACAAATGACGTTCAGCATAATGCAGTTGGAACGATTACAATGGGACAGTGGGCGCTTGTGGGCGCAACGCACCTTCTGGACACTCACGCGGTAAAGTGCTGAATCAATACTACGTGTTACCCGTACATAATATAGTAGTACGTTACTATATTATGTACGGGATGTTTTGCAAAGGAATTGTTTTGCTCCGGTTCAAACAATTTGTGTTGACTTGGCGATTAAAAAGAGCGGCAGAAAATTTCTTGCCAGTTCTTCTTACCCGCTCTACGCCCTTGACTTGCAAACTGGTAGTAAATGTAAATTTACAATTAATTTAACTTCTTTCTGACGATTCGTAAGTGTACTTGTTTACCTATATGAATAAATATATTTTTGAGTTTGAGTTTGGAAATAAGGATGCCTTGGTTGGTTACAAAGCGAATTAATTACGCGAAGTATAATTAATGTACAATGTTATTGCACATTTTACAAACAAACTTATGACATTACTTAAAAAGGGGCCTGTGAAGATATAAATAGGCGACCGGAGTTTCGAAGGTTACCCGATCGACGTGTATAATGAATTTAAATACAATATTTATATGTTATGAAGAAATTGTTATATTGTGTAAGGACATTAACAAGGCGAATTAAGAAACTGAAAAAATAGCTATTATTAGCCGATTACGTTTATTACGATATGACGCTACTAATAATAATTAGTAACTTAATTGTTTTTCATCAAATTAATTCCACAATAATAAAAGAATATTAGAGCATACAATAAATGAATATTAATATAGTTTTTAATTTAGAAACGTTCTCATTAAGGTTTATATTTTATTGAACATCCGAATGTTGTTAATTGTGCCTCGCATGTTTACTAATTTATTTCACCTAAAAACTTTTTATAATAAAACCAAACAGCAATTAGCTTGTCCGCTCGTCAGTACGTGGAGTTCATCTCAGCTAACGGCTGCTCGAAAACAAAGGAACAAGCCCATGTCGTACATTAAATTATGCGTTAACTTGCTGTTTACCGCTCAATTTTGCTAATGTGTAATCGTGTTTTTTCTTAATCCTATTAATGTGTTTTAGAGAGCTTAATTGCGAGTGGTTAATCTGGTAAAGGCTAAATTTATTAAAACGCGTGCAAGGTTTTTAATTAAACACAAAAATCAGGTTAACCTCGTAATTAAACTCTTTTATCAGTTATCAAGTTTAATTGCCTCGTTTAATGTTTACTTAAATATTAAAAGTACTTGCTTTTAGTTGTTTTATCTACAGTTTTTCCGAGTTAATCCGTTTTAAGAATACACAAACAGACCATATGAATCTTAAAATATTATCATTAATCATCATTACGCTACATAAAACAGCAGTTTATTAAAAATAATTTCATCATTACACCACTCGAAAGTATCAACAAATCATAGTAACCCTCTCGTGGCAGTACATAATATTTTATTGAAACCAGATTTTGAAACGGAAGGATTGGCTCGGCTAGGCTCACCATCTGGCTTTCGATACAGTGCTGTATTGAGGAAGTGTTTGTGAAGATTACGACGGATTATTTTGATAGAAAACAAGACACGAATTGGTTTATGTCTAATTGAACTGTGTACAGGTATAAATGGTCTTGTTTATGTCTCAAATATCTAGTCGGTGATGTGTTTGAAAATAAATAAACGTGACGACATATTTCATATAATATTGAAGCTTTTAAGAATGAGACCGCAATTGTCTCATATCAGTTATTTAGACAATTACGAAACTTTTTATAATAAAAATGATTAAAAACGTTTAGTATCAAGGTTCTGCATGTTATTAATGTCTGTAAAGTGAATAGCACAAGAGGTAACGCGAGTCCTGCAGGCCAGCGGGTTCCGACCAGCCCATAGATATCATGAGGATTTTCCGGAGTAGTTGTCGCTCGGGCCTGACGGGAAGCGGCAAGCCCGACAGACCTTTGTGGTCAGAGGTTTAAGCAAATAAAGTCCCTTTTTAGGAAAGGGGAGTTATGACACTCCGTCTGCCACATAGGGTTCAATGTAAAAAAAATTGGTTGTATAAGGGAAGCGAATGCGCGAATTCCTAAAAACTAGTCACAATAGTTTAATTAAATCAAAGGTAAGACTAGCAAGGATCCTACAATATGATAATCAACTTCATTTCTTAACAATACTAACCAACATCGGATTACATAATTATTTATTTAATCCTACACTTAAGTACAAAATGTATTATGTCATAAACTAATAAATACGAACTGTGCTGTAACGACAAAAAATCCTGGAATGCTATGTGTTAAATTAAATAGTTGCTTTCCACACTTTGCAGACTTTCCACTTTTTATTTAGTAGGTAGTACATACATTCACACAATGCATGTGAGTTCCTAAAGCCATTGCGAAACTTGTATTTTGATTAAAATTACTTCTTTCCCACACCACTTTACAATAAGACAGTGATATCGCTTTTATTCTCTCAATGAAGACAAATTAACGACACATCACAGTTTAAAATCCATCAAGATTTACTGGTGACTGAGGTAACATCTATCATTATTAAATAATAACTTGTTTTGTATCACATATAAGGCTGTTTTAGATTGAACATTATATTGTGATATAAGTAATTGATCAGAATTCCATAATTAATCTATTGAAAAAATAACACGACACAGCATTCTTCCTTAATGCCACTTAAATTCCATAGACAAAAGCAATGTGGTGAAAAAAAACCAAAAGATTTATGAATGTCGCCGGGACGTGGGTGAGACCATAAATCACAGACGAACGGCACAGCTTCAGCTAATCTTTATTATCTGAGCTAATGTTCTTAAAATAATAAATATGTTGTTCAAATTAATTGAAATCTTGAAAAAAGGTACCTACAATTAATCACCTCACTTCTGTGAATCAAGTATTTATATAAGTAATAGCTAAAATATATTCGATGGCCATAACAGTGAAATAGCAATGTATTATTAATCAATAAAAAAATATTTAAACTACTTATTAAATGACACAACTTTTTCAAATTCAACAAAGAAAAGCTTTTAGAGTCACACACATCTCGGGCCCGCTAACAAAATAAAGTTGTACCGACACTTACCTACACGTATATGATGAAGATGAACAAAGCTTCTAAAAGATATCTGATATATTGAATCGTAATAGGGCACGAGGCAACACCAGTGAATTAGGTGATCAAACCTTTGTCCACCTCTCGGTCACGTGCATTAATTATTAAATCACGGTGGCAGTTATCATGAATACGAGTAGTAGAACTTAAAATCACACGAAATGAATTCAATTGTTTTTCTATCTCTTTTTCTATGTCTACCTAAAACGTATGTTCTTGTATCATGGCAACATTGTAATCCACTATTTAATGATAACTTCTGAGAATTGAAGTTAATCTATTTCGCATTTCCTTTTCTAATAAACAAGAATGTGGACATATAGAAGACAGTAAGCCGCAGGATATTTTTATCAGCTCTGATCGGCTTAACTTTTAAGCCGGCTCAAGGGTTGAAGCTCCAATGTCTGTCAGTGTGACGTTAAGTGGCATTAGATGATAGATATTGGGCCTACAATGCTTTGTGGTTTGCAGACAATACTGTCTCAAGCAAAAGCTTACTCAGGTGCGTTTAGAAAATGCTTTTTTGCAATTGAAACAGGAGCGCACTAAAGTAGCATAGGAGATTTATTCGTGACGCTGAGATATAAATTAACTATGTGACAACACAGATAAAACCGTTTCCGGAAGTAACAGAATACGGGGAAATACATATATTAAATTCCTCGATTTTTTCTTGTATTTTAACTACAACTTTTTTAGGTCTGGACCTCAGATTTCTGTAACTGTTATCATCATGATCATTTGCTTAATAGGCAAGTAGGTGACCAGCCTTCTATGCCGTCGGCATTTTTGGGTCTAAGGCAAGACGGTGTCCTCATCAAGTTTTCCTTCGCTGTTCGAGTAATTGTTAAATGCGCACATAGAAAGAAAGTCCATTGGTGCATCTCCGGGGATCGAACCTACGACCTGAGGGATGTGAGTCACACGCTGAAGCCACTCGGCCAACACTGCTGTATTTTAACTATTTATTTACTACAAATATTTAAAAATAAGCAATCTATCACTGAACCATTACTATAGCTTTCAAATGTATGTAATGCAATATGTATCTGTAGCTTTTGGACTCTGTAAAATAAACGTAAAAGTATATTGACACTTAAAATGAAATAACAGATTCTTCCAGCTATAAATACACAGTCAAAAGTGTTGTAACATAATACTCGTGAGTCTCAATGCGACTGCTTCATCTTATTCACCTGATATTATCGTACACATCCTCGTCTGAAGCTTGACCAATGATCTTCGACTTGTCACAATATTGTAACACTGTCATTAATATACGATGAACATTGAGAAAATATTGATTGGTAAATCGAGATAAATATGACTTTTAAAGTATTGTATTGAAGTTATACTTCTTTTGGCGCGTTAGGGAAAAATGATGAGAGTAAATTTGTACGATGCGCGCGCACACCGTCACAAAAAACCGACACCCGCACATCTTCACAAAAAACCGACACCCGCACACCTTCACAAAAAGCCCACACCCTGAAGTTAGTTTAATTATATAGAAATATTTTTTTTTGTGATATTTATATAAACTTTATTTAATTAGATAATGAGTTATAAACTTTCAATGAATTAAATACCTTTTTTCTATTGTTAGTGTCGTTTTTTCTACGAACGTAGAATAAGGCGATAGATAAAGATTTTTAACTTGTTACGCCAAAGAAGTATAACTTCTAACGTGTGTACATAAGTATACACAAATGTTTTTTTTATATACTTATTTTCTTACATTTGGATTTAATAAAATTCTTAATAACCCTTTAATGCGTTATATAAAGGAATTATTTTGTCAATTTACAAGTACATAATGTTTACATATTGCATAAATTTGTTTCCATATTTATTTTGTAATGCATTTTGAAATATCGAAAGTAATTCCATATGAACTAGTTTAGTATAAGCTTATCATATCAATGAATGCGAATTGAAATCGTTATTGAATATCAGCCTAAAATATTAAAGATTATTGATATGTTTGTTGACATAGATCTAGTTTAGATTAGGTTTAGTATGTTCAGAGTAATGTTGCTCTAGTGCCTTCAGCGTGCGACTCTCATCCCTGGGATCGTAGATTCGATCGCTGGCTGTTCACCAATGGACTTTCTGTCTATGTGCGCATTTAACACTCACTCGTACGGTGAAGGAAAACATCGTGAGGAAATGCCTTTGAATAAAACAGTCGACGGTGTGTGTCAGGCACAGAAGGTTTATACTTACCTATTAGAAATGATCACAAATCTGAGGCCCAGACCCAAAAGGTTGTAGCGCCATTGGTATACAGTATGTTAAGAGTTTAACTGACCATTTTATGTTAGATAAATACATCCAATGCCGGTGCAACCCTTTATGGATTCCTGGCTTCCCCACATTCCCCTTCCAATTGTCATGATCTATGGCCACCTTCTTCCAGATAACATTTTACATTGGATTTACTAAACTATCGTTACCATAGTTGCTTATAAAATTTATTACTACTACTTATTAAATTACTGAATTAAACAGAGATTCGAGAATAAGCTAAAATATATACAATTTTTTTTAACATTGATTAATTTTAGTTTGTATTGTATAACAGTCACCTTTGATATTAAATTAATGTAACTTGCAGTACATTGCACGTGGGTTAGTTTGTTTCGTCATCCGTTGAGCAACCACAAACTATAGGAATCAGTCCAATAAGTCCAGTGCTAAACGTGAAACATCGTCGCTTACTAAGGATATCAGGGCCTAAATTTCACAACATAATAGCGAAAGCTAACTTGTGTCAAAACTGTAATGGCGAAACATAGGAAACAATTTCATCCTTCCCATTAAATTTATATAATTAAGTAATAAAAGATTGTATTAAAACAGTTTGTTATTTCAAAAGTCCTTTATTAATATTGCTAACGCTTAAATTTCCTAGAGGTGGGTCCCGAGTTTGTAAACTTAAATCAGATGAGTCGTAGCCCAGTCAACTTTGGGAACCACTATGGTCACCGTTTAGCCGATTTGGAGAAAAGTACAATTTGATGAAGTGGAATTGATAAAGACGGTCTGCCAGGATGCAAAATGTCTTTTGAAGCATTTCTACGTATGATTAAAAAATATATTTTAGGTTCAAATAAACATGTGATCGTTTTTACAAGTTAAAATGGGTATTCCTCATGTAGAATAAAATTCGTAATATTAGCGCGTTTAATCAATTCAAAAGGGCCTTAAAGATACATATCAGAATGAGCTTAGTAGACAAAAATTGGGACGGCTGATGGCGACGCGTATCTCGTTCGTATATTTAAATCTATATATTAAATTGTATATTTCTCATGTAAAATAAAATATGTTTTTTTTGTAATGAGAAATAAAGTTCTTTAAACTTAAACTTAGAATACAAGATTTTATCAACATTACATAAATTCTTGAAGGAAATGACAACAGGGCATCAGCTAGTATGTAACATAATGTAGCGAACGAATTTACGATTAATATAAGTAGATATTTATAAGAAGTAACCTGATATGGAGGATGCAGGTTTCGTGATGGAATGTCGCTTACACACGACGCTGTTATGAATATGTATGACCAACTTTAGGCCATCTAGGGCAGTCTATACGTTTTGTACTAATTACTTTATTTGTTAAATAAAAGCTGTACTTACCATAGATAAAAATCAACGTTTTTAAGGACCTTAGAAGACAAAGATGGCTTTGTATAGCTACTTACGTTTTTACCCTTTTATATTGTATTTTTACGCCGATTAATATAGGGAAATATATGCAAACAAATGATATCCTCATATCAAATTAATATAGACTATATTAAAGTTTTAAGTTATCTAAGAAGGCTAACTAATCTTTCTGCTTGACATAATAAATATATTTAATATAATGTAGACAAAGGTATTTTACGTAGAACTTGCGAAATGCACATATTATATATTAGATTTAAAAGGGTTGCCGTGTGTTTAAGAAAAGCCCTTATAATATATATACCCATATAATCTATTAAAATCGTGCAAGCATCGCATGTAAACAGATCGGAGGGCATCACAGCAGGAGAGGAGACAGGAGACAGAGCGAGGCGTCTGCGATAGTAATCGATACATCGCTATATCGAATGTTTACGACTCATGTTCCATTCGATTATTCGTTTTTCATACGTCAGGCGACATGTCACATTATTCCTGAGGTAAAATAAACCACTGGTTATATTTGATATCTATTGTTTGTTAAGGATACAATTAAGTGTCTTGTTTTCACTTGAAATTGGATGTACTTGCAGTCTAAGATTGTTTGTTTATGTAAATACACCAAAAGAGAAACAAATTTTAATAAAATAATCATTTGGTGAAATGATGCATGATTTAGTTTGAATATAAATGATCAATGTATAGGCTAATGTAGCTGAATAGCGTGAGGCATGTCAGTCACATTCCGTGTCGGAGATTTGCATAATATATTTAGTATTATGACATCCGTTGTATTAGCGAATTGTTTAGCACAGGGACGGATTGACCAGGCATATATGTTACTCGATAATAAAGAACTAATGGCTATATTACCTACTATCATATCTACTGTTGCAAGTGGTTTTATAATACTTTTGATTTAACAAGACTAATGAGGCGTTCTTATCATTTGTATCATTGTTTAAAAAAGTGCAATTACATGAAATAAAAAAGTATTTACGAATAAATACAGATCACAAGGGACAGAATAAAAGTTATGATATAATTGTCACGTAACTTGCAAAGATTTTGGGTAGCCGTGGTCCGCGGATGTACTTTTAGCAGGAAGAAACCTCAAAAAGTCTTCTGCGCATTTAAAAATTTTAGCCAAGCTATTTTTATACTACACGTTATTAACACATTGTACATTGTATTTTTGTACGACATATTATGTTATAAAGAAATAGCCGTAAACATCTTTTAATTGTCTATCAAAACTAATTAGTTATTATAAAAAAAAACAATGCGCTACAAACTTTTTATGATCCTCAATCTGAGGCCTCAGATTTCTGTATCTGTTTCATGATCATTTGTTAATCTAATAGGCAAGTAGGTGATCAGCCTCCTGTGCCTGACGCACGACGTTGACTTTTTGGGTCTAAGGCAAGCCGGATTCCTCACGATGTTTGACCGTGAACGGTGAAGGACCGTTCGAGCGAATGTTAAATGCGCACATATAAAGAAAGTCCATTGGTGCACAGCAAGGGAATCGAACCTACGACCTCAGGGATGAGAGTTGCACACTGAAGGCACTAGGCCAAGACTGCTCTTAGTATTTAGTTATTTAATTAGTTATTATACTCAGGGCAAAAAGTCCAGCACTGCCAGCAGGATTGTAGTCATTTATAAATAGTGCTCTGTGGGGAATAATAATGAATTTCCAATGACATTGTGGTTATATTAGACCATCTAGGAGGACGTGCGTCACCGGTGCGTCACATTAATGGCTTTTAATGAGTCTATTACCTTTAAGGAAGAAATTATACCCTGACTATCCGATGTCCACGACTTCGTTTACATAGAAGTAAGGTAAAAAGTTTCTTTTAAGGTAAAAAATGATCTAATTGCTTTTCCATTTACGATATTACTAAGGATCTGATCCACCAATAAGATGCAGCGTCCCTAGTAAAATCTACGTGATATCATGTCAAGAGGTTAGTTTCAGGGACCGAAATAATTCTTTGACTAAGAGCCTGCTAAATCAACTAACTAGTACTTAAGTAATACTAGTTAATAGTTTTAATTGCGTCTCTTCAAAATTATTGCGTGCGTCTAGCTAAACTTTCGGGTCGTAACGGGACGATTTAGGTAATCGCCACGCTTTATTTTATTTTATTTTCTGCGGGTATTTGCAATCAGCCCTAAGGATATGAGCGAATCTGTTCTGTAGTGCTATCATGTGGAGTGGCTTCCCATTGGAGGCATCTAATCATCTTCTGCCTAGAGCTACTGGCTGTCTAGAAGAAAGAAAGAGAAGAGAGAGAAGACTCTAGAATATGGTGTGGTTATTTCGGGTTCGCTCTTTGTATTTAGGTGCCAGTCTCCGGATTTCCTCTTTGATAGTTCTCATTTTACGGTGTTCGTGAATTTTGTTCTTGGTAATATACCATGGGACTTTTGCAATTGCTCTTAGGATCTTGTTCTGTCGCTAGAGTATATTTATGTTGGTATAATTTAGCGCGTTTTATAAAACTAAGACAATCTGAGTGAGTAGAATATACAGACTTAGCTCGTTAGTCGTACAAGTCATAATCCGATAGTCATTGTGATGTAGCGTTGCGTATACAAATTAGCTAAGCCTAAAAACACTTTCTACAAAGTACGATTTGTTTAATAGTATTATTTAAGCGTTTGTGTGGTCGAAAGAACCAATCACTGGGCGCGTGGGCGCATATTGTATTACAATGAAAATGGATTACCAAACTGGGGGTTCATATTAGTAATGAATTATTCAGCATTAGCAAAATGTTGGTTTGCGATCGTCGTTATGATTTAGCGATTAAGACAAAATATAGCCAATGTCCAACTAGGGTCTATATAATATGTGAAAATTAAAAATGGTTTGCCAGAAATAAAAAAGTAGCGCACTTCAGTGTTTGGCTCGATTCATTACTAAGATTTGTCTGTTTTAATGGGAAGCTGTGGACTCTTTTTTATGTTTAGTGAAGCCTAGCGTAGATATATGTTATTAATATTCTGTTCAACCTTTAACGGACTATATCTAATAATTTAACTTTTATTGTTTTCTTATTAAACAAATAGTGGTGAACTTTCCATGAACCGACATCATCTACTGCAGACAAGAATATTATAATAAAGTAAAGTAGCAAATCTTATCAAAAAAAAATCTTAAAATTTACGACATAACGCTGCTTTGAAGACTATTAGAAACAAATATAGATGATAAATTATCTTTGAGAAGGCACTTTCTATGTCCCATTGATAAAACCTGTTCTACAGTTTACTACTTTTAAATTATCATACATAAATAATTCTTACACCATAAACCATAAATATTATTAAATGATCGTATTATCATATTTTAAATTGTGTATATTATTTATATAGTGGCAAGCAATTATTTCTAACTGTTTTATGCAAATTATAATTGGATTTTTATTTATTGTTATTTATAATCCGATTATCTGTTTGTTTATTACATTATAGACATTGACACAATTTGTTATTATAATGGTTTAAACTAAAATAAGTACTAGTATTTGAGATAAACGCTTTATTTATTTTAAAAAATCAGTGTTGCTACAACCTTTTTAGGTCTGGGCCTTAGATTTCTGTATCTGTTTCATGATCATTTGTCAATCTATAGAAAAGTAGGTGATCAGCCTCCTGTGCTTGACACACGCCGTCTTATTGGGTCTAAAGTAAGCTGGTTTCCTCACGTTGCTTTCCTTCACCGTTCAAGCGAATAGAAAGAAAGTCGATGATCGAACCTACGACCTCAGGGATGAGAGTCGCACGCTAAAGTCACTAGGCCAACGCTGATGCTTTACTTTTAGTTATTATGATTATAAGTTCAGTTACAGAAATTATTATTATATGTATAAATTATATAGCGTAGTTTCAGAGAAGCAAAGAATTTTTCATATGATTAACTTTGCGAGTTTAAAAATGCAAATTCACTGATGAGACATCAAAATAGTAAGGTATTTATTGTGGCGTGTGCTCATGCGCTAAACATCCGTGTGCGTTCAGCGACGCGAACTCACTTGCGGTTCGCGACTGGCTCAGCCATTTAAGGAAAATTACGGCTGTGAGCACAGAATATGTAATTGTAATGGGGCACTATCAGAAAAGGCTAGTTTGATGCATATGCTGGATAACCCGGAGGTCTCAGTGAAACAATTGTTGTGTCGAGACGAACGCCTACTCTCCTTCAAAATTTGTCAGACGTATTTAAACAGTGGCTTATAAAACTTGGAATATACTAAAGTATAAGACTTCCTTTAAGAACAATATTGACCTAGGTAGGTATTATATGTAGATGAGAAACAGGTGCATTTAATTTATAATCAAGCCAACTTACTTGCTTTTGTAATAAGACTTGCAAAATGAAAAAATTCTCTCTTCTACCTCATACGAATAGCCAATTGGCACCTAATTAGACGTGATTAAAATGAAAAGCCGGAATCGAGGAGTTTTCACACAATTTCACACGTCTCTACGGTGCAACTCTTCCGATCCATTAAGTTTCAAAGAACAAATACGACTGAACGAATGTTTATGGAACGTTTAATAGATTAATGCCTATTTTAACATGTAATGGGATTTTGTTTATTATTTATTTCGCTATAAAATAAATCTTTAATTGCATCTTCCTTTGTGTAAACGTATTATTTAAAACTCATAACACGTAGATATGAGTATACTGTATGCTGCATATTGAATACAAAGTATTTTACCCTCAATTATAAAAAAAATATTTCATTGAACAAAAATTCGTCTAAAGTTTGATGACAGCTTCGCTATTTATAGGTATTAAGAATGGCATTGTCAAAATAACTCTATATTAAATAAATGTATGTCTATATGTAAATATGTCAATCTAAAAGGGTTGTCAGCCGCGACACGATCCCCGCAGAACACAAACAGAGTTATTTTTTGTCCCAAGAGGATGCGGGCACCAATAAAACAATATATTTTCATGACTAATGTTTTCCCTTACTACATGATCTCGAGGTGAGTTTGTGTCACTGGCTTTTTATCCATATTTGTGAGTTTAAGAGCAGCGATAGCCTAGTGGTTTTAACGTGCGACTCTAGTCTCTGAGTTCGTTGGTCCGAACTTCGACTGTGCACCGATACACTCTCAGTTTGTGCGCATTTTACACACGCTCGTACGATAAAGGATATCACCTTAAGGAAACCGGTCACGCCTTAGACCCAAAAAGTCGACGGCACAGAAGGCTGATCACCTACTTGCAATTAATTTTTAACAAATGAAAACGAAACTAATACATGACAAGAGAGATGTGGCGCCACTATATACTTATAGCAGTTTGTAAATCAATAAAACATGACCACTAAGTATTAATTGAAAAATACCAATGTCTTATATAATGTCACTTCAAATTGCGATGTACACTAAATGTACATATGTTTTTGAAAAATTTAAAGCCACTTTAAGAGTTGAATTCGTGATATCAAATGGTAGTGGTAAGAAAAAACGATGACAATTAATTTCTCGAGAGGTGACGCCCAGATTTGAAGATGTGTTTGTTTATGTAAATGTCCCATGGATTCGTTAACAAAATTACTAAGTCACGAACACATGTATATAACGAAGGTGTATGGAAATTTACATAGAAATAGTTTTGATTGTTTCATTGGACAAACAATAATATTTTTAATTATACAATGATTTTGGGGTATTTACTGGTAATGTCAAAAAAATGTCATTATTGCTTTTAATTGATGAGAAAATAGAGATGTATTATAAAATTTCATGAGATTATTGAACCCATTTAGAAATATATAGAAACTAAGTTTTCTATGGTAGATATTTTTTGAGCTATAACTCAGCGAGTAAAGCCTTGTTTAGTGTCTAGTTTCCGATTGAAACAAATAGCTTTTAATAAAAAGCTAGATCGGCTTTAGATCGAGACCCAATCGGTAAACAACAATAAAACTTTAACAATTCCAACTTGGTGTAGAAATAGAGATTACAACACGAAACTCTACGTACTCCGTCGACGTAATTTGTAGCTTTAGATACAACGTGTATAATAACAAAATGTATTTACTTTATTTCTGCCAGAGTAATCCTTTAATTAGGCAAATATGTACTTCGTTTTTAAAATATTACAACAGTTTTTTAGCTTTTAAAATATTAACATTTAAGAGACGTGAATGTCGCCAACCCCCAACTTTGTTATTCGATAGGAGTTCTTAACACATTTTCTCTTTATTTTCGGCTAAAGAAGGAAATAGTAAACGAGGCGTCATCTGTGTTATTCGAGACATGTTTTATTGAAACTGTACACCACCAGCCCCACCGACGTCGGGTGTCTAAAATAAGCCGCAAATAATACTAATAACACGGGTAATTACTTCCTCGCACGAGCCCACCACATAAATAACTTTAAACAAACTAAACCACATCGTCCAACGCGCGCCATACGCCACCGCTTTTTTATGTAGACATCCCTCATGTTTTTTGTTTTTTCATGTGGTAACACAGTTTCTGGCGCGCGACGCCAACGCAAAAATGGCCGCCAGATGGAGACACTCGATAACATGCAAAACCGGATTGATAGTGCTACGTAGTGCGTCCTCGATGACATTTATTGCCATCCAGGGGCAAGAGTTATGGCCCACGAGCTATCGCAGAAAGTTCGCCTTAAACTTATTTTATTGGCAGCCCTCCAGCGCTATAAAGGAAGCGCTGAGTGCGCTAGAAATTAATTCGACTCTGCTAAAAACGTCATATTTCCACGATAATGGTTCGTCCGTGCCATATCTGACTTTAAATCATGCCATGCAAAATAAATGCCTTTATTCAGTTCGAAGTAAAGTTTTGACAACTAAATAGCGATAACAATGCGATCGCCACATGAAGCTTCCCAAAGAAATTGCAAAAAAGTTTTCATTTATTGTGAGCCTGGCCTGTTGTGTAAACATCCGTTGAATGTATCCGAACGCGTCAGTGGGATGCCATATTTTTACATTTCGGTGGGAAGATTTATGGGCAGTGACAAAGTCAATTTCATGGGATGGCGATAAGGCACGACCGACGCTAAGCTGGGTGCCTCTTTTATACAATTTGGCATGGGCTTTTAACTCAAATTGTCCCTTAAGTAAACAATTTACCTGCCAATTGTGATGAATCGCTTCCTTGAGCCGTGAAAGCGATGTCCACTTTAACAATTCAATTTCTAGGTAGACGAGGTATAGATTTTTTTTAAGTTTTTCGGTTTAAAGGCAGGTTACGGGCAATTTAAGATCGTATTATAGCATATTTATTATATTTATCTCAATAATGGACTTCTCTTTTTCATTTGGGATAATTAAGTCAATAAAAATAATATAATAATAATAATATTTATTCATTTGTCTCACAAAAACTTAGTACATAAACAAGACGTGACAGTTATATACTATTATAAATAAAATAATTGTCTTACTTCTACTTAGGGAAAATGCTAGTTTGTGTGAGACTGATGTCTGCTAAAGGTAAGAGTACCTGTGTTACAGGTCATCAGGCCTCCACCACTTCGGATCGACAGAAGATTTTAAAAAGTAGAGAAACATTTAGTGAGAATAAACAATCATTATTACATAGGCTACAAAGTTAACAAAAAAACTATTTATAAGGATACACATATAAGGAAACCACAGGGGGTATGTGTGTGTGTAAGTGTGTCTCTGTGTGTTAGTGTGTGTACGTGAGTGTATGTCTGTGTATGTATTATTACTTAATTGTTAATCTAATAAACCTAAAACTACTACACTATAAATTATTACCTAACATTTACTTAACGTTAAATTTAGTATCAACTTTATACTAAACTATTTAATTATGGTTAGCATTTTTGTCAATGTAAAACAATTCGTGGTTATGGTAAACATTTATTAATAATATTATATTATTGATAATATATTCACCACTTAACTTTTGTAATATAACTTTGATAGTTGAGAAAACATACAACAAATATATTAATGTAATGACAATCAAATGAGTAACAATTATCTGTCCGTATTGTTGACACAAAAGACAATATCCTTTAGTGTTGCCACGTGAAAGATATCTCCCTCAATTAGTAATTAATATGTCAGCAGCGACCTCTCTCAGAAGAGTTTCACGGAAACAGCCGACTAATATTATCACTACAAATATCTCACTTGGCCGCTACTGATTCTCAGAAACATTTTTTCTATTTTCCTGTCGCGATGTCAATTTTTAAAAACAGCACCATGTGTTTAATATCAGCTCGTTACAGATTAAGAAATAAATAGTGAAGTAGCTTATATGTAGTTGCTAGGGAGGGACTGTTATTTTTAATGCCGGGTTTTTTATTTTATGTCAATCATTTAGCATTTTAGTGTGAGAATAACAAAGAGCCGTTTAGAAAAGTCCTTAAGACCTACCTACTTATTAAAGGCACTGTATACGGTGTATCGATCCCTTTTGCGATACTTAACTGGTCTTGTAAAACATTAATGACTCAATGACTGCGTCCCACCAATTAAGTGAGAACCCTAATTTGTTCTGCTTTGTAGCGATTTCCGAAACAAATAGCATTGTCTAGTATTCAGAGGGGTCCCGTGATCCTGGTTATTTGTTCTCGATTGAATTATTCACTTTGTAAATGACGGTAACTCGATTATTATTCGATACGTCGTACACAAACGTGATGTGACGCAGAAACGATTGCATGTTGATTTGTAATTTATTAAGACGTACGCTTTGAGCTCGCAGGGAATAGTAATGCGATCCCGATTTGCAATTGAAAAAAATGCGTTTGATATTGTAATGTCCTTAACTAGTTAAGTGGTATGAGCAGAAAGAAATCGCGCAGCTAAACCTTTTAGGCTATTTGGGATTCATTTCGTGCTTTTAGCGTTCCGTGTGATTTGTACTTCTGAAAATATGATCGGAACAACAGAACCTAATAGTGACGCATATCAAAAACCACTGAATTCGTAACGATTACATATTTTATTAAGTATTTGTGTAGGCTAAAATAAAACCCCGGGATATTAGAAAAAAGGCAGGTCGTGTATTGTGCTATTCGTTATTTCCAGTAAGCACAATGTTTGTTCTGGTTCCCGGTGGGCCAATGGACAAAGACAGAGGCTGCTGTGTTGACGACCACCTACGTCTTGTCCTGCTACGGAGACTGCTGTCATGCAGTGAAATACCATTAAACATGTTCACTTATAACTTTAAAAAATAGGATTGGCACTATTATATATTATTTAAATTTATGTTTCTCTCAGATATAATATTTTACAATATTTTCTGCAAATATTGTCAATGACAACTAAAAACAATAAGTTTTTTGTTGATTGGAAGAAAATAGAATAGAAATGAATACAATTGATCAGTTTTTTGAGATAATTCCATTGTAAAGTAGAAGTAACCAACACTTAGATACATCTGTGTATCTATTATTTCGTACAGTTATACGAAACTGTCCTTTAAAAATAATACAAGGAATATTTAAATAAAGGTTGACGCTTAAAGCTGTGGTGGGAATAAAACGTGAAATCGCACAATTTAAAAAGTGATTAAAGTTAACTTTGGCCGAGTGTCGCGGAGTTCGTGACAGTTTCGATCGATTAGCCGCCGTTCGTGCTGCTACCATTCGTTAATTGGAATGCCGAACACCGACCACTATTTTTTCATGTCCACGCATCACTATCACACATCTCATTAACGTAAGATTGATGAACAGCAGCCAAGAATAACGAAGATGGCACTCATCTGCATATTAAAGAAAACAATTTCGAAGTCTGACGATTTTTAATACGAAATAAAATATTTGGAATGTTTTAGTCCGTAAAAGGCGCGCTCTCTTTTATGCATGTGCAATGTGCATGCATAAAAGAGTGCGTGGAAATATATATGTATACTCGTATTAAGTACCTATTTTATATATTTTCCTATTCTCAAAAGGTGACCTTGGACTTTAAAGCGAATCAGTAGATATGTGATACAACATATCGTTAAAATACAGTTTTCGTAAACTGAGTTGGTCATAGAGTCTGTCACTACTGGTTGATTAAAAATAAATTCCTTTTTAACAAGAATATATACTCCAAAACACATTAATTAACATTTTTTGTTTGAATCCATGATTAATCTAACATAATAATTTATTCATATTAGTTAATGAGCCATCGACTTATAATCAACTATGTATTTACAACGCGGCAGCGCGAGTTCTGAATTTTTCATGAAACATATCAGTTAATATCCTAAAACTGTCAATCGGTATAGAAAATTATTTTGATACTTCGATAGTTTTGCTTGGAAATACGAAAAAAATATATTATGAATTTATTCTTTCTTTCGGGTATTTTTCAGTCGGTAAAAAATATGGGTAAACTCAAAAGTATTACGTTACTTACTCTTAATATCAAATACATTAAAAATAATCGTTTGTTATAGCGTTATTTAATGTAGTAAGTTGATTCTTATTAAAGCATAATTTTAAGGAGTTTGTTAAAATAAATAAGTGTTTATTTTGTGTTTTAAATTTATCAAGACAACAGAGCAAGATAATATATATGTATAATTATATTAACTTATTTATTTCAGATTCTATCCATATGTAGTTTTAGATTTAGTAACAATTCGGTCTTAGTTGCTATAAATTTATTGTTGAGAGACATAATTGGGACATGGTTCGTTTTTGGACCTATTTCAAGAGTTCCAACAGTGGTCTTAAAAGTCACAATTTCAATATGGGGATGTTGTGGAGGCCAAGCAAAGTTTTTATTTATTAAGTTTACGACATCATACATAGTACTAAATCTACTGATTATTCTACAAAATCTTCCATTTAAAATGTATGACAGTTAAAGTAAACATAAGTTTACTAAGTTATAAGATAAGTTGGCATCATCGTAACAGCACTCAAAACTGTAAAGTTAATTTTAGATTTAAATGTATTTTAACAATAAAATAGCAGGTAACAAATACTGTAATGTTAATAAGCTCTTGACTTGATTTATACGCTGTTTTAATAGGAGACATGAATTATATTGTCTCGTAATGCAGGTTTATTATTCGAGCGAGACAGATAAGTCATGTTGACAAACAGATGTAATGGTTGACTATTGAATAATAGAAGTACATTGATGTATAAATTATTATTAATTAAAATCATTTATTTATACATATAATTAATTTATAAAGTTTTAAGCCGATTATATATATATATGGAAAGCTGGTTTATTATAATAAGTGTAATAAGACAATTTCATGGTTCATGTATATTAAATGGAATCATTTTTACTTCGGTACATTTAAATAGAGCACTGTTGGCCTAGTGGCTTCAGCGTGCTACTCTTATCCCTCAGGTAGTAGGTTCGAACCCCGGCTGTGCACCAATGGACTTTTCTATGTACACATTTAACATTCGCTCGAACGGTGAAGGAAAAAATCGTGAGGAAACCGGCTTGCCTTAGACCCAAAAAGTCTACGGCGTGTGTTAGGCACAGAAGGCTGAACACATACTTGCTTATTACAAATGATTATGAAACAGATACATAAATCTGGCGCCCAGACCTAAAAAGTAGTGCCACTGATTTTTTTTATAAACATATATCTATATAAAAGTAATTAATGTATAATTGCTAGGTCTATTGCAGTTTACACTGTTTTAATTCCATTTCAAGGTTTATTAATCTACATTCTGAATCGTCATTTTAAAATCCTAAAACAGAAAAACGTTGAAAATACAGACAGGTTTCGTTTTATGCGCCAACGCCGCCAGCCATATTTATTGTATTGTAATACCTAAACCAAAATTTATTGTCGCCGTAAAATACACGAGAAACGCAAATTACTATTTGTATTTAATATTTATGGCTTATACTTAATAGGTATTCATGATAAATAGAAATGAAATGTCAAATGAAATTTATTATTAAGTGAATGTTCGCTAACGAGAAACACTTTTTCATGTTCTAACTTTGGAAGTATCATTAAATAATATCAGTATCTCTGATTGCGTATTTAGTCAAATAACAGAAGAGAGCTAGTAGTATCTAATATATATAAAACTCCTCAACCGATTCTTATGAATTTTTTTATGCATATTTAGTAAGTCTGACAATCGGTTACTATCTATCTCTCCACACCACAAATTTTATTTTATCTTTTAGACATTTTTTGTTTTTATTTTTTTATGATACAGCATACAAAAATACATACAACCCCTAATTTACACCCGTCTACGATTATTACACTAAAAAATGTTTCCTGGAAATAATATACATGACAAAACAACGTTTGCCGAGTCAGCTAATAATGTTATAAAATGAAGTGCATAAGAATATAGATTTAAGAGGTCGAAAATCATCCTGCCAAAATACACGAAAATAACGCGGCCGGAAGCTAGTAGGCCCATGCCTTGGATCTTAATCCACCTTAACATTTATAGTAACAACAAGGGGTAAATTTGTTATTAAGTTATATGCAATAGCTATGAATGCAAACGATTAATCTACTAAAGCGACGTGTAAATAATGTCCAGTGTATATACAGGATGACAGTGTACATAGTGTGTTTGTCTGTCTCCTTGTTTACCGAGACGCCATGCTGCATCTGATACCAACTGATTCAACAAATACCTCGAGCTCTCAGCTCACTTCCACGATATAATTTATTGCAAAATTCTGTACTAATATTAGTCTTTTTCGTTTTCATCTTCAAACTTAAGCAGAGAAGACAGAGATTAAGATGATTATAGAGAAGCCGTATGAACATAAAATACAAACTCAATGTAAAGTTATTTCATTATTACATTTAGCGACATCTATTAGCAAAGGAACTCTTAACATCTATGTCAACAAAACCATCATTGTTGTTCAATATTTTAATATACTTACTAGTTTTTAAAAGACTTAAAATATGTTTTTTATAAACAGTACTGGACAAACGGTTGGCCCACCTGATGTTAAGCGAGATGCGGCCTATTGGAGGGTACACCTGTCAAGCGCGTACCTTTTTTATTCTGTCACAATGCTATACGAAGCCCCTGCGCCATTTACAATATTAAATGAATCTATCGACTAATCGGTAAAACGATTAAACATCTGTAACACGAAGCCGAATTAGAGTAATAAATCGGATCCCTTCTGTCCAGACCATTGTCCAATGTCCAGTCCCTAATTTGTGTCCGTCCCGGTCTATTGTCTATGATCACGCTACGCGGTTTGCACGAGATTTGCTTTTAAACTTTAATTCATTCTCTGGTCTCGAAATTTAATGAATTAGTTCTAAATTGATTTTCTCCATTAAGAAGGATGTGAATTTTATAAATGTCATTATCCTAACCTATATTGATTTGGATAGGAAAAAAGATAGACAAGAATAGTCAAGTTCAAGATGATTTTGTTGGTCGTTGATAAATGTTTGTATACTTTCTTAATTTTTGTCAGTTTTAAGCCGAATTTCGTTGATTATTTTTCCGACCCAAATATCGGCCAATAGAATTGCACCATTCGACGTCACGTGGTACAACCTACATGGTATTATACTGATAATTTTTTGTGAAAATTTTCTCTGGTCGTTGCTTCAAGAAAAGTATTAAGCAGTTGTTTTATTCATTATGAAATTCTTATTTGTTAACTGTACATTTCGTCTCATGGTGCAATTCTATTGGCCGACATTTGGGTCGGAAAAATAATCCCCCGAATACCACACGAGCTTCAAAATTATCGGGCATTTCCCTCAAGGTTCCCTGCAAACAAATATAGTCGTCATGACGACTATATTAATTGTTAGCAACGAACCTATCGGGAAATACCCGATAATTTTGAAGCTTTTGTGGTATTATAAGTGATAAAATCACATATTTCTTAACTGGACTGAGTTTCACTCAAAAACTTCTAAGAACTTTGTTCCGTACGATAAAATTAGCTATTTTAGCATCTTAAAATAATGAAACATGATCGCGTATCGTTGCTATAACCGGTTTAATTACGGCATAAATTGTCACCCGGCTCCCGCCCGCCCGGCTTGCCCGGCTCGCCCGGTTAATGTAATTGATTATGCACTATATGAACCTGTTTCGTTGAAATTCACCCGGATATGACAGTTTTAATTAAAAATCACGGTAACAAGTGGATTTTCGTGTCGAGGGATCCCTGATACTAATTAGTTAATTTTTTATTAGTTTTGAGTGCGGTTCTTAATGCTATTCGTAATTTTTTTGAGAGACTGCGTTAATCCATTTATGGGCTGGGAATTTTTGCTTATATTAAGACTAGCACTTATTTATCTCATGCTATTTTACTAACAGTTTGGCGTGAGGTTGGTAACTGTTTAAATGTTCCGAAAGATATTTTTGTATGCTTTCTTGTTACAAAGCGGAATTGCATACTTGTTGTTGCTAAACACATAATCAAAATACTAAGATTCTTCAGCTGTTTCTTAATACTCAATAAAGTGAAAAACATTTAAAGACTTCGCGTAAATCGACGACTCGAGAATAGTTTGTGGGCGTGTAAACTTAGCCAATTAGCTGGTAAGTCGGCAAGTGGCAAGTGTCTGCGAGTGGGTACTCTCAACTCAAATTGACTTAGCCCTCCGCTGATACAAGTTTTAATAGCTTTACTTAACAACTATCATCTCCAAATGCGTCTCAATCACTTTGCTTATATCATTTCTTATTAGTAAATTGAGATTAGCCAATGTGTAATGCTAAATTGCCAAATAGTTCAATCATTGATTACGCGAGTGGAAAACTCTTAAGGTGACAAAGTTTATATTTGACAAGAGCACTTTTTAATAACTTTTTGTGTATAACCCTTATTGAAATAATAAAGCTTCTATAAAGATACTACATCTTTGAGTATAGTATATTTCTGTGTCTATTTGTAATATGTACTAATTATAATGGTTTTCAGATCGCGCGATTTTATATAAAGATTGATAAATTCGGAGTCTGGTTTTAAGACAACCCATATAATATCATTAAGGTGACATCGCCAAAATAATGAAATAGCAAAAACCGGTGCATCGGTGAGGGGTTCCCCTCCCTTCATCCCTCGTTCCCTTCGGTTTCCCTCACGTGATTTCCCAAGACATTGCTCACGAATCTTACCAAGATGAATTGCTTTCACGGTATTGATTTTAATATTTTGTCTTTTGCAATTGAAATTTCAATTTAAAAGGAACAGTTTCAGGCTTTCCTATAAAGCCGAGCTCTTTCATTTATAAATGGGTTGATTGTTTAAGATGAATATTTGTACACAGTAGAATAATACCAAAGTCTACTTTAATTAAAATTCTATGTATTCTAGGACACCAAATAAACATAATACATAATGCATATTTAACATTTTAATGTTTCGTAAATGTCACTAAAACTTGAAAAATAGCTTATAATATGAGTTCCCATTAATAAAGTAATAACATAAATTTTCGGTGTGTTTGATGTAAGTATCGGCTCGGTAATTAAGAATTTAATGTCGATGAAGACGAGAGCGCGACGCCTCTACTACGAATTTCTCGAATACATTCAGTGCACCAAAATAATATTTATACGAAATTAATTTACTTAGAATCTCCTGTGAAAACAATAGATCTCTAACAGCATTTTAGATATTGAAATTACTTTAATAATTAAAGGAGGATTAGAATCAGTAATATAAAAATATATTATTTCTATACCATGCAAGCAATAAGATTTCTTTTTGCCATTTAAACTATGTTATGTATGCACTTGTACACGCTCTAAAGCCTAAATGGAAATGGGCAGTCATATTTCTAGAGCGCGGTAAAAAGATGGACAGTCAATCAACAAAATGTCTTCTACTGGTAAGATGTGTATAGGACGACAAATGAATAGATGGATAGAACTAGCGGGGGAAAACTGCTTGGATGTTGCTCCAGAATAAGGGAAATGGAAAAATATGGAGGAGGCTTTTACCCCTAAACAGGCCATACAAATACTAACTTTAATTTTTAGAACCTACACAAAAACAACAAAACCATTATTGTATGGATTCATTAATAAAGTTTTATTAATAATAATTTAAATGGAATGCACAATCGAGTTGCCGTAGTAATACAGAATCCTATTAGTTTTGTGAAAATTAATCTGTATGCAAATTGAAGTATTCCACGTAACTACGGTGTATTAATTTACGTCGATAATTTCCGTGAATCGAACCTGCCACCCGAGCACTAATGACTTTGAGACTTCATTATTTTATTTAACTCTCGTTTGTTTTACTTCAAATTAAACTTGCTAAAAGGTTATTTAATTGGAATGAACTTACATTTCTGTTACAGCGGTAAATGTAGCGATGCTGTTTTGCGGGTATCTGTAAAAGAGATTTTAGAGTTAAAAATCGTGGTTTTTTATAGTAATAGTGGAGTAAATGTACAATTATTAGCGCAGATTTCAGTACAAACCAAGTCTAGTCAGAATGTTGATAACAATATGATAAATTATACGTTTGTCTCAATTCAAGAAGTTTCAACCGAATCCCAAAACCCTTAAGGAGTGCTCAAATGCTTTTTTTCGTCGACATCTGCCTGTGAGCCTGCGGGGGGCGTTTTTACGATAAATATCAATTCAACCAACAAAAACCATTTGTTTTTATTAGTATTCTCAAGACACACTATTTCACTTTTGCGATAATGTTAAAATAAAGGTAGGTCCCCAGCTCCGGTTTCAAGATGAACGGTTTGTTGTCCCACGCTCGGACTTTTATTTATTTTATATGATAAATAATTTCATAAAATACATCTCGGCAGTATTATTGCGTTATCAACATGAATTATTCATTTGTGTATAATTTTTAAGTGAGAATATATCGATTTGTATGATAATAACGAAGACATTTATTGTAAACAGCTTTTCAATTTAAAACAGCTGTAGGTGTATCCGGCGCACTTATTAAAAAGCAGGTAGATTTTATTGAAAAAACACGAATAAATACCAGCGACTTTCCGACTGGCACGAACTTTAACTTGTGTTTCTAAGAGGTGATTGCGTCTTCATTTCGTCTAAGTTAATTGGTGTTAAGCGGCTAACCTGACCTCCATTATACTGCCATTAAAGTGCAAAAGAGATTCCCAGAGGGAGTAGCGAGCGATCATCAAAACTCAAATTGCTAAAATCATCCAATCGATCTATTTGATCCCGAGCAAATTGCTAACAAGTTCCCAAATCGATTTCGATGCCAAACGATTATTCGATTCATTACGAGCCATTCGATTGGAAGCCGAGCAACTTTAAGCATTAGGTCATTAATTTAGGAATTCTGTAGAACTATTTAACTGGCGGTAAGTAGCGCGCACGTGCCTCCGTTATTGCTTAACTTGAAACGAAATTCTAAACAATAATATAACATAACATAATATTCATAATTGTATTAATAGACTTTGTTAATGTTCTCTGTCCAATAACCTTATATTTTTGTTATTGTTAGAATAGTGAGCACTATATTATTAACGTATTTGTAAGATCTATATTGACATTTGTCCATAGTCAAGTTGTAATTATTATTAGTTTCTGTAACTTGTTTTTATTGGGTCTAGTTAATAATATCTCAGCGGTCAAATTACAACACAAAAAAGTCTTAATGTCTAATGTGCAATTATACAAATAGATTTTACACAGAAAATATACAAAGTGACAAATGCAAAGAGTTGTCGTTACGAGGCGCCTTTCGATATCGTCTGATAGCACTTGGCTCGGATCCAGGCTCTCATCATATCTCACAGTTAATAGCTTTATTGACTAACTTTACCCCTTTACGGATGTCCACAATAAAAGCCTAAGAAAGAAGTTTTAGGGAGCTCAGGAGCGATACTGTCATCGTGTACATTTAGGTGTATAGCATTATATAGCTAAATATGCTGTAAATCAGTGCAATTTAATCGTAAAAGGGTGCCAATAAAGGACCTACAGTAGGACGGATGTTACTGTATACCAAGTAGTAGACAAAACAAGTTACTAAATAGAAAACTTAACAAGGATTATCGGAAGCAGAGAAAGTCGACGGAAGTTTTAATCTGAGTTTTAATTATGCACTCGTTGTATGAGTAATGCATTAGCAATTTAAGCCCAACGCAGTCTGGCCACAGATTTATGAAATAGCTTGTAATTTCCTTTATATTAGGTCCAGTTAACACTTAATAAGGTGATTAATCACCGGCTTCGATATTGATCAACCTACACGACATGGCTTTTGCCTTTATTGCATACGACTGGACGAGGGGAAAACGTACGTGTATTTTTGTGGAGGCTGCTATCAATTCAAATATCTGAAGGTGTCACAAGACACCTTCTTGCGAACTAGTAGAACTCTGGTCCCGGTGGGGACCTTCACTGCGGGTTACGACGGGAGTTCCGAAGGCTCGTGTGCCGTTTCGTTTTGTATTCTATAAAAAAAGCCATTTCACATATAGGATAAAATGCAGAAGTTCTGGATTATTTCTCTGTTCGTGATCATTTGACATCACAGAACAGGTCAGTATTTATTGAGCAGTCGAAAAGAACAAACAAACATACTTTGATTTCAATTTAACATAGTTTGCATTATGCAACTTCAGCAATAGAAAAATCAATCAATTTAAATGTTTGTCGTAATCGTATCGTAGGTGCTTAATAGATTATAACTGAACCTATGAATTACTTGGCGGGTTTCAACACCCTTAACATAATTACACCCCCAGGTTTCCACGTGAAATTGTCCCTTATTAAAATTGCTACTGAGACTAAAATTACTCGCATCCGCAGTTATTTATGTTGATTCTACAAGTGAAAACGTTTGCAAAAGTAATCTCTATAAACTGAGTATAAAATAAAAATGTCTTCAAATAAATGTAATAAAATTGAAATTTATTATAACAAAATAGTTTTCTGTATTTATTATTATTTCAACAAACATATATATATATTTATTGAAAATATAATAGACATTTTTAAGTTTCAACTACTATGTGGAAGCCATGTGGTAAATTTTGTTGTGTTGTTGCTAAATGTTTTTAGCTATTCACGCGACCATCGGCCTGACTTAATTTTTTTATTTCGTAGTCCTACAGCTTATATAAATTATATATAACAAAAAAAATATACAAAAGATGTAGCCAAAGATAGTATACATAATATTTACAAAAAGGAAAAACCAATAAAAATATTAAATACATTTAAATAAGTCATTCTAATTCGGTTGTGTGTGTGCTGTTAAAGAGAGGGTATGTAGGTGAGTGTGTGTTTGTGGGGTGTGCTCATAATGCAGGTTATTTAGCGCTATGAATATTCTTAATCCTCCTTTTAAGATTCCGCGATAGCTTAAACAAGTCAAGGCTTAAATGGTGGTCATTGTACTTTGTCTGGGCTGCGCGATAGAAAACTGAGTTCCTGGGTTCGACTGGTTCGGTCTTTCTATGTACCAAAAGTTTTTTTTCTTGTACGGCAAAGGTATCCACCGGAAAACCAGCTCAGAAACCGACGACTGAGTAAATAAAAAATAATCAATGACGAACCCCCCGCGCTTCATGGGGGGTTACGGGAATTCATTATGTATATTATTTTAGATGGGTATCCAATTACTGTGAAACCAGAGGCGACAGTATCTAGTTAATTTATCACTTAATTTGATCGAAGTGAGTGGGCTGATGGTTGCGACATCGCAACACCGCGCAGCGTTGATTAAATATCTCCAAAGGGTTATACGCAGTGTATGCAGTTGTGTATAGGTATAATATGTGGTTCAATAAAGCAGTGATCCGCAACCTTTTTACACAAACGTACAGGGTACATCTAGGAAAAGTAAATTTTTTGGAGGTACACCACAAATAAAATATCAGTTTTAAGTAGTCATAATCAACAAACCTCAACTTTAAATTTCAGAAAAGTTATTTAATGCGAAACATAAGGCTGTTTTATTGAGCATAGATGGTCTAAATTTGGAGTAATTGTTAACAAGGCTGCTCTCATCTCTATGTCGATTGTCATGAGGTGTTGCCTTGAGCTCATTTAATTGAGCAAATATATTTGCCAGATATGCAAGTGGATCCACAGAATATGATAACTTTATAAAATAACCTTATTTTTCTGCGGCACACCTCTTTGTGGAACACTGCAATAAAGTTCTACAGCTCTGTATATTCTTTCACTTCTGTACGCTCTATAGTTTCCTTAGTATTACAAAACAATGTAAGACAACGCGTTGAAAATTTGATTAAACTTTTGTAAAATACTAGTTCTAAACTTTTAACATATGTAGAGATCAGACTCCTTTTATTTCTTAAAATTTTTAAGAAACTTGAAAAATGTATTTTAAAGTATAAAGTATTTCGCGTAACGTAGTAAAAGTTTAGGCGCGTTGGGGCGTCAGGGCGGGCGGAGGGCGGGCGTCATTAAAGGCCCATGCCTCACATTGCTCATTAATATGTCCTTAATTACTTGCTCGGCGCTTCTTAAACATTCTCGAGCACCCTGTGTAAACGTCTCGCAGTTTCAACGCAGAGGAATTTATGTTTTATAATAAGAATGAAGTGGAAATTAAAAAAGCTGTGATAAATTAACTTTTTATGATTATATGGACTTGTACCGTTGTATTTTAGCACGTAGTCATTTTAAAAATACTTAAGTTTGTTTTTGAGCAGTGTTGGCCTAGTGGCTTCAGCGTGCATTCTCATACTGGTCTTAGGTTCGATCCCCGGCTGGAATTGGAATTTCTTTCTATGTGCATAACTTTCGCTTGAACGGTAAAGGAAAACATCGTAAGGAAACCTTGTGCCTTAGACCTACAAAGTCGATGGCGTGTGTCAGGCACAGGAGGCTGATCACCTACTTGCCTATTTGATTGACAAATGATCATGAAACAGATTGTAGCGCCACTGATTTATTTTTCATTGTAAAACTTCAGTTTTACCATAAAATAAACTTTTATGTTAAAAACTAAATACATTGTTAAATATGTTCTGATGTTAATGAATTGCAATATAAACAAAACATAGAACTCCAAATAAAGCCACTAAATTAAGCAGCTTGTAAGGCGGTCGGCGTAAATCAGTGAAAATGAAGCAATTTGCTTTACGGAAATAGAATGTAACCGGAGCCGGCTAGGTATTGTAATGTTTAACATTAGTGTTAGCAGATAGGGCTGACGAATGATTTTATTGATATGATTAAAAGCAAATGTCTCCCAAGTTAACAGTTAAGTAATGAAATTAATGCCTATTTGCAACGTCCACATGTTTGAGAATAAATTGAATTTTACGCAATATTTGTTCACAAGTAATAAGCTAAATAAGTGCCCGAAAACCTGTGTTGTTTAATATTTTTGGAAAGTACCAAAAATTATTTATTTACTTAAAACTTCAGCTTGTAAGCATCAACCCTGAACAAATGTTAAGCGATCCGATATTTATTTCGGTGTAAATCGAGTCGGCGCTTGGCGTATTTTCGTCTTATGTTGTGTACCGCGTCACGCTTCGACTGGTTTCCACTAATGGAGTTGCTACTGGTTGTTATCATAAAATAACACTACTGAATTGTCATGATTAAATGTATGGGTCCGATATCATAATTTATAAAAATCGTTTCTACAAATTCCCCTTCCTTCCTGACTTGTTGTGCGAAGAATCTGGATATATTCGGTAGTGGGCTGATTGTTTTGAAGAAGGCGTTGTTAAGTGCCTATCTCGTACCTAATCTGCTGTTTTGCTGGTAATTTTTTTTGTTTGACATAAAATTTCTGGTATTTTTACTACATTGTCATACATTTGAGAAAAAGAGTGTGTAACATATACCATAGATTTAGTATTATGTAGGATGTGGTAAACTTTAATAAATAAATAAATAAGAATCCAGTATCAGAGTGGTAGCCACCATTATGTTTTTGTATTATTTTTTCTGTATTTTGTATTATTTATATTTAGAATGTTTTGTACTTTTCATACTTCCTGCACAACTCTGTTTATTTATAATAAATAAAACTGGTTTACTGAAAGAAATCGTTCAATCTCAAAGCAGTAACGTTGCCGAGAATAGTTGGTAAGTGTCTTGAGTCGTTATAATGAAGATATTAATATATACTTATTATAGGTACTTCACCTTCAAGCTGTAATTATATCTTATACTAAAGTGAAATTTCGAAAATTTCGAACATAATTACAAATATTGTTCAATTAAACGCTTTCGTACCCATAAATAAATGTTGTTATAGTAATAACAATTTAGTTGTGTCAAACTGCTTGTCAGTGTGAAATCACTTGAACAATGAGGGCAACACTGATTGAGTTATTCCGTTTGTAAGAGAATTATTAATATTAATTATCTATTTATTGAGTCTGACACTCCGCCACGAAAAGGGAGTGTAACTAGCATGAACTGATTCATTTACTTAAAGTATACCACTGATTTGTATTTGTATATGTAAATATTAAGTAGAAGAATTCTAAAATATGCTATATGAGAATAAGACCAGTGGCCTAGCTTCAGGGACTTTCATCCCTGAAGTCTTAGGTTCGAACCCGCAGAAAAAAAGAAGACTACGGCATCTGTCACGCCTAGAAGGCTCACCTACTTGCCTATTAGAAAAAAATAATTGCCTACACATACATAGAACTCTAAGACCAAGGGTTGTAGCGCCACTGATTTTTAATGATATCTAACCTAAATTTAAGACCTATGAGATTATATTCACCCGTAAAAACAAGCTCTTATATCATAAATAGTGAACAGAAAAGGTTATAACATACATAAATATATGTACGTTACAACGTGGAAGAGGCAAGACCGCTCTCTCGTGTAACGAAACCCAACCTTATTTACAATGGATATAAATATCTTTCGGATATTAGCTTGCAAACTTGACTGTGAATCAGTACATTTATTCCCTTGCAGATAAGTTTTTATGTATTTGATTACAGCATCTTAGGCTTGTCGTTGCATTTAATTCGTCTAAAAAATAATATATGAATCACAAAACTTAATCAAATTCGAGCCGTGAGATAAAATATAGTACATAATTTTCCTAAAGAACATCAATTATAATTACTTATTTAAATGGCATTATTGTAATAATTACTTTCACAACATAACACAAACTGTCTTTGGCTTATGTTTATGGAGAAACAAAGATGATTGTTTTGGTCTGATAATAGAGAACCATATTAAAGTTTCCATTTTATTATACGTACAAATGAAATAAATAAATCACAGACAGCATAAACATCAGCAGTTTTGATTATCTGCGTAAAAGTAATAAAACTAAGCGAGCTTACTCATGTATTTGTAACTCGTAAACGTAGGAGCGATGTAAAACTGATCGAAACATTCCCTTCATGGGTTTATTGCCTTTATTTTGATCGGTAACGCAAATATCATAAACACAGTTATAACCAATATACTTGAAAATATTAAAAATTAAGTCATTTGCTATACACAATTTTGACGTTCCTGTTTTAAGTGGGATATAATATTTCGTAAGCCCCTGAGGCAAGGACAGGAATTATTTTAGGGAAATTCAAATGAGCCACGGTGACGTTCATCATGTCACACGTAATACCTGTTAGGATGATACCCTAAAATAAACATTCCAATACAAATGCTAAGGTAAGAGAAATAAGTCGGTTTCATAAATTTACCTCCACACAAACGAAGTCAAGTCAAGTTTAATATTATGAGGATTGTCAATAAGAGAAATTAACAATCGAAATATCCGTTATTTAAGTTTATGAAAAGGTGAGTAAAACGAAAAGTAAAATTTAGTTGAATTGGTGCACACTTGACATCAATTTATCAAAGTATTAAATCGTCGAAAAAATTCTAGCAATTAAAAGTTTGTACTATTTCTGAGGTTATTGGGTCGTTCGTGCCAATCGTGGACCAGTGTATAAAATAATAAAATTATAGGGATAATTTATTTCCCCTCATTTATTATATTCGTGTTTACTGGCAAGCTTCCAAAAGTGAATAGTGGTTCAATATCACTAAAGATTTATTTACTCCAATACTATTTCTATACAGTGAATTGACTCCTATTCTAATTTATAAGGAGATTTTGTGAACAAAGAATGATATGTTTGGCTTTCTTTTGTACGTCAAAATTTTAAATAGATTCCATGAATTTAAACAAAGTTAATTTGTTTAAAAGCAATCTATAGATTAAATTAAATTTACCGTTTCAGTTTTCTGCGTTTTTATTAAGAAATCCATAATTTTTATTTATGTTCTGAACCTAAAACATTTTATTAAATTGAAATGGAAGTACTTTAATAAAATCGTATTCATATGGTTGAAATTATTATTATGCGATAAACAAACAAGATGGCGGTCCGCCTACGCTACCCGCGGGATCCCAGCTATAAAAATTAATAAAGATTCTATCTGTTTGATGTATCGTCTTGGTGAATGACACTTTAGTCGCCCACAAGTTAATCTTTTTGTTATTTAAGAAAAGTCATTTGAAATAAAAATAAATTAAATCATATTTTATTGTTTTGTTTATTCGCAATGTATAGGCCAACAAATGTTTTGTCTATGTAGAACCATAAAGCAGAGGAAATTCATTTTCCAAGTCGCATTGTGACAAATCGTACTAAAAATTAGTTTATTTATACGCGTGTACTTCACTTTGCATAAAATAATCGTTACCATGCATAATTTAGCAATAAAAATGAACAAGATTTAATTTGACTAAGCATGAAATGCAGGTGGGAGGTCGACACCTTACCGCGAAATGACAGAGCAGATCCATTTATTTGATAAACACACACACAAAGGTAGCGTGATTTGTGAACAAGAATCTTTTCTGAGAACTGTCTGCATATATTGTGAATCATTTTCTATTGATATTAGACACGCTTTATTCATTTATGAACGAGTAAATGTTTTAAATCTTGTCCACTACTTAGTACTTAATATGTCCTTAATAGTCCGGTGGTATAAAGTTCAAATCCTTTAATAATTGCTTTTCTAATTGTGAACGAGGTATACAATACTGCAAAGCAATTGAATGGCAATAATAGAAAACATATAGTAACGAACAGTATGTATAGTAGCAATTGTAGAAGTAATAATATATTTATTACTCAAATGAAATAAGCCGAAATTCCAGTGAAAGGAAATGATAATATCTGTACCTCAAAGTAAAATCGGATCAGTATCTGGTATCACTATTTTCCCGGAAATTCTGGAATTTGAAAGTTGTAGAAAGTAATATAAGATGAAGATAGTAATCTCTGTTATCGAACTCGTAGATTTTATTTTAATTATTTCGAATTTTTCTTTTATTATATCACTTTTATCTGTAGTTCCAAAATAATCAACGTTTTTAATTGTTATAATGCAATATAGATGCTAAACCATAAATATGCGTGAGAACTCTTGATTTATTATTAAGGTTAAGATTATCTTATGATTTTATTTGATAAAAAATATTGTAATAAAGTAAGTGTCAGTTTTACGAGTAGATACTATCCAATATAGTACAATAAACAAATAGCCTATATTTTAGTTCAAAATTAAATTTAAAAAGTAGGCAGTAGATACATATTTCTATATTACGGTAATGTACTAGGACAAAGTGACAGCAGGACGCGGTGGAGTGAGCGCATTGTTGAGATTTCGGTCAGGAAGCAGCGTTCGGAGATCGTGACTAGACTGTGCACCAGATCTGACACATCTTATTTATATTCCTCCTTAGCCTAGGTTTAGACGTCCCTGAGGAAGAGCGGAAAATCGCGAGTTTAGTCTTTAAATTCTGTGAAATTTCTGTCATCATGTTTAAATATGTATAGTAAAAACGTTAAATATTATTGAAGTTATACTTCTTTTGGCGCGGTAAAGGCGAAAAACCGACACCCTAAAGTTATCTATAGTCAACATTTAAGTTTTTCTATTAAAAACGTAGAATAAATTTTTTGAAAAGATTTTTATCTTGTTACGCCAAAGAAGTATAACTTCTTACTAAAACATAAGTACACACACGTTTTTTTTGCCCTTTATAATTTATATATCACAAACATGTGACCCGCCCACTTTTGCGTCTTTACTATTTCACATCACTCTAAACATTAATTTTAATTTGGTTCAAACTGTTATAATTTTCTATGTTTGTTTTTGTAGTTCAACAAGAGAGTTTTTTGACAATATTGTAAAATAATAAGAGAGGAGAACAGAAAATCATTAAAGTGTATGTTCAGTCGACTATCGTGGAGTTATCAGATATCTCAATGCTCCGCCCGGTAGTGACCTGATGCTCTCTAGATAACGAGTCAAAGATTGGTTTTGCAGATGCAATATTCGTTTACAGATAGTTTAGATTTGGTTTAACAAAATATATAACAAGTACAGAAAATTAAATTAAAAAAGTTTACCAAATTATTGTTTGATATGAATATTTTGACGAGAACGTGAAGACGATCTCGAAAGCTTCCTGGCGTTGTAGGTCTATGGGTTTAGCACGTAATTTGTAGTGTAAAAAGCTTACCCTTACTGTGAATTTAATAAAAGTTGTGCGTGTCTTATCCACTAATATTGTTGCAATCAATTGACTAAATATTTAAGTTTATTCACGGTAAATAAACATAAAAAAATCAACTCTCATTAAAGTATTATCGTAAAGAGGGAGTGTGCACTATCTGTTTGTTTAATCTTTGCTAATACAGTAAGCGCGGAGTGACCTATCTCCTCAAATTATCTAAAGCGACTCGACTCGGTTCTAACATTAACTAGAATCGATAAACCATCGATCTTTAAACGATGATAGCAGCTGTTTATAAGTGTAATTGCATATACTTAATTCCAATAGTTTTAATCGGTGATGCTATAGATTAGGTAAGAGTTATTGTTTATGTGGGTGCCCAACATTCAGCAATTAATTTACCTCATTAATTAAAACTTTAAGCTTATCGAAAGCTTTTGACTTTAGATTATAAATTAAAGTTGTAAACTTTTTATTCTCTGTTATATGAACTCTATGGTCTCTATCGTCTGGTATATCTGGTATGGCCGATTGAATCCCAAGTTGGACTTAACTTTTTAATTTAAATAAAAAAAACGTGTAGCACTCGGGGACTACCGCGGTAAAGCTATTGTATAATTTTTTTTTTCAACTTATGCAATTATAATTATTTATTTATGCAGTATTTTTTTTTCTTTGATATTAATTACAGTCTTTTCTTTGATAAATTTATTAAATCTACCATTCTACCAGACTCAGACTAACTCGCCTATATATTCTGTCTCACTCTAACGCGCACCGGCTGCACGGATCTCGTCAGAGAGATGTGAATACGCAGTATGCGTTCTGTCCCGCTCTAACGCGTAAGGTTTTTTTCGTTACGGAATTTCTGGATTCGGTCTCCACGCTCGAGACCCGCGTAGAAGCTATGCAATAGTTTAAACATTGCTGTTACAACGTCGTGTACGTGCGACTCACAAACGAGTCAGACAGTGATACATCTCATTGTAGAATGTCCTTTATTCGGAGCCTCCAGGTGCGATCTCGAGCAACAAATCAATACAAAGGTAACAACCGAGCATTTACCGGATATATTAAAAAACTTCAGATCGCAACTGGAAGATTTCTGCGGTAGGGTAGTGAGATGTGTCACTCGCTGCAACAAGAGCGTAGCAGAGGTGAGACGGGCCCCCACTGGCCCATGAATACAAAATAGAAATATGTGTATTTTTATGTATGGATATATATGTATATTAGGAAATTTCTTAATGTATGTATGTATGTATATGTTTCTACAAAATATATGTACAAAATAAGGTCCCGCACCACAAGAGTCGGGGATAGTGGGAAATTTATATTAAAAAAAAAAAAACTATTTCAGTGCAAAAAGTCTTTTTCTCCTTTTTGCTTTTTCTGAGAATATTGATAATTTTGCTAAACAACTCTATTTTAGAATTTGTAAATGATTTTGTAGAGAGCAAGTTAATTAAAGTAATCAGGCGAACTATTACGTAACGATTAGGCGCGTCGTTAAAGTTACGGCTCTCTGCTAGTTCGGCCGATTGGCTTTTACGATCACTTAAACATTTATTCCTTTCGCCACAACACACTTTATAGTATTCAGCTATACCGCAGTCATTTCTACGTATTCTATTCTAGACAGCGAGGTTCTAATAGCACGGTCATTTAAATGTTTATCAACTTATAGTATAATCAAACTAAGTTAAGTTAAAAATTATTTAAATAAATTACGAGTTTTCTTTCAGTATTACACTGGATTTCCTCACTACAAGTTACATCCTCTGTGTATAGTTTTCTAACTGAAAACAATCCTTTGTTAAAATTATAACGAAATATAAAATTCTTTACGATTTGTTTCGTTGGAGGCCTGCTTTGATTGTTCATAAAATTTCACGTTTATTGTTGATTCTAGTGGTTTTGTTAAGTATTTTAGTTTTATGCGTCTGTTAAAACTAAAGCATTATTAAAGCACGAGGTAAAGTTTAAAATGAATGTTGTAAACAACATATTCCGGTATCGTCATTTGGTTAAGTATATCTATAGATCTTTATATTCGCAGACTACAAACATGGTTGAGAATTCAAGCATAATATCTTGCGTTAACAAAAGACTAAGCTTTTGAAGCTGTAAAAATTTTAAAATATTAGGAAAACGTTTACGGCAATGGGATAGGACAGAATATCCTTTTCGTAGCGGGAGAGATTTTTTGGCAAGTTTTGAGCCGAAATGTTGAGTTATAATATAAACAATCAGTGGCGCTACAAACCCTTTAGGTCTGGGCCTCAGATTTCTGAATCTGTGTCATGATCATTTTTTCGAGATGAATATGAGCATTGTCAAAAAGATGAAAAAAAAGAAGAGAGTCAGCGTACGTAGTTTAATAATTTAAAATAATTAACTTAGTGTACCATATAAAAAGGCTTTCAAACGCTTAAATATAATTCAAAAACCAGCAATGTGTGATCTAAATACCAAAAAATTCTAACAAAGCGAAATTTAAATATATTAAAATGTGCTTTTCAATTAATAGACCGTAAAACACTGGATTTCGACATTCCGGGTTATTATCAACTTGGCACACTTTTATTCAACGAAAAAAATTCGCAGAAACGCCGCTTCACTACGAGTGAATTGCTTTCAATAGTTTGAAATGTGCATTAAAATTAATACACGACGGAATCCTTTAGCTATATTTAAGCTATCTTTTTCAATCTGATTTAATTGGGTTAGACCACGTCCTTTAACTAACTTCAAGTTGGATTTCTATGACGTCAAAGCACATTGAGGTTTATCGCTTTCATTAAATTTCGGTCAAGGGTTACTGATATATTTTACATTTAGGCTACCAGTTCTCAGTCAAACAAAAAACTGAATTATAAAGAACAAAATCGTATATTTCCAACAAATGTCGACCTAAAATTATATTCTAAACCCATAGTTTTAAAGATAAGTTTGGGCATACTATACATAAAAGTAATAAATATAATATAATATTGAAATTTTTTTTATTTACTTATGAAACTGTAACAACTTCTTCTTCAACCTAACACGATGAGTAAAAAAAATACTATTATGACATGTGTATGTTATTATTATATGGTACATACTTACAATTTAATCATATTATGTATTATATAGTCAATGAAAACCGTTTGATACCATCTGATTCTTCATATCCCTATTTACCAGTAAAAGCGGTGATTTGTATGAAAATATCAGAAGGTTTTATTCGTTCTGAATATATGTATTACTGTTTCGTTCCTGTGCTTTATGGATACCGAAATGGACTTGTTTTGATCGGAAACCTTATGTATTGCTCTAAAAGTTTATTATAATGGAAAAATCAAGTTATAGTTCAAATTAAGAGTGAGTGGATGTTGAGATAGAGATAAACAAAAATAAAAATACTATAAGTCATTAGTATTGTTTTTATTTAAAAGTCACATATCGTATTACTGTAAAATGTGAAAGCAACGTACGTACACCCACGTATATGATTAATTAATTTGAAAGTTTAATTTGTTTAGTAACTTTGCACATTAATTAATGTTAAGTACAGCATTAAATGTTGGTAAATTAATGAATTAGAGAAAAACTCTGATATACCAAATACTGCTGAAACGAAGGCAATAATAACATTGTTAGAACCGAGTCTATGCACTTTTGGATCTGATGAATAATATTGTTAATTATCTACCTACATAATTTGTGATATCATTATTTGTACCTAATCAAGAAGATTGCTGGGGTCTAACAAAGGCTCCACCAACACGTGAATGTGGAGGCTATTCAACTTCTTGACACCACGGGTGAAGAGATTGAACAGGACAAAACCATCGAATAATTGATTTAGTGTAATTTACGCACACATACACGTTCACACGTTAGTCGTAAGTGCTAAATAGTTCACAAGAACAGAGTGTCTTCCCCTTAATAGAGACTGTAAATAGGATAATTGGAAACTTTATTTATTTAAAAATTATATTTAGTAAATTAGGTTAGTTTTAAATTACTTATTGGTCTTAAGTTAGGCTAGATCGTAATATCAAATTGTGTCTTGGTGCAGAGACGATTTATAAAAAAACTTATTAGTTATAACATAAATTGGGTAAAAAAAATGAATTGTTTTGAGTAAAAGTCAAAACTTTCGAAGTTTACTATTATTAAGCTTCTTGTAGGCCTCTGACATAAGGTCAGTGCCTCGTTATTTACCATATGAGTAATCCCAAGCCGTTTAATGTAATCCTAGTTTGAGGGTCTAAGGAAGTGTCAGGCGACTCGGAGATAAGCATTAAGATGGGTTAACGTCCGTCTCTCGGAAACCATTTAAATTATCAACTTTCATTATGACATAAAGATTAAATGGATCTAAATATTTAGTAAAATAATAATAAAATAGCTAATATAAGTTTGTTTATAAGATTCTCGTTTTGTAAAGGATCACGGCAGAAAGCATGGGTCAAGTCCCAACCCCAAAAATCTGAACTAACTTATTCGTAAAAAAGCGATTATTTTAATGCATACTACCAATGGTAGGGGAGCCCAAGAGGGGATTTCGGGATTTACTAAAGCGCGGCAGATTAATATATAGGGGGATACCTTGTACCCGGTTAAGTACCTCCACAAAATATGAGGCCCATATATAAAGCCGCACGTGAAGGAGACAGGATCAGTTTAGTAAAAAAAAATTGACCATCAGAAATTCCCGAGCGCGTCAGATTAAGGTAGGGTGAGTTAATTACATCCTAAAAAGTGTATATTCCACTAATCTGACAATTTGAGAGTGTCGGAAAAAAAGGGGAGGGCAACAAAGTTGTAAAAAAAAAACGTCATCTCGACATTCTCGAGCGTAGCTAATTTTTTTTTATTTTGAAGGAAATAATTTAAGAATAATGAAAAATATATAATCTGACGATTTCCGCAAGCCGAAATAACAAAAATTCGTCGATAAAGTTAAATGCGTGCAGCTGCGTGATGCCTACATTTCCTTAAACCGATCGGAATCTACTAAACGGCGTTCTAAATATTTCCCTCAAAATTACATTTCCTGTGAATTTGAACCGATTCGGACCGATAGATTTTGAGAAAATTTGAAAAATCTTAAAAAAATAAGAAATATTTTTTTTTAAAGTGGTTTCTTTATCGATCAACTTCAAAAACTAAACCGCCTTTGAGCTTGAAAAACCACGTCGATCGCCACCAAGCTGGTCAAAAGCGGTTGATTCGTTCGAGAGATATCGTACACGAAAGAAACCCGAAAAAGTGTTTTTTCGGGATTACTCCGAAATTTGTGGTTCGATCAATTAAAATTGCAAAATTATTTATGAGGATGATAAAACTGCGTCGAGTGCCGCTAACCGCGTGAAAATTGCTTGATCCATTCAAAAGTTATTGCGGTTTGAAAATTCCAAAAATAGTGTTCTATGAAACTTCTATCAGACTTTCGAGCTGGGAGAGCTCAAATGCATAGAAATGTTATTTCTTTGAACTCAGTGAGCTCAAAATATCAATTTTAAGCGCCCAGGAATGGAATTAGCGGGAAGTTGCAGGGATGGCCCTTTAGGTGAACCGTTTTTCTATTTTTTTTTTGGCAGATCAGGCGAATCCCTCTAGATAATCGTCAGATTATGAGACGGTACGTTTAGAACATAAAGATGAACCACATATATCTTAATCTGACGCGCTTGAGTATTTCAAAATTGCGATTTTTTTTTGCAAATTAAGAAAATGGCTGTCGGTTTGCGTCCCATCGAAATCGTCAGATTAGTGAATGAGAGCTTTTTTTTGGTGCACTTAACACTCCCTTAGAAAATCTGACGCGCTCGATAAAAAATTTTTTTTTTTAATTTTCAACCCTTAAATACAACCACCCGCATCATGCAAACGATCAGATTAACATACGTACATTATTAAAAATACGTAGGGCATAGATGCTATCAATATCTGACGCGCTCGAGGATGTCCATGCAACAGTTTTTTTTTACATATTTAACTATCTATAGCCGCTTCCCCCACCGATGAAAAGGAATTTATCATATAACATTTTTTTCTTCTTTTTATCTAAGCTTTGCATCCCAATAGGTCTCTACGACGCTCGAGTAAATCCCCATTTAGCATCGTGGGCTCCCCTACCACAACGCAACGTAGGCCTAGTGCCTACGCTGTTCTTTAGTAGACGACTAGTAGATGTCTAAAATCAGTATTTTCGTCGTATTTTTAAATGAAACCGGCAAGGTATAAGAGCTTCTGCGTACTAACGAACCCATTAATTGGTCAGATTAAATCGGCAGCTCACATAAGTATGGCACATTTCAGCGTTCAAATTGACTGCGTTCCTTTTGCTGCCTTCGCCAGGGTCCCGTAGTGTTTAGATTCACGATAGTCTCATAAATAAATAGTGGGGTAAGAGGTATAGGAACATCTGACTCATTTAATTTTCATTAAGGCCTATTTTCAAGCTCTATTTGACTTTAGAACAAAGTCGTCAATATCGTTATATAGTTCACAAAAGAGTAACAATTATTTAATAAAACTTTAAAATTTATCAATAAAAAGTCTCTATTCGCTGGTTTTTGTTCTCAATGCATGTCTCTCATTTAGATACATTGGCATTTGTGCTTAGTACGAGCCGAGGCATTAGACACTTTGCTTACTCAGGCTTTCTTAGTTTTATAAGAAAGTTAAGCAACGAGAGTATAGCCAGACGTAGGCACTCTCTTCGTCTGTTACATTACATTCATTCGTTACATAGCAATTAACATTTCGCTTATATTCTAGCGAGTGGTTAATATAGAGTCAAACTAAAACCCTCTATTATCCAAAGCACCCTGATGACCTAGGAACCGTACAGTTACTTTTGAGAGCTAATTACTTTATAGAAATATCTAATTTTAAATAAATATACGGAACTCGTAATGACCGAGCCCACCTTTAGCCTTGCCTAAAAATAGGTATTTCTCATAAGCTTTTAGTTTAATTAACATCCTAGGCACTTGGTGCGCTCCAAGAGTCACTGCGCTAAAGTTAAGAAAAAAAGAAAACTGCCGGGCACAGACTTGCATCCGTCAACAAGTGAAAAACGACTAAATTGAACCGAAACTCTAACAGATAAACACGCCAACTGCCACAACTTCACAGTATCGGATGTGGCCGTACGAAGTTTTGTATTTGTTAAGTGTTCGTGAAAAGAATTTCTTTGACATTGCTATTTTATAAATGTACACATCGCTTATACATAGCTTTAGACAGGTTTTTTAGTTCTTAAACCATACTTTTTAAGATATCAAATAAAAAAATGGCAATTGACAACACATATCGCTTGACTTTTGTGTTTCTGCCATGGGTAGGTAACTTAAAACTATGTTTGATTTTACATCTACATGAGTTACGATGCAATTTAAACATCTAAGGCATGTCCTATTACATTCAAAATCAGGATCTTTTCGATTTAGGTTACCCATTCATAATGACGTAAAACATAAAAGGCAGAGTGTTGTCATAAAAGGACATTCAGCAGACACTCTCAGTAATGAATCGGTCCAGTCTGCTAGTGCCTGGTGCCAGGTCATAATGAGACACTCGGAGGACACTATTATATACGAGAGCACGTTTATATTGTAACTGTAGATATATCAAAATGTTTGGTAGTTTTAAAAACACACGTCTAATGAGTATAAGAAACTTTGTCAATTAACCACTACTTCTATTAACTTAGGGATTAAATGTTAATGAATTCTATTGAAAATTCAAATGAATCACTAATAATCACTCGTAGAAGAATAAACAAAAACGTATCTTGATTATCAAATACATTGCATGCTCTTGACATTTTGAATGAGTGCCAGCAAAAAGTTCAACACGTCTTGTTCAAAGTTAAATAAAAACAGAACAAGTCGTTTAAATTCAAAACACTACGTACAATAAAGCAACTATGAAATCGAATATAGATAATAAAATACACGACACATTGAACTTTAGGGACTTTTGAAGTTGACTAAAAATGTATTTACTTATTAAAAAAATCAATTTTTTAAATTCTGCACGTTCACATTGACCTAGTCTATCTCTGCAAGATTATTTAAGTTAACCTAAAATAACTATTGTATTATGTACCAATACTTTAATATCGGAATTAAGCTTAAATAGAAAAATGTTTATACTAGCGATTAAAATCATTTTAGCTATTGAATGCTTTGACGACCTAAAACTGTCTAGTCTGTGTAGATTTGATATATTTTTTTTATAAAATGTAATATCAGCAATTCTAAATAAATTGAAGTATTATATTTTAGTAAATTGGACATCTGCAGCTAGATTTATTAATTGAACATAATTCTTCGAATAACAATCTAGATAATTGCTTGCGCGTAAAAAATGACAGCTTGTTAATTTATTATATTGCGAGAGGCGTTTGTTTGTATTGCAATTGGATTTTAAAGATTAAATCTATTATAACTGATATTACGCCTTCATATATGTAATGTTCCATTTTATTACATTAAATTAACTACATTTAACAGTGGCTTTTCATTGTTTGAGGGTTTTATATGGTTGTAGGTTATCAGAAAACGTTTACTTATTTGCGAAAGTACTAGTTAGCTCCGTAAAACTGTGAGTGCAAAGTTTGTAATGCAGCCCAGCCATTTGACAGGATAAATTACCCTTCACCTCAACCTGCGTTAACCAAAGATTAACCTTACCCCGATCTGAGTAAAACACGTGCTTATCAACGTCTCAAGTCCCACACTAAATCTGTCATTGTCAACATTTACGCGCGAACAACATGCGCGCAACAAATCGTTCCCGCGTAAAGATGTCATCGCGTCACAGATAACGATTAAGTTATTGTTATTATTCATAGTAAGAGCACTGGTTAATGTATTGGTGAGAAAGAATATAGTTTATGTTAAAAACTTTAGATCTCTGTACATCAAAACTATTTCAAAACACGAACAAATTGATATTTATACTTGCTTGCCCAAATGCTTAAATACGTAGAAGGGAGAATATTTTTGCATAAGTATTTTATAAGCAAAAAGCTTACATGTAAAATATTAGATACAGTCTCAAGTTTGATGCTGTCTAGTTTTTGTTAGTTTGATTGACGATGCTTATAAGCAAGCTTAGGAATGCTGCTTGAACACTAAATGGACAACTACGTTACTATCCAACACACTTTCATGTATAATAAGATGTCAGTAATATATACACATTTAAAAAACAATATATACATGATATAGAATAATACTCCAAAATTAAACCTTGGCCTCCAATAACTTTATCTGTTTTTTGATTAAAAAAATTCATTTAACCAGCATCCCGGTTTCTTACACGGACGAACAAAGAAGCGCACAGAATTCGAACGCGTAGTCTCAGGGTTGCATACTCAAGCCACCAACATTTCTAGAGAAGTAGATTAAACCTTCCTTAAACAACTTTTTTGCTTATTAATTACAGACAAATACTTAATCTATTACGTTCCAAAAGTAATGATTAAACTATAACCTAAATTAATCTCTTGCACAAGTCTTAAAACTTAGGTCATAACGCTGCTCCTGCCTTTTCCTATAAAAACAGTAATGAGTCTCTAGGAGAGTATAAACTAAGTTATGTTCTATCTACATAGTAAATTTACTCACTTAACCCAAGTTAAGCAAAATGCATATAAAGTATAATATTTTTTATACCTGAGAGGTTTATGTATGTTGTGAATCCACCAGAAAACATGTATGGCACTAAAATGTCTAATCTATTCTAGATTGATACGAGTATAAGAGGTATATCGTGGGCATACAGACTACGTATATCAAGAATTATAATAGTAAGTTTTTTGTCAAACATCGAACGAAATTCCCTGCGAAATGGTCTTGAACTAAATTAAAATGGAATTTCTTATCGCATATAATTAGTTGAACAAGCCGATATCGTTGCTATTATAGCCCATTGATGTCATACACGTCAAACTGTCGTCGATAAAGTTCCGAGAATGGGTTACCGGGTTCACCTCTATATCTGAATAACTTTGTTGTTATCAATCACTTTGGTAAATAATATAACAACTAATTATTACAACTAATTATTTTTGACAATGATGTAAAATCGCCTGTAATGTAGGAACCCTGTACCATATTATTAAAAAATGCGCTGTATCGTAATCTCTGATTGGTCTAATCCTTATCATCTTAACAGTTTTAGAAGCGGTTGGTTGTAATAACACACATACAAACATATACACGTATATTTTCTTTATTGTGAGCCTCTTAGAACCTCTTAGAAGTTCAGGAATGGGTTTAAATTACCTTTAGTGTATCGAGAAATGTGTTTTTATGTGAAAAATATGTATGTATGTCGATTAAATAGCGCCAAATACTAAAGAAAATTACTCATAAAGAGGTCTTAACAATACGTTATAATTCGATATTCAAAATAGTCTTTTTTGCTACGGACCAATGACGAAGATTCGGGTTGTGAAAATATCAGAAAAAAGTGAAAGCGCGTAGTGCTAATGCACAGATTACACGTGATGCCGTTTATCTGTTTGTTTTCGGCATTCGCTAAAACAATACCCAGCGAAGACAAACATTGCGGCCGCTAAACGATTACACACGCACAGAGTACTTGCGTTTTATAAGGATGTGCTACAGTGATGGAGAATAAACGTTTTTATTAAATTAAAATAAATAAATTATTAAGTTTACTTACTAGGGTGTAAGTTTGCTTACGCATGACGACAAGAAATCTACAAATGGGCATGAAAAAATGAAAAAAAGTAGCAAGCAGTTCTTGTATGTATCTTAATTTTTACTGTCTTTAAAATGTTCCTCTCTAAATAAATAAATAATTGTTGAAGAAATGAATTGTTTCATTTTAAACAATCTTCAAACTTCTCGTTCTTATGATATCTAAAGGTCCAAAAGAGTAAACCTAAAAACTACGTAAACCATTTAGTTACAATTACAATATTTAATTATTTTTGTTATCGAGCTACATTATAAATTAAATAATATATGATTTATTAAGCTTCAGTAATTTCAATAGCACATCTGTCGAGTTGGTGTGAACAAAGCAATGATGCAGCCTCACGGACACTAAATAAGAAAGCAAATACAAAATGGCTGCCGACGCCGGGAAACAATGACCCCACTTTATTTACCTTCAATGCGAGTGTTAAGGTGGGAACTGACCAAAGTTACGATGTGTAATGTAGCATTTGCATCGAGCGTGTAACGCATCGAGCATGTTACGCTGTGTTTTAAAATCGGCGTAACATGCTCGTCAAACGTCTGTGCTCCGCTTTCGCTGCCAGTGTTCACGAGATGGCCGACAGCGAGGACGCGTTGGTATCTTTGATTCTACTTAATTATTGTTTCATCCAAATTAAGAAGAAGAAAAAACGTTACTGGCCATTAAACTTATTTAAAAACAGAGGCGTATGTGGTGGTTTGTCATTGATAGCAACTTTAAAAAACCAAATTATTACTGGACAGTATAAAAACTTTGTACGCATGTGTTCGATCGATTTTGAAGAACTGTTGAATTTATTTGCTCTGGATGAGCTGGGTTCCACAACACTTCCTCTTCTCTCGAGATTTGACTCCATCCATGTCGTCCGACTCCATGTTTGATTGATTGATTGATTGACGTATGATTACTCGCTACGCGCGTGCGCTCGAGACGACTTTTGACAAAGAGCGTACTGACCGAACCGCGTAACACTCAAAGGATTCGCCAAAAAACCGACAGCCGGGTGGAGCACTCAAAGCGAGCAACGAGCCGCTCGTTGCTCGCTGGTTTCCCCGTAACACGTCGTACTGACTGCACGAATGCTCGCTGTGTAACATTACATTACATGTTACATTACACCTCGTAACTTTGGTCAGTTCCCACCTTTAATGATCAGCGGTTAAGTCACAAACGGCGAAGCTAAGTTTCTGATGGGCGAATTCAAAGTTCATTCAAAAACTTTTGATGCAAAGCCAATATCGCTTTAACTAATAAATTAAGTACGCGATAACGCTATCTATAAATAATAATAATAAATAATTTATTTGCAAAGAAAGTGGTACATACTGATTGATTACATATAAGAATATCGCACAAACAGAAATATAAAAATAAGCATGCAAATGACACATAAGTTATCATAATAAGAAAAACAGTTAGGTTATTTATATATTTTTATCTCAATTAACTCAACGTTATATTTAACTTAACTTGATAAGATATTAAGTCCCGTGCGCCCTTTCATCATCACTCCTAATTAGCATACATATGGATCTATGAATAGTGAAAAATGCGATAACTTTTATATCGGTAGAAGCAGTTACTCAGGAGTTAAAATGTTGGTTTATTTCACGTCGGAAAGTAACTTGATGCCGTTATCTAAACGAGGTTTGGAGGGGGAGGGGGTTCATCTGTACTACGGCAAAGTGCCACCGCTTGTCCTATCATATTTCTGCATTGACATGAGGCTTAGGGCTGTACTACAGAGCAACAAGACTTTATTTATTACATCTTCTTGATCTTCTGGTACAGGATAAAAAACACTTTACCTTAATTGAACATAACGTAATTTAGTACAATTCGAAACGTTGAACAAATTTGTGTGAATGGTCACGTGACGAAGCGTGACCTAATGTCATTCACAATGTATGGGACATTGTCGTTTAGCATTAGTGGGTCACGACTTTTGGAAAGTGAATTTGCCCCAGGACATTCTAACAAACAAGCTATGTGTGTTGTGGTGAAAATTACTCCTAAACTTTTCGAATAAATTAGTCAAGTTTAAATGAAATACATAATAAACCCACAACCCTGAACACGGATCGTATGAAGTGTATTTCATGTGTAAACAGGCAAGTTAATAGTAACGCGAAATGACAGCGTTTGCGCAGCTGCCGACGACTGACACCTAGCGGCCGAGTTGTCGCCCGACCTGCTGTTAACATGAATCTTTAGTCAAAGGAAGTCCTGAACAACATGTTGCATAAGAAGACTGATTTCTTATACGTGAACTAGTGATGGATCTAACTAAAATACCCAACGCATATACTTGATTTATCATTAAAGGAACTATTAGTAGATATAAAGCAGCGTTGGCCAAGTGATTAAGTGGGTGATTTTCAACCCAGAGGTCATGCCTTAAAACCCCTCCAAATCGATATTTCCATCTTGGCTCACCATCCATTAAAGGTTGTAGCGCCCCTGAATTTTTATTTATATTCCGTATTTCAACTCACAGCTAAGAATGTAATACTCCAAAAGTCAGTATTCGATTTTATTCGTTTAAAATAATTTACAAACCGTTTTCACGGCTCATCCGTGAGTATGCATTTGAAAAAGATAGATTATTCTGAAATCAATAAAACCTCGTAACCACATTTAGACGCGCTAAAACGATTTTCTTACCGTTTAGACTGGATTAAATAGAAATGTATGCAAATGTCAATTATAATGTCAACCACATTTGACTCAATGCATAATGAATGGTTGAGAAGTAATAATGTAAAACCCACACAGAGTAGCAGGGCAGACTAAAGGCGGTGTTATGCAAATTCGTAATTTAATAAACATTGTCGCTTCCTACACGACGCACTTTAGATTGCTTATTGATTTCCTTTGTAAGAATCAATCTCTACACTGTTTATTGATCAAAGGAAAACATATATATTGTGCACATGTGTATAATAAATAATTTCTGGTCTGGTTTTCATTTTATTTTGGCAAGGATAAGAAACGTTTAACTTTCAATTTTCTGCTATAAAACCTAAAGACGAGCAACTGGTGACTGTTGGTTCGTAATTTTGGTTTAAAATTTAGTTGGTTTAAATGGGCCTCAATTCACATATTCGAATAGCGTTTAACAAAGCAAATTTCGTGTCTGAATACCAAATCCGATTAAATCATGACTTAACTTGGAAATTTTCATCCGTAAACTGTTTAGGGTTCGCTGGAGGAAGACAAACTAAACAACAACTTGTAATTACTTAGGCATATGGGGATGGGCTCATTGTCCCATATTGTATTATTTAAATAATTAAAAAAAATACATATATTGATATTTTAGATTATGGGAACAATAAACAGCGTAGCTAAACAGACTTTATATTACTATTTAACCATCTCATATATCTCTTATTAATTAGATTAATAAACTTCTCTTGTAAGAGTAAAAAGTGGTGGGTCTATGGGCTGCGATGACTGCCCTTTATGGACGTCGTAGGCTCGTTTGCCCCCTATTATATAAATAAGAGAAAAAAAACACGACAATATGCCACTGTTGCTTATTTATTAATTCATATGTGGACAGAGTTGGTACTAGAACTAGATCTGTCTATGTTCAAAGATGAATTTGTAATATAAATTTAACTTTGTGATTAATGAATACACAGTACATAATATTCTACGGAATCTACTAAAGCAAATAAGACAAATGGTAAGTTTTTAAACATATAAATGCATTCAAATCACGCACTCGTTTATCGATAAGTCCCACGATCGATTCCGTTTTAAATGTCCTTGCTTGTGGTGACTGGAATTCGTTATGTCACTACCAGAATGTATTCATAATTCTAAAAAAAATATGGTCCATTTGGAACTCAATGTATAATAAATCTTTCAAAGTGGGAAAAATATTTCTTAAATAGAGCTTTACAGGAATATTTATTGTGCAGTAGTCCACGGTATCTTCATTCGTCTGCTTCATTATTTTTTTTTTCATTTAGCTTCAAGTTGAGCCCCTGCCGTAGCTAATCGATTAGTATTTACAAGCTTTTGAACACACCTAGATGTTAGACAAAGGCTGAGCTTGAAAGTAAGTCACGGACGGTGATTATTGATTATATTAGCAGGCGCATGCGAGTTATTCGTACGAACAAGGCCACACTGTGCGCCCACTGCGGCGCCCGCGCATCGCAGTCACAGATTAAAATGTTTTGGGACAGATCACAATTATTTATATGTTTATTAATATAAACAGATGTGAACAGAAAAAGCATATTTTAAAATCAAATATAAATATCTTTTTACTTGTCTAAATGATCATATAAATTCACAGAAACTAAAATACTACATTGTTTCAATCTTACTTCAGATGTATTTTCAAATGCAAAACAAATCCATCATTTGTTATCGAAATTCACTTATATTTAAATTCCTAAATAAGGAATAGCCGAGCAAAGTCCTCGAGAAGTGTAGCAGTTAACATTGTGTTTTATTTTCTTTCGAGAGTTGTTCTCGCCGTCTCTTCGTCAGATAATGAGGTAAAATCAGACGTTTTTATACCTATTTTTTAAATAGTAAAGTGTTAATTCTGAAATAGCAGTCTAATTATGAAGTTACTCTTTGATCGGGTTACTCATTAGGTAGATAGATGAGTACCAATTAAAACGATCAAAACAGATGTCAGCCAGGATTAAAGTATGCGGTAATTAGCCAGTTTGGCCTTTGTTTATAATTTTATTAATGTTCGGTGATGTCATAGACTGATGTAGGTGTTTAGTAAAATGCCAATCAGTAAGTATAAGCCTTCTATCTTACGAATGAACCGAATTCATTAAATAATACACCAAACAGTAGAACATATTTGGCCGCTTTTCTACATAGGGTCAAGTAATCTGTGGTAATCGTGCAAAGATGTCTCAGACACCTGTGTTTAGTCAGAGTGGCTAATTATAAAGTATTAATGTATATAAATGTAAAAAAAAGGAAATGCTGCAGTACACACTACACACCGAAATCTCTATTCCTTTTTCTTTATACTTGTAAATATTGTATAGTTATAAATGTCTGGTTTTATTTCCTTGTCCTATAGATTTTTTATTACTTATTTATTTCTAAGCAGATGCTCATAAACGGACAAGTGTAATTCTCACCCTGGGTGTGAGTACAGTAGCAATGAGTGCCGGTGGTCCCTCGTAACGTTTACAACATCCTGTGTGAATGCGCGGGCGCCGTTGTTTACATTTTTATATTAATGAACCTAATTATGTGCCCAACTGTAGCCTGTATGACCTCGCAACTAAAGACTTCTGTTCCTTGAAATCAAATATAACTAATACGCCCTAGCCTCGACAACTGTTAGAGAATAAAGATTTATAAAAATGTTTTTTTCTAATGATCTCTGGCATATAATTATTTATTTACCTATATATTTCGTACTCTAACTTAAATTATATATAACAAATAATATGGAATACATAATACATATATACAACAGGCTTCAAACATTTACATTTACTTAGGAAGGAAAAATTATTAAATACATTAGTATTATGTTTAATTACACCGTTTAATTCATCCCAACATCAAAATATACCAAGATCAATACTAAAGAATAAATAGTTGTTAAGGCCTATTCTAGGAATCCACTGTTACATTAGGCGTTATGTTAATGACGTCTACAGCCTCCGAACTAATGCTCTAAATACCCTCAAATAAATTATACGACCCTCGTCCACCCTCGCCGTAATCACTTTATCCGTGTAAGCCTTCGAGCCTACACTCTACACGTCGATACTATTGATGGTCTTCTCAGAAAAGTTCATATGAGATACCTTTATTCATGGGAGAAGGTTTTTACGCCATTCATTAAATTTCAATATAAATGTATTCATTTTGAAAATCATAGTCTATGGAAGTCAAATATGTATGCTGCTTTGGAAGGTTCCCTAAGAGAAGATACAAGCTATATATTAATCGCAATATAAAAATATATATACTTCAAACAAAATCTCTTAAAGTGTATTTGTTCCTATTGTCATATTCTAACTCGTATTTCAAGTAATGTCCCAGTTCCGTGGTTTCAAATTTCGTCACACTTAGAGCCTTTCTTTGTCATTTGACATCAATGACGCTTGATGTGACAGATGTCACGTGACAATTGATGCAAATCGCGCGCGAAAGCGTTCACACACAATTAAACACGCATCTTCATTGTGAGGGGAACACACTAAGAAACCGAGTTTATCGTTCTTAAGCCTAAGGTTATTTATTATCATATGATAATATTAATAAATAAGAATATGGGAAATATGTACGTATAACATTTCTATTAACAACGTATGGCAATAATCGGTATAATCCTGACTTCGTTTTCTCCTAATAATTGTCATTATTAGAAACAGAACCCTAAAAAGAGAATTCTTTATAAAAAAAATTATAATTGATTACATGCCTATTACCTATACCATAACACACTGTCAGTCAATATGTTTTTATTTATACAGAGTAATACCGTTATAAAAAATCTCTGCGAAATTATTTAAGAAAACGCTCATACACTGTGTAATGCGTTAAAAACGTCCAACCAAAATCATATTAAATCTTCACACAATAGAATCGGATTACACTACTATATACGTTAAATTAACGGCAAAAACCACACGCAGTTATAGCTTTTAAACGTATGCAGGAAGTTATAGTATTGTATGACTCAGTAAACGCATTGAGTTGTGCTGCGGCGTGCATGTGTGGCCAAACAATTGAGGCATTAGGGCCCTTTCATGATCGTCTTAAACGCTACTGTACAATTTCTTATTGTGTCTATTATTATGACATTTTGTTTAATATTCTGAAGACACGCTCTGTTTGTTAAAATAAAAATCACATTTATTAAATAAGCCGAAAGGACAAGCAAAGACTTCTAGATTTCGCATTGCTACCTATAACATAATCTTTACATATATACCAATGGCGCTACAACCTTTTAGATCTGGGCCTCAGATTTCTGAATCTGTTCCGTGGTCACTTTTAATAGGCTCAAGCTTTTGTGCCTAATACACACCGTCGACATTCTAAGGCATGCCGGTTAACCCACGATGTTTTCTTTCACCGTACGAGTGGACGATGTAGGAAAATGTCACGAGCGTTAAATTCGCACAGACAGAAAGTCCATTGGTGCACAGCCGGGGTACGAACCTACAACTGCGAGTCGCACAGTGATACCACTAGGCCAACACTGCTTTATATACCTAGGTATCTATAGATTTAAAAACTTATATAATGTCTAACAAGTTTATAGTGGCAAGTATTGACATCGAATCAAAGCTTTGAACACATATAAGATGTACGATAGAAAGAAAATAGGCTAACTCTTAATGGATTAAGCGATCCAAAGGAACACATCAAACCCATTTCCTGTCAGCCATTGTGCCAGAACAGTTCCATTCACATTCTTACAATATTTTGATCGAATTAACGTTGCACCCCAAAGGCTTTCATCACAATAGCGGCCCCACCTTTTCGTAAAATATTATTGTATTGTAATCAAGTGTTCGCCAGATGTATGAAGATGAAAATGACGGCTGCCTGAATGTGATTTAATGTAGCGAAAAAAATTTCGACTTTAATGCCTTGAATGTTATGTGACGTACGAAATAAGGAGAAATAGTCTACGTAATGGGGAGTATTCTCCTTAATAGACGGATTTAACCACAAGGGTTATCGTAGAATACGAAATTCCACCACATCTGAGCATTTTTCAAGGCAGTTTTTGCCGCGCACCACCACTATGTGGAACCAGCTGCCCACTGAACTATTTCCGAACCAATTCGACTTAGGGAAAGAAAAGAGCGTACCAACTCTTAAAAGGCCGGCAACGCACTCGCGAGCCCTCTGGCACTGAGATGGACACCCATGGGCGGCGGTATCACTTAACATCAGGTGAGCCTCCTGCCCGTTTGCCCCCCGTTCTATAAAAAAAAAATATGAATTCGCAGATTCTATTAAATATTAGGTGGGAGATTACGCGATCAACACGAATAAAAATCGTAATGATAAACATTGCTTTGCTGACCATGCTACGGACAATGCAAATGTTGACGAAATGACCTTTACCACAAATTGAATTATCGTACATATTCCTCGGCCGCAATCATAATTAACATCTGTCAAGTTGCTTAGATAGCTTAAAAACGGTTAATTTGATTAGTGTAATGTGTAAAGCTCGTAAAACAATGAATCTGTCAGCGTGGAGCAGTCGTGCGAGTTCTGCAATGAATATCAGCTACTTTTAAAGCGATGACCAATGCTTACACAAACACGTGAATCATCAGTGCTTTAACGCTATAAGTTTCAAGATTTCTGGTTTTAACACGTTTATTAATATAATTTAGCTCACGCATAAGAATTCAGGATTTCCGGATAGTTTTACTTTTCATTTGCGTATTATGTAAAAAGCTTTTTAAGTACCGCCTGGTGTACCTTTCATAACATTCAGTCTTCATCATTTTTAGGACCATCAGTCCAGACTTTGTTTTGTAACAAAAACTGTGTCTTAACCTGAACCTACTTGTTTCTCTTCTCAGCCATAAAACTGCTGGCGCTATCTTTATTGTAATCAACTTTTAACGAAAAAAAAAATAAGGAAACCAAAGAATGTCATACGCTGTAAATTATCCTGTTGACTTGGTGTTTACGAGGTCATAAAATAAGATGGGGTTATATAAAGAAACTTAGGTCGGCGATGGTTTCCGCAATTTCCACTACTTTTTACTCAACCACGTAACCAGGATTCTGTACTTATAATAAGTATGTGAATAACTTTATTCATAATACTTTCGGTATGCTGGCGGTTTCGGTCGAAGTTGTAATGGTGACATTTCGTAAGTTGCAGCGGCATTTCAACATCGGCTTAATTAAATAAAAATGATGTATCGGCTGCGTCTGCTGTAGATAAATTAGGATGTATTTACACGGAGTTAGCGATGATTTGATATAATGGCTAAAAGCAAGTGCCGGGTGATCCATCACTCGCGCGCAGCCCTGACAGTTCTGAGAAAAATAACCGGCAATTGTTCTGATTGCTCGTAATTCGAACTCTTGTTAACGCTGTCCAGCAGACCAGTGAAGGGGTACCTTAGTTTGTCAACTAGGTTGGTAGGTTTAGTTTAAAAATACAATTTAATAAAAACGTTACCGATGCGTTTTTTTTAACGACACAGAATAAAAATATAGAACACCCCCGGTGTAAACTATAGGAACACACTCGTAAAATACTGTTGTATGATAATGATTTAATTATAATTATCCTGCACTATTAGATAACAAAATTATAGGGTAGTCCACGAGTTATACAATAATTTCACTAGGACATTGATTATAAAACTCAAACTCAAATAACTTTATTCATATTGGTAACCAGGTACACTTGTGAACGTCAACAGAAAAGATGTTTGATTGATTCTAAATAAACATTTACTACCAGTTCCCTAGTTCGCAAGTCAAGTGCATAGAGCTGTCAAGAAGAACTGGCAAGAAACTCTCCGCCACTCATTTTAATCGCCAACTTTTGAGTCATATATAAATATAATAGTCAGTTAATTTCTTGTATTTTTAATTATGTGATTTTGGTTTTCCTAAATAGTTCGTTGTTTCGTCTGAACATTTTATTTACTTATTATTAGTTCTTGTCAATTTAGGGTCGCCTGTTAGGACAGGAGTGTATTTATAAATAAATAAAAAATATTGTTTGTGACGCAGAGCAGCCATAAATATTTGAACTGGAGCAAATCAATCCTAAGGATAAGGATCATTTAAATAATCGTCAAATTAATATATTGGTAAATTTATGTTTAAAAAAATCAGACATGGGCCGCGATATTAATATCGAAATCAACAGTGAAAAAGACTCATCTTTTAGGATGTTCTTCTCAAATTATTTTTTAGTGATGTTGTCTCGCTGACTGCTGAAATAAAGCTACCGAAACGTCCAATTTAGTAAGTAATTAAATAAATACGCGCTTATTTTATTTAATTTAAATAATCATATATGTTTTTAATTTTGATTGCATATCTTATATGATTATATTAATTTAGAGTTTCAAAAACATTGTAAACCCTACTTAAAAGGCGGATGCGGTGCGAGGCTATATTTAGCGAGATGCGCGCGCGCCGCCACCGGACGCGTGTAATATTGCAACTTGCTGCGGTTTTTAATGTTCTCTTTTGGCGGACGTAACTTCCACATAATATCTGCTTTAATACAATATTAGAATAATTGTATTACTTTAAGGGTTGTAGAATTGGCTTAGGATTTCGCAGGTTAAAATAAATTACTAACATGGGAAAGTGTAACTAGAAATGTCGTGTAATTGTGTAATATTAAGTACTGACTTTTTTATAATGTTTTTTATATAAATTATTAGATTACCAATATATCTAAGTCTTCTTATTTGAAACATAGATAACACAGTTGGTTCAGAAACAGTTACCTTATATCCTATTAGGAAATATAAAATATTATATCTATCAGCCACAACTGGCACTACAGAGTGATCTGCCAGAACTACTGACTACAGGAATGGAGCCCATTTATAACTAAAAACAAGGTAAATAATGAGTACAATTCAGACAAAAACTCAACGATGGACTCTAGTCTCTCTCTACTCTCTCTATCAGTTTATTAACTTACAAATATAGGAATATTGTATATGTACCATAATAACCCTTTACACAGGCACAGTGGCATAACTAACTCGGGCAAATACCAACTCAAAATGTCCGATCAAAGCAGAAGTCATATTGACTTAACGTTTGTGTACTATTACTGTTACTACTACGTACTTTTGATGACTGTACACATTTAACTAGACCTGTATAAACAGAATATCTTTCCCGTATCCCGTTACCATTCCGCCCCACACCGCGTCTTGGTCACAAACCCAACTCGCAAATCGTTCAAGCGAAAACAAACCAAATTCCCCGGCCATAAAGCTTTAAACGGAAATTGTTTTTAATTTCTATACTTCATTATTATCGTCTTAATTACCCGGTAATAAGGTTTAAATATAGATGCGATATTGGAGTTGGGACGTTCTCTTCCGAACGTTTAAGGTGTAGAAATAACACGAATAGTGTCGAATGTAAACTGTGATCTCAATCAGCGTCAACTGCAGATCGATTTAAATGAGAAAACTTTCCAACTTTGTCCAATGTCTTAAAGAAATTTATGGAGTAATTCCTGTTCCTTTAAGCGTTCTTTTACACGTTTGCACGTACAATTACTCACGTAAAATTCTCGTGTCACAATGTTCGTACCCATACTCCTCCGAAACGGCTCGACCGATTCTTATGAAATGTTTTATGCATATTCAGTAAGTTTGAGAATCGGCTACTATCTATCTTTCAAACCCCTAAGTGATAATTGGTATCCGCCCCAAAAAAAATGTTTTATTTTCTAGACAAATTTTTGTTTTTATTTTTTTATGATACAGCATAGAAAAATACTACGATCAACCCCTATTTTTATTATAGTCGATAGTTATTTTTATTGAACTACAAAAATGTTACCTAGAAATAATATACATGGCAAAACAACGTTTGAGGGTTAGCTAGTCTAATATATAAAATTCTCGTGTCACAATGTTCGTTCCCATACTCCTCCGAAACGGCTCAACCGATTCTTATGAAATTTTTTATGCATATTTAGCAAGTCTGAATCGGACAACATCTATTTTTCATCATCCTAAATGTTAAGGGTGGGTCCACCTCTAAATTTATTTTTTATGATAACCTTATCTTTCACCCCTCTACGATCAACCCCTTTTTTATTATAGTAGATAGTTATTTTTATTAAACTAAAAAAATATTTCCTATAAATAATATAGCTGGCAAAACAACTTTTGCCGGGTCATCTAGTAATATCTAAATAAAAAACATCAGTGGTTCCACGATCTTTTTAAGGTCAGGGCCTCAGATTTCTGTATCTATTTCATGATCATTTGCCAATCTAATAGGCAAGTAGGGGATCAGCCTCCTGTGCCTGGCACACGGCGTAGAATTTTTGGGTCTAAGGAAATCCAGTTTCCTCACGATGTTTTCCTTCACCGTTCGAGCGAATGTTAAATGCGCACATAGAAAAAATGTATAATATCTAGCATATAATTAATATTTTGCTTGTATGGAAAATACAATATTATCAGACAGAGACGTTAAATATTTAAAAACATGTATATCTATCTACTTATATATATATATATACCTTCACTAGACTCGATGCGTTAAATAAAAAAAGTGCTTTGAAGTTCTGCTCTACCGGATAGAACATGTGTCGCAATCAAATCGTATCTTACAAAAGTTGTCTTTTAGTAATCGAGAGAGTCTGGCTCTCCAGGCTGTATAGCCAGTTATATCCAGTCGGGCTAACGAGCGGTGCAGTAATGCAATCAGTAATCAGGACACTGCACATTGCACACAGTGCTGCGCCAGCCGATCTAACGATGCTCAGAATGTGTACAGGACACATTCTACGCTTAAAAGTAAAATGCATACCAAAGGTCCTTTAGATATTCCATTTATATATAATTGTAATGGGTGATGGGCTTGTGAAACAACAAGCGTTACATGCAACAGACTGATCTTCTTAGAATAATGATGAGCAATGAAACAACGCAGAAATATATGTACATCACATCATCGGACGTCGAGGCAGAATACGAAATTTCACGCGTTCTGAGCGTTTTTTACGGCAGTTTTTACCACTGTTATTTGGAACCAACTGCCCACCGATGTATTTCCGAACCAATTCCACTTAGGGTCCTTCAAGAAAAGAGAGTAAAAGACCGACAGCGCACTGGCGAGCCCTGACAATGTGAGACACTCATGTGTATCACTTAAATCACATGAGCCTCCTGCCCGTTTGCCCCCAGTTATATAAAAAAATCTGTTTGGGTCTGCTGGTATTATAAGTTAGGATTATTGAAAGCAAAGATCTACTTATGAAGCCATAAGATATAGGCATTAGATCCAAAAAGGTATCGAGTCGGAAAATATGGAATTTTCTCGATAAATTGATGCGACGGCGACACCGCCTGTCGGTAATACGTTAGGGCATTTTGAGAAAAATTCAATTTCGTAAATTCGCTGTGACATGTGACGTGGGTAGTCGGCGTGTTGGTTTACAATATCATTTGTCCGCTAAAACTAATAAGAATAATCACAATTTGGAATAGAATTCTGTGATTATTTTAGTTTCCTAAATACTTAATTAGAACTTAGAAGAAAAGTCAAATACCCTCCTAAAATACACCTTCGAAATCCCACAATATATTCGAAAAGAAAGGTGAAGTTATATCACAGTAAATGAATAATTTCAATAAAGCTCGGTGTTTTCTATTGTACCGTTGTAAAGTTCAGAGCGGGCGCAAGTGGCGAGTGGCCGCAAAGTTGGAGACTTGTTGTGATTCCCAACTTTTCAGACAGGATAAGAAACTGAGCGCTTTGTTCTTAACATAATAATGAGTCGAGTTCATTCGAGAGCTGTTCACGAGTTTTTCAAACGCACCCTAAATAATAACGCCTCGATAACGCCATGGCGATGCACAACTTTACAATACACTGAAAACTTCACTGCGAGTCTTATTCGTTTAATTTTTTCACAATCATACGAGTAATATGAGCTTTTATTTTGTATTGTAAGAGAAAACATAAGGATGCTACCTGCACCTTGCATACAGAAAACAAATATAAAAAATACTATAATAACGTTTCTTCTTTCTAAAAGACCCACAGGTTCTACACCATATAGCCAATGTACCTCTTGAAAATGCCCGGTTTTTGCTATCGTTATAGGAATAAGAAAAATCTATTGTAATATGGTAATCAAGTAATAGGTGAATATATATTGTAATACATTTATTATACAATATTTGCATCGTTTCGAATTTTGACAAACCATACCTACTGTTACACCAGTATTAATAATAATTGAATGGATTTAATCTTATATTACATTTGTTACAATTTAAATTATGTACATATATTTTTGTGCAAGTTCTGTTGAGATTTTTCAAAATGCGTGTCAAGGGTCAACTAAGCATTGTGTTGTGCAGAAGTGCGTGGGACAGGACTTTTCTATTCACACGCATTCGGATATTCTACGTTTATTTTTCAAAGAGTTGACTCGTTATGCTGGAAAGCCTTCACCAATTGTGATTGCAACTAATTGGAATTCTCAAATGTGTATAAACTAGAACTCAATGGTGTCAATATCAATTTGGTAAAGGAGTAAAGTAAGATGAATCCCGCCTTTCAAATACTAAAAGGAAGACCTTGATTGAGTAGTAAGATTTGCTTTTTTATCAGAAAAAAAGGTCGAGTTTATCCTATTGACTCATAATAGAGTATAATTTACTCAGGCTCATAAATAAAACACAATAGATAATACATCAGTTCTATATAAAGATTTAAAAGTAATAGATTAGAATCCTCAACTGGCATTAATATCAAACAATTTATGGCAAAGCAATGACCCGTATACTGTTTTATTGTTTTTATTTATCAGAATCGTAAATGCTTCTCGTTTTAATCACCAGTAGCCGAACGCTGTAGGTATTATCAGCGGGCGGGTCGACGGCAATCTAAACAGTGTTAATCGACACGCGCCTGTGTCGTATTACCGAATTAATTGTCTCTCCTCCTTTTTTGGATATTAATTGGTCCAGATAAGAACGCAGTTTTCAATTTAAAACAGAGACAATAGCACCACGACGGAGTGCTATTAGATTTATAATTAGTTTTCAAAGCAAATGATAATTTTAGCTTTATTTATACTAACCGAATTAAAATTAATTAAAAAAAGGAGTTTTAAGGATAGCTTTTTATTTAGAGATTTAAATAAGTATATCTGAAAGCTTTAAATGCCTTTAATCTTTAACTATAAAGAGGATTTAATTATATTACAAGGGTATAATTGAATCGTCTATAGAGTCTGCGAATCGTCCCAGCGGGCAAGAGCAGCCTGACTAAGTGGCGCTGATCGTTTTCACACTAATTAATTGCTGCAGATAAGAATAACTTGCTTAAGGATTGAACTTGTTAATTGGGGTTTAAGAAAATTAAAATAATATATTGTTCGAGACAATTCTACACGGTTAGTAGTAGGTAAAGGTTTCAGCCGTTAACAATGAAATAAAACAAATGAATATTAATTTTATCTCAAATAACTTACGTGATCTAGACTAGCCGTGTAAGGCTCAAAATAATATCCAAATTGTTTCGAATTTTCAAAAAATTTAACTGTTTTCATAAATGCTATAGATAAAACGTTATCTTTGTGATATGTCGTAGAACGGTGAGCGGTGAGCAGTGAATCGTGGTTCATGAAGACATAAAACCACCCCATAGCTCTCCCTAAGAAGGCCATTTCTTTAACACAGAGCATTTAACTTATAGAAGTAGTCTGAAAGACCAATTTATTAATTAAAAATCTAATAACTCTAATCGGGGCTTGAAGGAATCTATGTGTTTCATTTTTGTTTCATTAGTAATCAGATGCGAATAATGTTTACCTACGGGGAATTGTTTTACTGATTGTTTATTTTAATGGACAAATGGTTATTTTTGAAATTCGAAACCCATTCCATTCCTGGAGAATACAACCAGACATACATTTCTTTAATTTTAAGATCAATCTCTGAAATGTATAGTAAATATCTAAAGTGCTACAAAACAAAATACGAATAGACATTAAGGTCGAATCAATATTTTCTAAAAACTTTGTTGCATTTACTTCGTTCGAAGAGAGAAATCAACAAGTCTCGTTTATTCCCTGCTCTGCGGCCTATCATAAAGGGTTCGCAGAGTCAGCGGTTAAGCCTGCGCTAAGAAACGTCTGCTGTCGTCTTTTATTCCGCTGCATTCATGTCCGTACATCACATAAATTTTTACGTCTTCAACATTTGTAAAGAGACAAGTTGCGATTTTAAAACGTAAATTACTAAATCCTTTTTTTATTTGATTGGGTCTATTCTATCCTTCTTAAAGGTATTGAAAATTTAAGGAACATGAAATATTTACATGTTCTATTTGAAGTTAATTGCTAGAGATTTTGTGGTTACACAATATAGCTGCACAAGAGCTTAAACACATGATAAATTATTTATTATAATTATTTGTTATTAATTAACTCGTATTACTTGCAAAGTTTTAATAAAAATAAATAAATAATACAGCTTTAAAAAAACAACTAAGGTAACAGATGTTAAAATAAAATGAGCTGGGCACATGGCGAGAGGAACAGAAAAGTACCTACAGAAAAAGTGAAGCAAAAAGGTACTAAACTGGTGCCCAAAGTACAGCAAACGAAAAAGAGGAAGACAATTTAGAAGGTGGAATGACCAAATTAAAGAAACAGCAGGTGGTACATTGCAAAGAGTGGCACAGTGCAGAGAGGAATGGCGGGATTTGCAGGAGGCCTTTGCCAAAAAATACCTAAAAGAAGATGGAAATAGAAACGTGTTTAAATGTAAAAGTATCTTATTTAAAAGTAATTTATTATTATTATTAGTCCTTGCAAAATTATTCTAGTTTTAACAGATTATTTGTTAATTTATTATTATAGAAGAACAACGTCACTAGTAGAGAATGGTAAAGAAAGAATTTAAATTTTTACTCGACAATACCAAGAGCTATAAAATGATCATAACCGTCTCATGTGAGAGCCGGATAATCCGGCAGGTCGAGGAAACGGCTTTATTATCCGGACCCGATACGTGACCTATACTCACTACACACCTGTGGGGCTCTATGAATTTGTCAGGTCAAAGTTATTGGTAGAAGAACACTTCAAGACTTACGTTTTCCCTATTATCTTCCTAGTAAATTTGTACAATGTTAGAAATTAATAGCCTACGAATAAGATAGAGCCGTGAAATCAAGGACAATTTTGTGGTTTATTGTTTACATTACGAATCTCTAAACCATTGTTCCAAAATTTACTTAGGATCTTAACTGCTTCGCAGGCGATTCCCAGACGTGACTTAGTGCATATAAATGTCTTATATTATAGAGATTAAAGCATTAAATCAATGTGGAGCGTACTATATCTTTGCTACTAGTCGAGAATTCGACTTGTGATTTGCGATGTAGCAAGCAATATCATATTGTACTTTAAACACATGTAAATAATCTCAGTCGAAGCTGATCGAAACGACAAAAGTTATTTTACAAGTTAAATTTAAGTTTAAACATTTACATACATACATTTTTGAAAAAACGGCTCTAAAGAATCTTAGTATGTCTGGTTACAATAATATTGGTTTGTTAAATTAAGAAGCTACATATTACAGATTTCAGTACCGTTATGTGCAGTAAAAGCTATATAACCGAGCTTACCGTGATCCGCCCTATACCGCCCCGAGCCGCGTTTTCACCCGACCGCAAGGCATGAAAATTTTATTTCCGTGGATTCGTCACAGGTGGCCGGTAAATTCTCTAGCCTTGTCGCACACAATGTCTGCCTTAACCTACGCTATATTTATCGCGTTATAATGTAAAACTATGTTTTTAAATATTGAATATATTTATTCACTCACGATATCACAATTTATTGGGACCAGTTAAGTGAACGTATTGACATACACAAGCAGAGATTTATTCGACTTCTGAACGACAATATAAGAAAATCTTTAGTTTTTATTGCTTCCACTGCTCACGTCCGCTTAAACGGATAACAGATAATAGCCTTTATAACATCTATATTTAAAAACAGAGTTAGATTTCAAAACATTTTGTGCTATGTTTTAAACAATAGAAAATGAAGTGCGGTTTGTTTATACCCGTGATAACTCTAAACACAAATTATTGGAGCGGTACTACAAATAAGGGTTTACCGAAGCGTTTTTGTAAAAGAATATATTTCAAAAGTTTACATAACAATATCTATTTCCAAATATTCTAGCAGTTGGGAAAACCTAAGGAAATGTGCAACCGGACGCGGCGGTCCGCCGGAAGTATACCTCATTTCCGGCTCGCGCCGCGAAGCCTTCTCGTGTGGAAACTACATATTTATAAGTTATTGTTGGCCGGTGTATGAATTGTTCATACACTGCCAAAGACAAGGTTTTATTGAAAGATTGTGCTTTTTTTTAGTTATATTATGATTAAAATAATAAATTTTCCAGAAAAACCAAGTACTAAAACATTACTAAAATGGCTGGCACAAGCCGGATGCAACTCACCCAAGACCGAGATACCTGGAGATCCTTGGAGGAGCCTTTCACCTGCGGCAGGGTTCTTGCAAAGTAATTAGGAAATAAATATAACTTAGTACAGATAAAAAATAGTAAACATAGTGTAATTTATTTTCTTAAAAAACTCATAATAGGATTTAGTTTACCTTGTTCTTTTGCAAGAAATAAAAATGTTTTTTTATATATTATTAATATTAGTCAAATAGATATTATATATATTAAAACTGAGCAGGCGATTTCTAAATTAGCAAACGTAAAAACTTAGTATTTCAAAAGATATCTTAAACAAATTTACAATATAAGTATAAATGTGTTTTTATACAATCGATTCAAAAAACGTAAAAAAACCTAAAAAGAACTTTTTCACATTTCGCACACATTTTAGTGGCAGTAAACGTGTCTGACGCCCGCTGAGTTGAAACATAAACACACATTATTGTCAATGCGATTTATAAATAAACGGACAGGAAAGGGCATACATTGCGCAGTGGGTTCAGTCTTACTTATCATTATAAAGTAATAAACGCTAAATGAAAATACGAATTTTCGACTTTTGGAAGATGAAAGGTTAAAAAATACCTTTATATGATATTATAAATTATTTTATAAATATGGCCGGACAATATTACCGCTTCAATAGTATTTATTACCTGTTGATGAATCGACAACATTGTTTAAATATTTTAATTTCTTTTTTTCTGTTAAATAAATAATTGTTTAACTTTAATGAAGAGATCTCTAAAAACTCGATGAACCCGTTATGGAACTGATCAAATAACACGTCGTAAATTTAAGTTGTTGGAGGAAATAAAGACCAAATTCAATATTACATGCCTTCGATAGAGATCTACTCAGTGTTAATAAATACAGTTTGTGGTATAAGACGAAAGCGGATGCGAGATTTTACTGACCTGTTCGGATTGTTTAGAGTTTATTTATAAGTTTTTTTCAATCACGAGTAAAACTATTAATACCTACTAATATAATAATACTAATAAAACCTTTTTTTTACACACGATAAAAATAACAACAACTTGAGGCTCGGTTTATATTTTTGTCTACTTATTTAATTAGTTAAAAATTATTAGTATGTGTTTTGTGTTCGACTTAAGGTCCTTCAAGAAAAGAGCGTACCAATTCTTAAAACGCCGGCAACGCACTCGCGAGCTCTCTGGCATTGAGAGTGTACACGGGCATCGGTATCACTGCCTGTTCTTGAAAAAAAAAAAGTCATATTGTTATTTGCTGAACTCAAGAAGTTAAATTAATTCTGTCACAGGCCAAGAACATGTCCTATCCGATTATTGGTAGCTCATATAACTAAAACCATTAACTTTTACAGTTTACAACTCGGCAATATTTTGTCCATAAAACTTGTAAGCTAATATTCTCTCTGTATCTTAGTTTAAACAATTTATGGTGAGTCGATAGTGTCGTCTGTCACAGGAAAAATAGAAACACTAATAATTTGTTGCTTGGTACAAGAGAATAGCGAAAGCATTCTTATTAGCCAACATTTAATAAGAGATTATGCTCACTTTGGTGTCTTAATTAGTTTAAAATTATGTTTTTTCCAATTGTTGTATATTTATTCACGAAGGTAAATTTGCCTCTATTTTATGACCATTTAGTTTGGAAAATCCTGCCTCATAATCGTTTCATGCAAATCCTACAATTACAACCAGCCAAAAATAAAACATAGATACTCGAGGAATCTGTACACTATGACTAGATCAGGTTTCCATTTATTTAAAACGAGTTAAACTTTTGTACCAAGCCACAAAACCAGCTAGTCGCGAATAATGCGGGGGCTTGGACATAAAATGATAAATATAAGGTGCATAATAAACATCTAGTTTGTATCAGACTGGCTCGACAGACAAGTTTACAGTGCATACTTTACACCGCTGATAAAATATCTAACTTGATCTAAATAGGCGGCGTTAGCAATGGCGCCTTCGACGACAATGATTGGAATGGATTACAATTTGCTAACAACATTGAAATAATCGATAGAAAAACATATTAGGTATAAACAGACTGGGCAGAAGGCTCCATCTTGTAATATAAAAATATTATTATTGCAAATGTGCTTTGCATATATCGTTAATAGCATTTTTTAAATTGAGCAATATTTTTCGCCAATCCTTAGCAATAGAGTCTTGAAGGCAAATTGTAATTGCAGAACAACACTGTATAGTATTCTCAATGACTTGCGAATGCAAATATTATATCCAGTCTCGTGCTTTGTCAGCTTCTTTATGTGTTGTTTACTTCATTCAGTATTTCAATTGCCTTCTACAAGTATATTGTCATTATTCGTATTGCATATAAGGTGTGGTTATATTAAATTCGTTCAGGTGTTATATTAATACTAGTACTGGTACCCACGACGTTTTTAGTTTTTCAGTTTTATAACCACAAGTACAATAAATTCTTGTGTAAAATTATAAATAGGAATTATTTTCTCGCGATTAACGATGCATTAAAATATTCATAGGTTACAAAACGTTTATAATAATTACCACTCAAGCCTAAGTATGTACCAAAAGAAAGTAAAAGACACCCGAACATTTAAAGAGTTTTCATCAGGCTAAGAGCCAAAAAATCGAAGCCATTGAAACGGCCGAGACAATCAAACATTCGAAAATAAGTATGTGGAAAAGCAAGCTCCATTTTTGGACAAAAAGCTTCAACTGAAATACTTCGTTTCCCATTACTGGTAAGAGCCAAGAGAGCTGTTTATATTAGAGAGTCTCATCGCAATTTATAGCCGAATCGAGAGCCCCTAAGTCCTTCCTTGATTTGTTGACCCGTGCCCTCCATGACCCTGGAGCGGGTCAACGCTTCATGTCTTTGTTAATTCACTTCCGCAACATTTCCGATTCTTTATTTTATGGCTATTTCCCCTATGCGTCTTGTCCCAATCTAGTACTATTAAAAACTCTCAACAAAGCTTCAAGTTTAAGTATGGTGAACTAAGATTAGCGTCAACAAATTGAGTTATCAGAGTAACAAACAAATAACTAAAGATTTTAAAATCCTAAAAAAAACACGAAAAGGACATTTTTAGTTTCAATCAATAGTCGAGCGTGAGGATTATTTTTTGTGTTCTTGGAAAGGCGGATGTCTGGAGATGAGCGAGATAACGGTGAGAAATGGCAATACATGTGGCAATGGATACCTGCTATTGTATCTCTTGTTAATTCTTGGAATGTAGAATACATTGAGGTTGAGCAAGAGTGAACTTATATGAATATGTGACAATATCGGTTATTTAACGTAGATATTTAATATGTTGCATGATAAGACAGGGGTGGATTAAAGGATTGTATCCTTTAAGCGTCTGGGACTCAGATTGGATGTGTTTCTTTAATATATTTTTCTATTATAGGCTAAATATATTTTACTTCTATTGAAACATAAGATATGTCGTCGAGTTTTGTGTCTAAGACATTACGATATCCTGCAACTGAATATCTGCATCGTCAAGCAAATCCATTGGTACACGGACGTGCTTCAAGGCACGACCTCAAGATTGAGTCGCAAACCTTACCCACTATGCGAATGTTTCTTCTATACTTAATCATAATAAAACTGTTTGAATCCAAATCCGGGTATTTTTATATCATTTTGATACTTATTATAACGTCTGCCTAGATTTACAATCTAATTCAATTCCAATCGTTTTATAACAAAATATTCTTAATTGATATTATTTTTTGTTTGTGACAAGTCCCACATGCGTCCCAGAAGCCACATACAAATCTGTCATTGAGTGCACTTTATGTAATAGTCAAGTGGCGACAGTGCGGGCGACGGCCGGGTGACGCAGGCGCAGGTAGGCTCACATATCTCCCGATCACAAGTGAGACGACATTTCCGCGTTATCGATAATTACATTATTAAAAAGATAAATGTACTTAGCGAGATCAATTAAATCAGTTCGAGTCAATTTTTTGTAAATTAATTAGTTAAGTCAATGCTTTACTAAACTAACAGTTATTTTATATAAATTTAAACGATTAAAACGTACAAATATGTTTTGTCTAATAATATTCACACAATTTAGTGTTTAACTAATGTGATGATTCCTTCCATTATTTTTCTGAAAGTGTATAAAAAATTCGCGTTTGTATTGTTAACTTTAAGTTAAGTTAACTTTTCCATTAAATTAATATAGGTCCCTAACTAATACCTATTCTATTTAATGTTGTTATCTCTAAAAACTCACTAAATTGAATAACTTGCTATTCATCTACTTCTAAAACTTACGAGTGCTATTAATTATAAGAATTATAAATTATTATACTCATTGTATAATAATTTATAATTATACAAAAGATACACGTCAAATTCAGAAGCCTTCGGTTTTTAATAATACGACACTTTACCCAAAGTATTATCGATAAAAGCCTGGTACATCCCTACACATTATTTATCAGTAACTTATCAATTTTTTATTGGAAAGGACGGAACCGAACATCTTATTTGTTCGAGTGTTGGGTTTGGGACACAAATATTATCTTAACGATTTACATTTCATGTCTAATTGGTGAAGAACTCAAGTAAATAATATAAGTCGTATTTTTCCTTCACATCTACACATATTTATAAATGTTTTCCTTATCCTCAGAATGGGAAAAAAAGGATAAAACTTATATAGCGGGTTTGTCGCTAGTTAACTATAATAATTTAACAATCAACAATTACGCAGTTCAATGAGAAGGAGCTTGTACAAGAGCGTCTTGTAAGCAGTAAATGAGATATTGTTTGCTCAGCTAAGTATAGAGCATAGAGAAGCGTTGGACCACCCACGAGTCACGTACATCATTTGAGACGCAAAACGACTGCCCATTGCCCACTTCAAGACACCATCATCTACAGTTTGATACTGTCTATTAATATTGAATATTTTTTTTAATTACTTGTAATCGAGCTAACATAGCATTGTCTTCAGTTGGCCCAGGAGGATTTTGGAGCTGGGTTCTATTAGGCATTAAAACCTTTATGCTGTGAACATGTACTGAGAAGAGTACCAGAGAAGTATTAGTTTTATGGAGTTTTAGTATAAAAATTTGGGGGCCTAGGAAAAGGTAGTAGACCAGTGCAGATAGCCTTTAAAATAAATAAAAAGTGAAAAAAATTACAGTAGGATGAAACCCATTAGAAAAGCAGGGGAATATGATCAAAATGAAAGGAAAAATAAATTACGGTCGATCTGAGGTCGGGAAGGGGAAGGGGGGGAGTTTTAAGGGTAAAAAACGGTTTATCTCGATTTCCGGCAAAACTAAAAGTCCTATCGAAGAAAGTTAAATGGCAAAATTGTAGGCAATAAAAAGATCTACAACTAAAAAATCGTATGCAGTAACGCCCAGACCCGTCATCCCCTTCCCTATATATATATTTTTTACCATAGGAAAGTAGAGATTTCAACGCACTGAAAGCACATCAACTTTTTGAAAAAAGCTGAAATTTTGACGTCAGAATTTTCGATTGAAAATTAGGGTGTTTTGTCGATATTAATTCAAAATAAGGTGAAAAATTAAATATTTTTAATCAAATAAATTACAGTATATTTGGGACATAATAAGGTAAGTTTTCACCAAATTTCGTTTAAAAAAATAAATTTTTGTAAAAGATAGAAATAAAAAACCAAAAAGTTGGTTTTTTGAATTTTTCACATAAATTTTGAGGTTATGTGAAAAATGTGTGAATACAAAAGTTGTAGATTTTTTTATGACCTACAACTTTGCCATTTAGTTTTCTTCGATAGGACTTTTAGTTTTGCCGGAAATCGAGATAAACCGTTTTCTACCCTTAAAACTCCCCCCCCCTACCCCTTCCCGACCTCAGATCGACCGTAATTTATTTTTCCTTTCATTTTGATCATATTCCCCTGCTTTTCTAATGGGTTTCATCCTACTGTAATTTTTTTTGGTTTCAAAAATTATCGGCACTGGGTTATAGGTACTGTTATTATCTACTTACACAGTTTGTGTTTTATTACATAATTCGAAATCATTATACCGGCGTAGACTTGTATGTTATGCTTACAATAAATATTTTATTTTTAGTTTTTTATTTACTTAAGTGAAAAGAAAAACACTGGTCACCCTACTAAGGATGAGACTGCGCGTGCTCATGTGACGACAACAAAATGCCTCCGTTGATGGATTTATTCACTAAACATTATGTTACTCTGAATTCTACTTTAATCACTTGCAAATGAGGTTTAAAATATTAAATTCCTTGTCTAATTCTATGCTTCCGTTGCTAAAAGCTTGATGTCTTGCAGCTTGGTTAAGAGTACCTTAAAATAACGCAATAAAAAACACATTTCATGCATAATATTAATACATGTACATACACACATGTAGGAACTGCTCAAACTTTTGCTGAGAGAAGTGACTGCTCCTCCACCTTCACCCAGCAACAAACAACCAGAATTGTTTAGCATGGACACATTTTAGGAAAATATTTTTATATGATGCTGGTCGTGAAATAAAGTTACTTACCAAAATGCCTTCAGCGAATAGATCTGTAAGAAAAATATATTTTAAATATATATCAAGTCATTACAAGTCCTTAGGGCCTAGTCCACTATTAGATTGACTGAATAGTGGCGTAATCTCCTTTAGTGAGAATGACGCATATATTATCTCGTGTAGTTTAAAAAAGTTTATATCACATGAATCTAGCACCCTTGCTGAACTAGTCGTTAGGTGTGTCCGATGCAAAAAGCTTCATCACCTATAATGGTGATTATAAATATGATCAAGGAAACAAACGATGAAGCTCAGACCTATATGTTATGATTACTTTACATTTAAAGTCGATTCGACTTTGTATGTTACCAAAAGTGTTAGCGCCACTATTGTTATCTAATAAATATTGTTACGATATATATTATAACCAACTGCAAGTGGATACGTAAGTAATATCCGATGTTCTGTCACTTCTGTACATCAACGATAAAATCGATAAAAGCAATTGTTCAGATAATTGTATTCGACCGAGGCTACTATGCCGTGACACACACCATTAATCAAACTACTGCCTTATAAATGAGCACTGCCAGGCTTTCTTTGTCTATACATTAATTATGGCTCTGCGCCATTAAAACATAAAGCAAATAGAAAATACCCCATTCTGATATTGCTTTTTACGATAATTGCGAATGATTTTATCGTTTACCACATACAGTAGAATTAAATAAATCGTGAGGTGTGTTTTTGTAAGGCATTTAATTAACCCTGAGTTGTCGACGAATAATTCTTCCTTCTATTCGCCTACACCCAAAATCTAAGTGTGCCAGACCGAGACATTACTGTGGCCTGTGGCACTGGCAGTGGATGTAAAAATGTATCACGATAATAATATAGCTAAGGAAGGAAGATGGAATAATTGAGTGCTTATGTGCAGAGAGCAGCAAACTCAATATAATACCCTTTGAAACGATCTACAATTAGAGAGCAGAGCAGTTTTCTCGATATTAAAAAGGCATTTTAGACATTACACCTCTCGCGGAGGCCACAATGAGAGCGGCATCACTAATGTCTAATACAATTGTAGCGAGTGCTGTTCATATAGCGGAGGGCGCCTTCTCGTTGGGTTGCTCTATTGTCGATGCTTTAAGGCGATAAAGCGATCTTTTCAAACTTCGAAAGCTCTTCGTTGTTATATAAGTTTATAATTTTATTTAACTTCGTAGATGCGATAGATTACAATGCGAGCTAATTTAATATTAAGAATTACTTAGTAATTAGGAGTTATAACAATATTACTAATCTTATAAATTCGTATGTAGTTTAATACTTTTAATTTTTATTAAAATAACGTACTCCTATACATATATGTATATGAAGAGTATGTTGTACATGTAACGCTAACGCTGCTATTCCTAGGATAAAAGCTAATAAATTTAACTCTGAAAGCGACCCCTTCTGCCTCTGCCAGTTTCTAGAGCTTTTCCATAATTTATAATATAAATTACGAGTTGTTATCGACGTCGACCCGAATCTATCGATAGAAAACATAGTGAGAGCAGCACTACATCGCCCCTTCAGTGCTTGTCATTAAGGGTGATCCATCAAAACGTCCGCTAGGATTTAGGGTGGTCGACGCTTGCGCGGTAGCCGCGGGGGTTGAAACCGGGTTAGGGCAACCGCACATTGGGGTACAGGAGCCGTCAAAGGCATCCACTGATAAGTAGTGCGTGTGCTTACAAAGAACTGGTTTACTTAACTTTACAGCATTTATATTATACTGTACTTTATGAATATTTGTTAAGAAAATTAATCTCTGATGGTCGCCAATTTGTTCGTCATCTACGTTAAAGTTACAAAAAGGTTTTGAATCTGTATTTTTAAAGCAATTCAAGAGTTCATCTAATTATTTTATTAATAATAATATGCTTTTTATAATAGAATTCTTATAGAGAATAACATAAATTATACCGTAATCCCACATTTGCAGCACTAACGTTATGTTAATAGCTGCATTCTACATATTAAAGTGAGCTTAAATGTAAATAAAAGTTATGTTATTAAAGCTTTTATATATGCCTTTTTTGTTTAAAATTGTGTACATCTTACTATTAACTAAATTCATGCTTAGAACGGAAAACTGTGACGAATTTCAATATCGAAATAAGCAATAACTAGTGCGATTTACTTATACTCAAACAATTTCATGTATTTGCGATCTCTAATGTCTTGCGTTTTGTAACGATGTTTTCAATTTTTTACCTTCAATAAATCATTTGAAGCCGCGGCCAGAGTGATAACGTTTTTTTTTTAATTTGTAATATTACAATTATAACTTGCCTAAGGTCGTTAAAATTGGGTAAAAAATATTGTGGGTTGGTGGTAAATGGACTTTAAAATACCAGTTAATACGGCAGTTAGCAGAATTGTAATGTTTTCAATAAAATTTCAAATGTATACACAGTTTTGGGCGGAATTAACAAAGGATAGTGTAACTTGGAGCAAGTACCTACGCGTTACTTTTTCTTCCACACGGTTTTCTTTTAATATTATATCATTAAACGTCTAAACTATTAAAAACCATCGTATAATAAGACAAATGCAAATCTTCATACGAATCCTGCCTTTATATTGCTATTCAGAAATAGCCAGGAGTAAACAACTGAAAAACAGTATTTGCCGGGCAATATTAGCAGACGCCGTCGGACACACCCTAAGGCGAAGTGTGAAGCGGTTCGAGGGTTGCAAACAAAATTAGATATTCGTGCGGTGTCCCCAAAGCGCCGAGTACTGATTGATTGCTTTACCTAGCATTTACATTTTTCACATCGTCTCAGCGTCGTCTGAGCTTAGGTCACTCACCTCTCCTTGATTACACGACATCTAATTGTAGTTTAATTGACAGATGCATATGCTGCGGTTGGCTAATAACTATCAATTGTATTACAGTTCAATATGAAACTGTTTGGAAATTAGTATTAGATAGCCACGAGCCACCAAATGTAGGTCATTACTAACGTGAATTTATTATTCATTACATACATATACATGGTTACTTACATTATACAGAAAATTAAATACGTATACACGGAAACTATTAATCCTTCCAGAGAATTATTTATAAGCCTATACTATTGTTCTGTTATTTACGGTTAATAGGGGTTTTGTTCTTAATGTTGGGACATATTTGATATTTATGTTAAATTATTTAATAATTATCTGAGAAATATGGAATATAAACTGATTAAGATTTATAATTGACTAACGTTACTAGCGCCGACAACTAGCTCCATCTACAATTCAAACGGGTAATGCGCACAAACTGAAAATCTGAAACGATTGTGTCTCAAACATTGTTATAGGTGCGTTAAATATTGCGAAAACAAAACACGGAGTCTTAGTTCGGAGTTGACTCGGCTTTTGAAAACGTAACAAAGACTCGCGAACGAACTACTTTAACCATTGAAATATTGGAAGCAATTTTCAATTCGCACAAACAATGCATCGCGACAATCTCGATAAAAGGCCATCATTAGCGACTTATTAGGCATTGTCTCTGCTCGTATTATTGCATTTGCCAAAGTTACGATATTTATTCAATCCACTCCCAATCTATCCGCATGGCGAAAATCTAAATATTATATTATATTAACTGTTTGTTCGTCATTTACAAACTCAAACTCAAACTCAAAAAATCTTTATTCAAGTAGGTAACCAAGTACACTTTTGAATAGTCAAGTTAAATTAATCGTAAATTTACATTTACTACCAGTTCGCAAGTCAAGGGCGTAGAGCGGGTAAGAAGAACTGGCAAGAAACTTTCCGCCACTCTTTTTAATCGCCAAGTATTGTCATACAAATTGTTTGAACTGGAGCAATTCAATCCCAAGGATTAGGATCATTTAAGTAGTCCTCAAATTTATAAAAAGCTTTGTTGATTAATTTTCGTTTAACGAGGACTTCGAATTTATTTAGTGATAATTCTCTAATTGCGCTTGGGAGTTTGTTGTAAAAACGAATACAGTTTCCATATAAGGAGTGGTTTATCTTTTGGAGCCTGGTTGGTCGTACACTCAAATTAGTTCTATTTCGCGTATTATACTGGTGAAAGTCACCATTTGTTTTAAAATCGTTTATATTTTTTTGGACATACAACAAGGCTTCAAGAATATATTGACCAGATAGTGTCATAATATTTAATTCCTTAAACTTATTCCGTACCGACTCCCTCGGAGAAACACAACAAATACCCCGAACAGCCCGCTTCTGCAGCACAAATATGGATTGAACCTCTGCAGCAGCACCCCACAATAAAATGCCGTACGACATAACGCTATGAAAGTAGCTATGATACACAATTTTAGCCGTGTCCTCATCAGTAAACTGTCGGATTTTCTTTACTGCATATGCTGCAGAGCTCAGCCTATTCGAAAGAGTCTCTATGTGTGGGCCCCATTGGAGTTTACTATCTATTGTTATGCCTAGAAAAACAGTTTTGTCAACAAAGTTTAGTTCACTGTCCTTAATTTTCAGGTTACCAATATCTCGCTTTACGCTAGTAGTTGTAAATCTAATACATTTTGTTTTATTCTCATTAAGCAATAAGTTATTTACATTAAACCAGTTAACTATACGAGAGATAGAATTGTTTACATCGTCCAATAATACGTTATTCCTATTCACTTTAAATAGAAGTGAAGTGTCATCAGCAAACAATACCATCTCATGAACTTCGTTGACAAAGAATGGGAGGTCATTTATGTAAATCAGAAATAAGAAAGGCCCGAGAATCGATCCTTGGGGGACGCCCATTGATACCTGCGAACCCGGAGAGGTGACTCCATTGACATGAACTCTTTGGATCCTTCCCTTTAAATATGAATTCATCAGGCTGGAAGCTTTGCCATCAACGCCATAGTGTTGAAGCTTTCCAACGAGTATATCAGGATGAACACAGTCAAAGGCCTTTGACAGGTCACAAAAGACGCCGACTCCATCATATGATTCTTCCCAGGCGTTAAATATGTCCGAAATCAACTTCACACCGGCATCGATTGTGGAGCGACCCTTAGTGAAACCATACTGTTTATTATGTAAGAGTTTATTTTTATTAAAATGTAAAGAAAGCTGGTCTAGCATTATCTTTTCAAAAACTTTGCTCAACGCAGGGAGCACGGAAACAGGTCTGAAGTTTGACGGATCAGACTCACTACCTGCCTTGAACAACGGTGTAATCTTACTTAATTTCATTTCGTCCGGAAAGACTCCACAATCGATACAGCTGTTAAAAATTATAGACAATTCAGAGCTTATTACATTAATAACGGAATTTAAAATGACTGTTGACATACCCCATATATCTTTACTTTTTTTTAAATTAATAAGCTTAAAAGTTTTAACGATATCATTACAAGTTATATGTTTAAACTGAAATTTAATATTACATTCAGGTACACATTTTTCTAGCAATGAGATCGCAGCAGCAGGTGAAGAATCTAGGGACTTGGTCGTATTTAGTGGTACATTTATAAAGAACTCTTCAAAAGAAGAAGCCACCTCTGGGTCAGATTTTATTAACTTCCCTTTAACTTTTAACATATAATCAGTTCGTTTGTCAGACGTTTTACCTGATTCTTCATTTATTATTTTCCAGGTAGCTTTTACTTTATCCATGCTATTTTTTATTTTTGAACTTAAATATTGAGACTTTGCAGTTTTGCAATCTTTTTTGAAATTATTTGAATACAACCTAACATATTCCCTAAATTCCACACTAGTGTTATATTGCATTTCGTCATAGATTTCATATAATTTTAACCTTTTCCTATGTAGCTCCTCATTTGCCCAGTCACAGAAACTTGTTTTCTCAGAGACCAATAAAGTCTTTTGAGTAAATACTTTCTTGAATTCATCAATAAATGATCCAAAAAAAGTATTGTATAAATTATTAGGGGATGAGTTGCCACACAGAAATGGCATTCTATAGACCAATGCTTCTCTAAATCTGTCCAAACGGTCATTTGTAATAGGAGTTATCACAATTTTCTTCTTTTTACATGTTTTTTGTTTCCTTAATTGGAATTCAAACCATTGACCAGTGTGATCAGATTTAAATCTATTGAAAATACAAACATTCAAAGGGGCTATGTCACTATATATGTTATCTATACAAGTTGCGGTGCTAGCTGTTATTCTTGTGGGTGAATGAAATTGATTTATTAAATTGTATGAACGAAAAAGACTAAGTATGCGTACACTTGAATTAGAATGACAAAGTAAATTGACATTAAAGTCCCCACACACAATTAGCCCTTTATTACACTTTACTAATTTACACAATATCTCCTCTAATACATTTTCAACATTATTATAGACAGCTGATGGAGGACAATATAGACATACAACAATGAATTGCTCCAGTTCCACACAGGAGATTTCAATAGTTAGTTCTACAGAGAGGCTGATAATATCCTTTCTTTCTTTGCATTTAAGTTTTTTACTTATTAGGATTAATGAGCCACCATGAATTGCATTTTCTCTGCAAAACACACTACCAACCCTGTGGTTACAAAAATTAAACAAAACTTCATATTTTTTTAGCCAGTGCTCTGTTATGCACAAAAAGTCTATTTTTTGACTATTCAAGAATAGTTCAATTTCTAATTCTTTATTTTTCATCCCCTGTATATTTTGATGAACCACAATAATTTTTTGGGAATGAATTTTATCACATAATATACTTACCTTATTATTGCAAGAGTGGTGCTCTGTTGTCCTATTATCTAATTTAAATAAATATTATTTGGAATTTCTTCCAAGGTCTTATAATCTAATGCTTGCTCAATAGAAGCAAGGGGTCTAGCCAAATTCTTGGCTGTCATCTCTATAAAATATGATAGCGAAACAGCTATCTGTCTTTTTAAGAAAGCAGGTAGGTAGGTACATTAGCAAGGGTTGTCGTATTTTTGTCAGCTTATTTAACTAACTGTACAATACTATTTATACAATAGTTAATTTTTTAATTCCTTACAAAACAAACAGTTTAAGGTGTATACAATATCTACTTGAAAAGTATGATCAAAAGGAAGTGAACGCTAATAAATTCCGGTTTAAATAATAAACGAGAAGCGAGTATGCCTTCATCAGTATAAAGGCTGCAAATATGACCCTTCTAACCCAAATAGCTGATAACATCGGTGCTAGAATTCAGACACAGTTACTTTGCTTAATTAGCAGATAGCCAAGCTCAAAGTAAATGTGTATTATGCAGGACATCAGCAAGGAAATTGTTTCAATGTCAAAAAATATTGTTTTGTGAGTTAAACACAGGCAGGACCTCTGGTTGAACTAAGCCACCACAGAGTATTTATTTATTTATACTTTATGACCTTATTCAAAAACATACACATAAAAAAAATTTAAATGTTATAAGACAACGGGCGGCCTTATCGCCAACACGCGATTTCTTCCAGGCAACCCTAATGTGGAACAATGAAAAAGAAACACCTAAAAATATGGCGACTATGACGACACGTTTTCGTCACTTCAGACTTATTATATAAGGAAAAAAGGACATTACCGGACATTACTAAAGTAAGACAAATCGACTGAACTAAAAAAACCAGATTTGTCAGAACATGGAATTCAGTCAAGGCAGGCAAACGTCAGCGCACTATGAATAATGATTCTAAATAATTGCATGCATCATTATCTCCCGCATTTAGACATTCGTCATTAAATTATCATTTTAACGAATATAATTGTCGAACGCGGCTCCACACGTTTTTAATTACAACCCCAAGCTTGATTTACAAACCTATGGAAAATAATTTCTTCACTCGAAATTACTATGAACGTTGTTAAGTGAAAACATTACATAATGCTACATAGTTAAGGTTTAAATTCTGATGTACGCTGGATTAAAATTATATTTACAGGACGATATTTCGTATTATACAATGATTTACGGATGCGCACTATCAGTAAAACTGCTTAACTGATGTTAGGAAAATTTCAGTAATTTCAATAGTTAGTATGTAAATTAATTTTTGAAGCATGCAATGAAAAATTTTAATAAATTCTTATTAAAAATTATTACATGTGAAACTGTATCTTTAATTGATAATATTTGTTATAAAATTCTAAAAATTTAAATTATTTGGAGGTACTGTGTTTATTTTTTGTACAGCAAATATGCAAAATATTAAAGGAAATAAAAAATATACCTCCACAATAACAAATAGTACATTAACTGGATATAAGCCACACTTATTGTAAATATAAACTTATTCAATTTGAAGTTACACGATACAAAAAATAATGTCATATAAAATGTAATATGTCTTAACAAATCCAGTATCTTCCTGCTTGTTCATTTAGTGAAATAATGTTGATTTATATAAATAATAAAATTAGTTGAAACTATTTTTTAAATTGAATAGTTTTAAAGACGACAATCCTTTAAATATGTTAAAGAGATGCGGACGTGATGTTTGGGCGTCTGTACATAAGCCTGTTGCCGACAGAAAAATGTATTTCACGGCTCTTCGAACCTGAGTCGTATTGAAGGATCAAGTTATTTGTTATGTCGAACATCCATCCGTACTTCCAGTCGAATACGTTTTTAGTTGTGTTACATTGCACATTTTAACGCCGAAAATTCACAACGTTAACTCGAAAGTTGTCTAGGGATTGCGCCAAAATTTCCGAATAAAGTGTTTTGCATTGGAATTAAAGTTGTTAACTGAATAGTGCTGAAATGCAAAACTCCGATTATAGAATAAAATTACGCATTATCATTTTTTTCCAAAAGGGAATTTGAATGCCGTGTGACACTAGGAAGTATGACTTCAAAAGACCGTCTAATACGTCCCAGCTATAATTTATGTTTGAAGGTTTCCTGTTTAAGCCTTAGGAATAAAATTTAATCCGTTTCACATTGACTTAATTTAAAACATCAATAAGGCATTTAAAATTCATTCATTCATTCAAAAGAGCTAATATTTGAATGAAAAGTTAAAAGGCAGTAAGAGTTTCACGATCAATGGCGTATTACAAAAGACAAGTAAAATCTTATACACCTTACAATTTTTGGCCTCCTTAAACTATAATCTGTCATTATGAGCGGGTCCTTTATCGCGGCAGGCAGTCGAGCGGAAGGCCGGGATTCATTTTTTAAGCCTCGAAAAGGACTAAATTATTCAGTCTTTTCAAGAAAGTGGGTAAAGAGACTTCATGTATTCCGCAAGATAAACGATTATGTGAGCTACTGAAATATGAACGAGGAATGTTTTTTGCTAAAAACCCTTTTACTTTAATAAATCGTCGAGGCCGACGCTCTATACTAATTTGCAACGAGCATCGCGCAGATTCCACAACGTTACACTGAATCATAAAACGCATGTAAGACACGCATTAAAAGTAATAAAATATAAAAACATGCATCATAGCAAAAGCTAAAACTTTTGAAAAAGAATGAGTCGAGGAAAGGAAAACCTCAAAACTTTAATAGCTCATTACGGCAGGCCTTAATTAAAGAGCGGTTAAGCCTTGTTCAATGTACGTCTTGCTCTAATATGTAAAGCTTTATGTTATAAACACATTTTATTTTCATAAACTTTTATGCTTTCAAAGAATTTGAGCGTTTTTCGAAGCGAAAGTTTTCTTTGGAGAACATTATGTTTTGTACTCACCTACGTCTTTATTTAACTAATTAGTGTTAGTTTGACTACTGCTTAAAATTATTTAAAAATAAATAAGTGGCGCTACAACTTTTTTAGGTCTGGGCCTCAGATTTATGTATCTGTTTAATGATCGTTTGTCGCACAGGCAACTACGGTGCCTGACACACCCCGTCGACTATTGGGTCTAAGGCAAGACGTTTTCCTTCACCATTCGAGTGAAAGTTAAATGCGCACATAGAAAGAAAGTCCATTGGTTAACAGCCGAGGTTCGAACCTACGACGTCAGGTAGAGTCACGCGCTGAAGCCACTAGGCCACTGCAATTCTTAAATGGCTTTAAAATTATTAATTACTACAAAATTAGTTTCATTTTATGATTTACATTATTTGTAATGTTCAACTACTAAGAAATAAATAGGTAGTTTAAATAAATAATAATTTTTCAATACCATAAAATATAAATGAATTAATTTATTCTTTAAAATCAATAAATTGTCATGTTAGTCCCATGTAAGGCAGGCGTAGTTGGAATGTCGCCAGTGTAGCTTTTCACAATATGTCCACTATTGTGCTACGTCGGAGTGCTACAATCTATTGCTACTCGCTACACTCAGAAATATTGTACTCAATGCAGAACGCTACGAATATCTACGAGAAAGATATGTCGTTTCGTTAAGAATTATAGCAACGAAATTATTTGGAATGCACATTTCTAACAGAGTTGAAATGCTTTATCTGCGCAAATGTTTTTTTTTATTTCAGCATATATGTAACTCAGCCTGTGATTCAGGAATTCTATTTGAAAAGTTAATTGCGGATGTGGAGAACAGCGAATCCTATTGAATTCGCAAAACCTCTTAACGATACACGTTCTCTCGTGTTACATTGTGTAAAAACAAAAGACTACGCTAATCGAGCAAACTAAATGAAAACCGATGGGAAAACAATTTAGCTGAGCCACTAGACGAGTGAAGCAATTTTCCAGGCTATTTACTTGATCCTCATCTGCTAACTACTCAAAAGGAATGCTGCCTTCGAGATAATTACTTAACCGTTTCATTATTAAGATTTAAGACAAGCTTTCACAAATAAAAGTTTGCAACTAATCTCATAGTGAAGAAAGGCATGTTATACTTTTGAGATTATTCAACTCGTGTGTGTTGTTAAGAAGGTGGAAGGCGTAAGCTATGCTATTTGCTGAAAGCTTTGTGCTGTCGTCACTTGACCATTAAACTCCGAGTTCTCCTTTGTTACATATGGCCAAATGTTTTGTACGGCTGAACCTTGGACAATTAAAAAAGATACCGGCCGGCGCTTAAAAGCATTTGAGATGTTGTGCTATCGTCGCATTCTTCGTATAAGCAGGTTCCAGAAGGTAATCGAGTTGGAATGTCGAAGGGACTTGTGCGGCCCATCAAACAACGGAAAGTTGCGTACCTGGGCCACGTGTTCCGCCATGACTTCTACCACCTCCATCAATTAATTATTATAGGTAAAATCCAGGGTAAACGGTGTGTTGGAAGGAATCATGGATTAGCAACGTTAGGGAGTGGACCGGTATTGCGATTGCGGAAGAGTTGCTGCATCTGGCACAGGAGAAGACACGCTTCAAGAAACTGAGGGCCAACCTCCAGTAATAGAGAGGCACCAAAAGAAGAAGAAGAATACTATTTGAAGTTTACTAGTGAAGGAGAACTTTGATAACAAATGTCGCGCTTCTTTCAACAACAGACCTCTTTGATTATAATTCGTTTGAGTTGATGTTTCGAAGCGCCAGTTTTACGTAAAAACCCTTTTCTGATTATTTAGCACTCCGAAATCCCAGCCGTTCGCCGAAAATTGTTGAACAAAAACCGGATTAAGCCGGTTATCGGCGGCGGCTAATAATAATAGTGTCCCCCGTAAGCCACTGTGATGGATGACAGCACCCCTTTTAATTGCAAGCCTCGATCCAACGTCACTCACATTTTCGATTTATATTATAATCAGTTCGATTACACGGCACCGTAGAGGCGAAATAGCACTTTTCGTTTGCGACTTTCATGTTAAGTGCATAATGCTCAGATTAGCATGCAGGATGGGCTATATTAATGCGTAGTGGGAAGATCGATTTCTTGACGTTTGGTTTTTAATAAACGCGTCCCCTAGATGCATTTGCAAGCAAAATTCGTGGGTGAGCTTTTGGGGTAAGCTTGACACCTTCATTTTATCGTTTAATAACTTGAATACGTGTGAAAATCATAATATATTGTTAATTCACTTCATAATTTACGTTTAAATTAGCAATTTACAGAGGCCTATTCTATTGGCACTTATCATTATTTTTAAATAATGAAATTTAAAGACAGACAGATATTCATCATAATTTCATTCATTAATTTTTAAGTTAGTTAAGGGAGAAGAATGATTTTTTTATTTCTTTATATTAAAGATTTGGAAGTAGTCCTTGGGAAGATCTCGAAAGGGAACCAATTCCACAGCTCGCTAGTTCGCAAAAGGAAATGCCTAGTGAAGCGGAATGTGTTAGATTTTCCGATGTGGCGATAAAAATATACGATAGTAATAGCGAATTATTATCAATCAATTAATAATTGAGCTCTCGCAAAGTGCGGCGTCACGCGCACCTGCACACGCTCGTTCATCACAACTGTCCAACTTGGACCAACATTGTTACTTATTGCCGATTACATAATTTGTTTACAAATAATTATATGATATTAACAGTACCTTCCCTCCATTACATTATGAAAAATGAAGAATAGGACGTTATACGGAATACGTTATAATTTACAACAATTAAAACTGCACTTTCAACGTCCCTATTATCTAAAACAAGACCATGAGATCTGAACAATGTATTAAGAAAATTCAAAGAAAAACAAAAACAAACGGAAAAATATAAAGGAGGCTTTTACCCTAAGAAGGCCCCCCCCCCCTTCTTTTATACAATACTAACTTTAAAAAAAACTAACATTATGGATTCATTAATAAAACTAATAAACAGTAACTAAATATATAAAAAAGGGGTGCGTGTACTTATGTACGCGCGTAAGAAGTTATACTTATTTGGCATTATTAAAAATAGTTTTTGATTGCAAGCAAATAATTAATTACAATTAAATAATCAAAGACTGGAAAAGGAGTCATTATAGTCAATAAAGTTCAGTTTACATTAGAAAAATTAAATAAATAAATATTTATTATTATTCTCTTACATTTCTTACATTAAGTGTAACATAAATTCCATTATTATTCGAATGTTGTTTTTAAATTATGTCCAATGCCGTAGCATCTTCCGTGGGCAACTTCATTCTGTGGGCGCGCATCGTTTAATTTCACTCTCATAAATTTTTCATAACGCGCCTAAAGAAGTATAACTTCAAAAAGATTTTTTGAGACTCAATTTAATAATACGATATTAATTACCTAAAATCTAGGTTTTTTTTTAAAATTCAGGACTATTCATGATTTTGGAGAATAAATTAAAACAGTTAAAGCTTTTATTCGTAAAATTTTAATTAGTCAATAAATATAGCAACATTATTCATTGTGAGAAGTCTATGGTCGGGTCAAAGATTCCGTCTAACACTTATCGATTTTATAGACAATGAAAGGATTAGTAAAATGTCAAAATTGTTTGACATATCAAGAACCGGTACTTATAGATTCTGGAAGCATACAGGCCGCGTAATGTGATTGTGGAGATCACAATGTGCGCTGATTGGGGAGCCGGAACATGATTCAATACAAACTTCTCCATCTTGTTATGTGGAATTGCTCGTAATTATCGTTTTGTTCGCGTATTACTTGTGACCGCACCACTGAGACAACTTATAATGATGTTCTCGATCTGATGTTTTTACGCGCTATTTGCAAAGGTTTAATTGACTGTCCTAACTTATTGTCGCTTTTACTATTTCACACCCCTTCTTCATACAAGGCAAACCCAACTATTTCAAACTCCTCGGTCTAATACAAACTATTTTCGTACCTCAGTTATGTATCGTATACCTTCTTTAGATTATAACACAAATTACCAGCAAATAGATATATTTAATATAACTAAAAAATGCTTAATAAATAACATCAAAACTCTGGTATACTTTATTAGACATAACGACTTTGTTATTCCTTTTTAATATTAAATACCTATATTATATTGATCAATGCATCTTACAATTTATTACCTATTTATATTTTTTTTGTTTAAGTAAGTAATAATTGTTAAATTTGTTTAATTTTTATGTTTGATTGTGTATTCCGTTTTTTGGCTTTTGTGTATAATGTAATTTTTTTAGATATTGTATAATAGGAAGGTAGAAGGAAATAAATAAATAATAAATCTTATTTTGTCATGTACTTGAAAATAAACGACAATTAAAGACTACCACTAGTAGTTCGCTCTTACTGTCGCCGCACACGGGCCACACGCCACAGCCACAAACGCCGCCACGAGAAGCTAGAAGCGGCTACAAAGGTAGCTGAAGCGCGCGACAGCCACTTGTGGCCGGTGGTCGACACTTGCGGTCGGTGGCTGCTACTTTTTTTAACCCTTGCCTGCAGTATCATAATGGACTCTGACGAAGAAGGTTTAATTGCGCTACTTTTGATAAAAAGACGTCGTCGTAGAAGACGAAACCGTAGTTATTGGATACATAGAAAGACATTAAATATCCCCTCACCACGACAGGTCGGTAATCGACAACCATTGAACTATACATGATGAAGCATTTGGCCTCAGTGAAAATATGATGACGCCATATTCTTGAAAATATTCGGACTTAGACAAAAAAGTTTTCAATTATAGGTTAAGCCGTGCCAGACGTTGCATTGAGTACGGCGTACTAGCAAACAAATGGAGAATATTACATCGCCTATTAAACACTTCTGTTCATTTCTCAGAAGACATTGTGATTTGTGAAATCTTGTTGCATTTTGCACAACTTTATTCGCAAAAGGGATGGTTTAAATTTTCGTCACACTTTGAAAATAGTGGGACTCGAAAATATACAAAATACAGGCTGGCCAGTAACACGAGCGAGCAAGAGATACGTTAAAAGATTATTTAATGAATAAAGTAGCAATAGCGTGGCAAGAAAATAGAATAGAAATATATGGTTTTATATTATTTTATTAAACTTAACTTCAATGTTCTTTTCTTTGGCAGTTGTATTCGAAAAAATTCCCACAAACAATTAGCAGATTTCTTCCCAGGCCCAAAATTTTTCTCCTCTATTACTAAAACTATCACTTTTTGAATCCCAAATCGCAGGACGGGATTGTATCTCTGATATAAATAATTCTATATCCATATTTATCTACCTATATGAAACACAGACTACGTGCGTGCGTTACCGTCGACTTCAGGTTAACTGAGGTAAGGGAGAGAGGGGCGCGGAATCGCGCGAGTGGCGTGTGGCGGCTTTTTGTGTCGGCGCTTAGTGGCCGGTGCGAGCCACAAGAAGCAAGCTGCGACGATTTGTAGCGTGTGGCCGCCACCGGCGCCACCGTGTGCGGCGAGTCCATATAAAATGTATGAAAATTACAGGAAATATGCCAGTGGCGGCGTTTTGTGGTTGTGGCCGGTGGCCCATGTGCGGGGACCCTTAAGTTATTTACAACTATTTCTCCTAAAATGGCTGACCAAACCTATTATTTATATTATAATTTAAATATGTATACATTAGAGATTATTTTTTGATAGATTGGATAAAATTTATATCTTTACCAGTATCGTCTTTACTTTTCAAACGATTATCAACGAAACTATTTACCGCTTTTTATACAATATTAGAAATAAATATAATCTTATCTCTACTAAGATTTTAAAAAGTTAATTGACGTGTACATAGCTAGATAAAGAAAATATTCAGACGTTTTGCACTCGTTCAGCGTAATATTATATTTTAATCAATAAATGTGTAATTTACTTAATTTAATGACAAATCATACAAAACTTAATTATCTCAATACAATTTGATTTTAAACGATAAAACAGTAGATACATGTACGCAATGAAATAATTTTAAGCTTCTACACACAAAGTAAATATATAATTAGAAGACAGTTACCTGCAAGCCGGTAGCGACCGTGCATCGATCTCGGATAGTTCCTTGCACCGTAGTGTAAACATTTACCCGCCTCTCTTCACACCTATTACGCCTTTATCTTGATCGCAATACGGTCTAAAATCCCGTTTGAGAGTTCCGACGCTACTGTTTGTTTTCTAACCTACTGCTTAACGATTGTTTAACTTATTTTAACGCTATTTTCGTAACTGTTATAGTTCATAAAATGTATTGACTAATAATACTCAGGTTGTTTTTTCATACGTACTTTGATTAATAGCTGAAGAATATAAGAAAGGATAATTCTTAAAATCACAAGATTATTTTTTACTCACTTAATAGAGATGTTTTAATATTTATGATTATATGATAATAATTTAAGTTTTCTAATTGCAACACGTTAATTCTAAAATACTACTACTAATAATAATTACTACTAATAATGTCGAAGATGAAAATTATTATAACAATAGTCTGGAATTCACTTCACGAAAAGTCTGTACTCGCACATGTTTCTCACGAAATAAGTAAACCGTTCGGGACAACGGGCGGGCGGATCGGTCGCTTGCCGCCCTGGGAATGAACATGGGCGGAATGCACGTCGAATTTAAACCACCTAGAATATTATATAGCGCTGACTACAACTAAGTTGTAGTAAAATATTATAGTGGTTTTAGCATAATTTGCATACATTTACGAGGCACACCTTTTATTATTCAGTGTTGGTGGAAAATTATGTTCGGTTATAGTATGAGAAGAATAAAATTAATTCTATGTGTTTTCAAGATTTCGGAGACGGGATTCCGGTCGTTGATGGAATATTCATTATCACGCGCGTATTAACAACGATAGTGATGTGAATTAATGAAGTATTTATGTAGTAAAAATTCCTAATGGATCCTTATTGCAAGAAAAGCAATGTTCTATGGAATATTAGTTAGGATTTACAATTGGAAGAAAATATCACATAAAAAAGCCAAGAAAAACCTTGCAATGACCGAAAATAGGTTCTCAAAAAAAATTTTTTTCTTTCCAAATATAAAATAAAAAAATATGTTTATTATGGAACATAAGATACAGGTATCACTTATTCCACGTCATTAAATTTTAATCTGTAGGCCCCTACTTATCGGCAAAGAAGACAGAGGTGTAGGCCGAGAGAAAAAGCCGGCGTAAAAATCTCCCGATACTCTATTAAAATAGCAAATCATCAAACAACACTTATATTAAAACAAATATCGCAAATTAATTAGAAGTAGCCTGTCTAGCACTAGTCTCAGGCCCTTTTATCAACTAGATAAACGTTAACTTTATAGTAGGTAAGCCTTTTTACACAGCTTTTCTTTAATACATTTCTTAAATTTATTAAAAGGCAGAGATAAAAGAGCCTCTGGGATTTTATTAAAGAAGAGTATCCCTTTTTCCAAAAAAGAATTACTAACTTTAGATAGTCTAGTACGGGGAAATTGCAGCCTGCGTTTGTTCCGAGTATTAACATTGTGCGTATGTTCTATTCTAGTAAACTTATCACTATTTTTGTATACATACATAATATTTTCATTAATATCATCTGACATCAGCAGCATGACCCCATAATATTAAGCCGTAAGTCATATACGTACAGTCTTCCATGACGGTTACCGTGGTTCCATTTGGTGGGATCTTATGCAGGATAAGCAGAATATGTGGCTAGTGTAAGTGATAATTGCAACAATAAATCTTATACTGGCTGTATAAGACAATATGAGGTGACACGGCCAGTGTGCGCTAGACATGCAATAAAGCGATGGGAAACCGCAAGGCGTCCGCGCCCTAAGTGGCGTTTAATTAAAAATCTGTCACTTCCCACCTCCCCCCTCGCCCCTGCTGCGGGATTACTGCAAGTGCATAGCGAAATGCGATTTACAGGGATTTGTCGATTCTCAGCTTGACATCTTGAAGGTAATTAATGGTCGGTTACTTTGTATGCTGTTTAATTAACTTTTCCTAATTTTATGTAAATAAGATATGTACTAGGGGAAATAAGCATATTTATGACCATATTCATAATAAATGAAATTATACTTTGGATATCATTAGCGCTCATGAATATAGACTAACGAATTGTATCAATGAATGGTAAATAATTTTAGTATGTCTACTTAGACTTTGCAATAATAAAAAGCTTGAATGAAGTTTTGTTTTAAAGATTCACAAAAATTAAAAATTATTATGAAAAAAATAATTGGTATTTCCAAGTTTCCTATAGCAGAATCCCCTCAAACATCGGCCCATACCCATAGTCAAAAAGTATTTTACAATGAATCTGCCCTAAAATTAAATGGCCATAAAAGTCATGCTGAGTATCGAGTGAGGACTGTAAACAGAACATAACTAGAATGTAAATGGAAATGTCATTTAATTCAATTTGAGCCCTCAGTCGTTCGCCGACTCAATCGTTTGTAACTTCGTAAGCCAACCCCCGAAAAGGCATAAACATTTTATTATTCTTGTTTCAATTATTGTTGTGGTAATGCTACGTTCGAACATTTATAGTTTTTTTATAGAACAGAGGGCAAACGGGCAGGAGGCTCACCTGATATTAAGTGATACTGCCGCCCATGGACACTCTCAATGCCAGAGGGCTCGCAAGTTCGTTGCCGGACTTTTAAGAATCGGTACGCTCTTTTCTTAAAGTACCCTAAGTAGATTTGGTTCGGAAATACTTCAGTGGGCAGCTGGTTTGAAATAGTGGCGGAAACTGCATGCGGAATTTCGTATTCTGCCTCGACGTCCGATGATAAAACTCAGCTGATTACTTTTTGGAAATCATGACGGTTAACTTAGTTCGAGATATTAGAGTGTTCCGATAAAATTGATGTTATGCTATAGAAATTTAAAATTCTTCATAAATACAGCGGAAAAATAAATCATTAAATCAGACTTTAATTTCTACCTTGAATCATGATTCATTAAATATTTTATTGTAATACAATGAGAGGCGAATGGAGGTCGATAGTATTGCACCCAACCCTTCAAACGCTAGTATGAACTAACTTCATAAAACCACCCTCCGCACGTAATAGCAGAATAAATTTTTTATAGCCTTGTTAGGAATTAGAACGGTGTTTAACTTATATCGGTACAGAACAATAACGACAGTTTTATTGCACCACATTAGTAGCATTTGAAGGTCAAATTGCATTTCAAGTACCAGTGGAATCGATATGAGTAGATGAGTTGATTATATAGTTAATATTGTAAACATAATATGGTATTTTGCAAAGCACTTATCGGTTGATTACTCTACATAAAATGAATAAAACAGACGCCATGACCCCTTAGCGTGGACATGGATAATAATAGGCTGTGATCATCAAAGCGGAAAGCGACCTGTCCACTCATTAACCTTTATAGTGCCCTGTCAACGTGCCTCAACTTCATTATAGGTTACGCGAGAATATTATTAGATGGCTACTCTACACCGCGATAGGGGCTTTCAGGATTGCTTTTTATTCTAATTCTTTGAGTACCATATATTTTAGTTAATAATTAGAAGTGCAAACCAAATGTTAGCAATTATCAAACACTTAAAGCCAATTTGTGCCCTTTGGCTGTACCCACATTCATAAATTGTAATATAACATTTACGTTTCCGATAATATCCAATAGCTCACACTTATATTCTTTGTAGGTAGCATAAGTGTCCCTTAGATTTAAGAAGCCGATATAGTTTTTTGTTAGTGTCGCATCCCCATTACCTAATTGTATGTTAGTTATACTCTCATGTTTTAAACGACTAAATCCAATTGACATCCAGCTTCAAACAAAGAGTTTCAAACCTTAAACATTTTATTTGTCAAGCGCTCCTAGAAAGAATACTATTACGCCGTGGCGTCTTCGATATGGAATTATCTAACCAGAATAAATGTCTAGTTAAAAATGGAATGAGAATTTCACATAATCCATAAAAAATACTTTAGCACAGTACACCAAACAAAATATATCTTAATGAGATGGTCCCTGAGCATATCCTGATAAATGATGCCGGCTGTGTCTCTTCCCAGCACGCAATATGCAGTGTCAACATGAACGGGTGTTCGCTCGCACGGGATTACGGCGTGTGCGCACTCCTAATCCCGACGCGAGTGAGGATTACAACAAATAGTTATATTCAAATACCGTATTTTAAACAGGCCGCGTAACAGCTCAATCTGTCGGAGATATATTGGTGTTCATTAAACATTATTTTCTATTTGTTACACCGTACGTAAAATTAGATTGGCTCGATTATAACTTAAGATTATATTATATTCTATAATCTAGGTTACGTGAGTCAACCCCGTAAGAGTGTCGGAGAGAGTTATTCATTAAAAATAAAAAAAATGGTATAAGTACCTATCTATTTATTATATTACTAAGCTCCATTTAATATATATCTGTTCCGATACTGTCATTTGTTTCGTTCTGTTAAGACAATTAACCTTTACTTAACATTAAATTGCGCTTATTAAATTATTTGTAAATGAACGAACAGTCTTGAATGACATAAAGTAGCAATTTTACGATTGTTAAATAGATTTAATCGCGGGCTATAAAACCATAAGTCCTGCCCTTGTACCACTCCTAACTCTTATCATAAACAGGGGTATATAAAATAGTAGTTAAGTTTACGAGGTGTCGTGCATGACACTAATAAATTAACACGTCACTATATGTCGGGGACAGCATCGAGACATCGAATCATTCCTAGTGGCATTGAACCAGTTTCTTTTATCTATTTCACGTAATTACTATTAGTTCAACGCATTATTTTTATAAGTTATAATTTATTCGGTAACAACTCTTGACAGTAACCAATTCGACTTAGGGTCCTTCAAGAAAAGAGCGTACCAATTCTTAAAAAGCCGGCAACCCACTCGCGAGCCCTCTGGCATTGAGAGTGTCCATGGGCGGCGGTATCACTTAACATCAGGCCTCCTACTCGTTTGCCCCCTGTTCTATAAAAAAAATATCGGGAGACATTTAACTTAATGTATTACAAATAATCTAATACGCTGAGAAGCATTTTTCTCAACAATTTATCTTCCTTAACACAATGCTAAATTAAAATGAATTATTTTATTACTGTAGAGATTCCTCGGTCGGGGTAAAGTCTTTCTTCTAAACCGCGGTGGGATAAAGAAATTAAAAAAAATAACGAATCGTCGCGGCCACATGGCCTTTTGCGTGAAATAAAAAGCATTACAAAATGAGTTTTCCGCATTGTGAGCGTACCGCTTTTTATTTCGACCTCTTTACAATTTTAACGGAGGTGCTTCAATGGTTCTCCTTGTGCCCCGGCGTGGGGTGACTACAGTTTATGGAAATTAAGAATTAAATATGGTTTCAAATTAGCAGTAATTATAAAGGTAAAAGATACATAATATAAGGTCACAAAGATAGACGTAGTAAGCGATTGTATTATACGTTTCGCTAAACTATCTATAATAATTATAACGCCGACCGTAGCAAGTCTAATATATATACTATTTATTTTAATTGAATTTCAGCCTGGAATATCAGTTCGAACTCCTATAATACCCAAGAAGATGGAAACCCTACCGACCGAGGTACAAGTATGAAAGACGATTGTGGCCGTCACTTGCATTATGAACAACCCGAAAACTCTTTACAAATCCAATTCTAAAGTCGCGGAGTTTCACAACTTACTAATGACATCTTTTTACTTCCTATATATTATAGTTTGTATTTCGAAACTAATGTTTGAACCTAAATCATTCTTGTATATTTAGGGAAACGAAATAAATTAATTTGAATATTAACACAAATTGTAAGCTTATAAATAAGCACTATTATGTTTTTTAAGGTACGTTCAAAGAACTTATTTGTTTAAACAAAAGATTTATTATTAAGTTAATAGATTGAGTGAGCAGTAATAGATTAAGTGACTCTTAACGTTGACTACTATGACAAAACATAGGGCGTATTTTATTTCGTCTTGGCAAAAGCTCTAAATTAACATTAGAAAAACCCTACAACCAGTACATAAAAAGAAAGATAAGTCGAGACATATTGATTCCGAGAATATCCGCAGGCTGCAATCAGTCAGCGGATAAGGGCGGCCGGGATTACCTTACGCGCACCTTCTGCGGGCTTCATCAACCGCATTTGTAACAAGATTACCGATCCATTCCCGACGTCCTTTCTCTCTATTTTACTAACCCTCAGCTGCCATGTTTTAAATATAACTTAAAAGTGGCAATCGAACCACCGTTCTCTATCGTGATGCACGAGCTTTACTTAGGAAATAGTTTCAGCGGGAAAACTCCATGAGTATAGAGAAAATCCAATGATTTTTTTTGCGAGGCTCGCGGCATTTCAAAAATTCATTTCGTGACATCAATTTGACGTTACCGGTGTATAACAGAGCTCAAAGCTAGCCTTGAGCCCACCGGTGCCGCAATACTGTTGGGTAAACACTAAAGCAATCACGGGCTATCCCGGTTCCCGGCTCCCGGGGGAACGCGAGGGAACCCTAATCCCATTTAGAAGTTCGATCGGACAGTGTCGCCTAAGCCAATCAAATTTTTAGATAGTGTTGCATTACTTTGTTCGAGAATATAATTAAGCTTATTTTATGTTTAAATACATACTACAATGAGTGAAAACACATTTTTGTTATTTTTCGTTCAAACAAGTCGAATCTTTTGTCTAGACTTTGGATTTACTTTTCAAACGATATTTAGATTATAATAAATTAATCACTAAATTAAACACAATAAAGTTTTTTAAAATCTAGTATAAACATATAGTAAAAGTTTAATTCCCTTTATCATAAACATACAATCGACGAATGATTTGTCCTTCATTTACCTATTCTTATCTTATAAATTTCATTCTGTAAAGAAATAGACGTGTCAAAGCAGTATATAATAAATGAACTGTATGTACTGTAGTGATATACCTATGTGATATTCTGCAAGAAACAAGTCTATGAATCAATGTGGCAAGTCTATAGTCTCGTAGAACGTGATTGATACAGTGACTGTGAGCTGCGTGCTACGTAATTCGGTTATCTCAACATCGGTCCAGCGCAAACCGCCGGGGATTTGTCCTGTCTGCCTCACGCCTATCGTTTCGTGAATGTGCATCTATTAACGCATTCACTTATGTGTTTTACTTTTTTTACAACCGTCACCAGTGAACCGAGAAGAATAATGTTCTTAAAATTTCCTCATGATACTGTCTAAGTATGGTAAAAGATGATATAAAATTACCTACAGTAGTTTATGAGTTTGTCGCGAACAAATAGATAAACGCGGAGAAAGAAATGTTTTTATCTTAATATATAAAACAAAGTCGGGTTTATTTCCAACACGAGAACAGCTGGGCCGATTTTCATGGTTTTTGATTTGTTGTATTGTCACGAATAGCAGATAACTATTACTAACTAAACCCTTCGCCCAAATTCAAGAACGTATTTAAATAAAGGTCGAATCGACAACATATATCCCCAATATTCGAATAATGGCGTATTTTTGAGTTGAAAATGTAGAATAATATTAGAAATATTTACATATTCACAAAATAAATTCAGTTAATCTGTAACTCGAGATTCATTTTACTGACTGTACAAAGTTCGCCGAGTCAACTAGTATAATAAAAAAGTTAAAAACTGACTCTTCTGTAGGCATTATCAAGCTCTACAATACTTCTCTAATCAGATAAATAACCTTCATACTTTCAGCCGCGTAGCAAATATTATAGATATTAGTAAATAATTTCGACGTGCAATATCTTACGTTAAAGGATCTGCATGTGACTGAACAGTAACTACGTTCAAAGTTCGTGCGCTGCACTTCAGGTGGAAAAACTTGGCCGAATCTTGGCAAGTTAGGTGAAACTTTCATACTTCGTACGCGTGTCAAATATATTGAAGAATTTCTCAAATAATTGCAGCCTTCTTTAAACTTTGCGTTTAAAGCTAGCACAAAATTTCTTCAATTATGACTTAAGCGTTAATCATAAAAACATTTTCATAAAAAAATAGTCGTTCATAGACAGTATTGAACCCTTGTGCGACTCTAAAGGCGTATTTCCGGTCAGTCGTGATGTTCTGTCCGGTGAAAAGGAAAAAATACAAAGATCTAAAGATACACAATCTTATCGAGTTATCGGCGTCGCATCGGTTTTCAACTGCGCAATTTATTCGAGTGAAAAGCGTAAAATCGGGTTTCAGAATCGGCGAATCGTAATCAGAATCGCGATCGACGATGTATCGCATTTTTATTTCGATTCGAATCGAGAGGCTCGTTCGAGCGAGTTTTCGTTCATAATAAAATAACTGAGGCCGACGACGTTTTTCATATCATTTCACGCGGAAGCTTTTAATTTTTGAAATATTCGGACTAGCATTTCACAAAATATTCGTTATTTATAACTGTATGAATATGGTATTTTTACAGTTTAAATTAAAATGATTTGTGGACTTTCTATCAATTTTGTTGACTTGAGCAATGCATGTGTGCTATTTGATTAAAAAATCTCTGCACACACGCGCAGCAAGTCGCAAGCTTTCATCGTAAGAAGCTCTGGTTTGCAATTAAGACAGGGTGTCCGATGCATTAGATGCATTCTAGCGGACGAAGGGGGTGTGGGGCTAGGAAACTTGAGACTTTGTTGGAATAATAATTATTATAAAATTATAAGGCCTTGACTTGAAAGACTTGACTATTTTCCCACTGACTAGTTGTCACTAGTCAGTGGGAAAATAGTCAAGTAGATAAACCGCTAATACATAGTTTGAATCAAAAATGAGCTCTGTTCAGAAAGAATTCGAGGTCAAAGCCTATATTTTTTAATTAACATAATCAACGATTTGAATTTTGCGTCTTAAAGTTAACTAACTACATTATTGCTATCAATAATACACTTTTTATATTTATTACTTATATGAATTTACAAAGTAAAGTTTGTCCTAGGTAAAGTTTCGTGGCCTCGATGGGGGGGGACACTAACTCACTTATGCGCAGAGCGGCGCGTTCTCTCATCCAATTTGTACCGTTTTATTGACTGGAGATTGCTACAGACTGCTCTACAGAGAACCCGCGGCCGCCGAGAGCCAGGTGCCGGCTACCGCTAACAGCGTTCGATCTAATTTATTAATTAAACACTATTGAACTTAATATTCAAGCTAATTTAATTAATTAACTAACTATAGTTTTATATTTCATTCCTAACTAAAAAGCGAGTCACTTAATATAAATAATAGCACAACAATAAGAGAGGGCTTCGGTGATCTTTCGAGAGAAATCAATTGCACTATTCCAATTACTAGTGACATCGTGACGCTAGCCGACGAAGCTTATTAGTGCTCATCTGCTTGTGACGTCACCGCACCCTATGCTGAGGGACTCCTAAGGGACCTCACGCTGTTAACACGATCTCAGTCTGGAGATAATTAAGCCTTTAAAATTGTTGACCGTTTAAGAAAGTATTGGAGAAGAAAAGAAATTTAAATATAATTTTGTCGTATTTTGTTGTTAATTGTAATCGACAGTTAAAGAGTGCAAGTATGACGTAGTCACTCACCCAGTGCAGTGTAGAGCACGTGAAGAAATGTGAGAACGACCTCCTATTCAGTGTTAATGACTGGAAGCACTGTAGGACTGACCGCTAGGTGTGGAGGCAATGCTTCATGAGACAGAAGTATTACGTGAAGTGAATATTTGCAGTAGCCAGCGAGCGCAAACACGCCGGAGACACAATATGAGAGCCGCCGGCGATCTCTATGAATTTTATATTTGTACGGTACCCGAGTTTCGTGCACACTGGCGCACATTTATGTTCAACATGGGAGTATTTACCCCATCAGGTCAGGAATGTAAGGTCTTAAAGTTAAAAGATAACGCGGTAAACTAAGTCAGTATAGAAAAAAATATTTTTATTTTCTTTTCTTTTTTTTATAGATTAAGCGGGCACACCTGAGGTTAAGTGATACCGCCGCCCGTGGACACTCTCAATCCGAGAGGCGTCGCGAGTGCGTTGTCAGCCTTTTAAATTACAAAATACATAGCTTTTTCAAATTTAATGTGTAAGAAGATACATCACAGTTGCCATTATTTAAGCCAAAAAAGAGAGTAAAAGAACGTAGCCATTGATCATGCCCCTTCAACAATCCGCCTCTTTCGTGTTAGACTTTTTGCAGTTTTAGGTAAAACATGCCGACGAACAACGGTTTAACGTTTCACATATTTTTAACGACTTATTTTAGGATATCAAAGTTGGAAAGTTATTCGTTTCACTTGGAATTACATAGATGTCTTTTTTTAAAATACTTTGTGCATAGAAAAGCTTCTACTGATTAGTTTATACGTCGATGTTCTGCTGCAGTTCTGCAGCTGCTCAAAATCCTAGAAATTTAAGTTCGTGAATTCGTTTATTTCAGGTTCAGTATGCGCGTGGGTTTATGGAACTCATATTGAATGTCGAGTCACAGTTCGTTTCAAAAAAGGCGAGTGATCGAATGCACGGTGTATTGTCGCCCAAACTGTGAGCTCAGCGAAGTTGTAAGTGTTTAATCAAAAATTTCGTTCACTTTTCAATTTCCAATAATGTCAGATTATCTAAATTTACATATAACATATTTAAAAGGAGATATTATATCTTCTTATATCTTATCTCCATTATTTAAGTTATGCCACAACATATTATTGTTTCGGTTTTCCTAATTTTACCAAAAAAATAATAAATATATTATTTTTTACCAACTTAGCAATACATCACCAGCAGTTCTTGTTTAAGAAGTACAATGATTAAGCGAAGTAGCCGATACGGTGTTTTTTTCAGTTTGGGTCGTAATATGTCCAAAATGGAGCCTTTTATGTACATTAGAAGCAATTCATCTCCTGGGGCCGAGAGCCGGGTGCCAATACCAAATATTGACTGTTCGATCGACGCGACGGCTTCGCCCTCTGGCGGACTGTGTGTACTCCAACACATGCTGTACATATTAAAACCTATATGTCTAAGAAAAGTTCTGTGAACTTTATCGTGAGCATTATTACGAACTTGCTAAGTTAAATGGGTTGTTATTTACGTGAGATTGACTGTTATCGACCATTTATTCAATCATTGATGATCTAAAAAATACTGTGTAATTGGAAGTACTCATAAAATTTAATGCTTTTAGTTGATTATTCTCAAAAAACATTATCTTTGTTTCTAGTTTTACATAAATTAATTATTTCTCTTAATAGTTAGAGTTGGAGTTTTTAATCCTTAAATTGAAGGCACAAAGAAACTTAGATTATAAATCCTAAAGCAAACAATTTCTACTCAACGTCTATGGACAGGTATAATTGATTTACCATTCATTTACAGCACCGAAACACCTGCACTCTGATTAGATTTTATTTACCGGCTTCCGTATGAAAATCATCCTTATTACGTTATCGATAAGACCCATATTACTTTATCTACGTAAGAGGAAAATGAGGTAAGCTCAGTGAAATTAGTAGAATTAGCATATTGACTTAGTTGAAATGAATGTGTAATTCATTCGGATTTTATTTTAATTAGTAATTCGATTTTAATCAGAGCATCGAGATTTATGTTTCGCATTCTCTTTGTATGAACCTTCTGGAGTAGAATTGAAATGCATCGCATTTCTACTTCATTTTAAGAGATTAGGTGTATCTCGTGATTTTAGGCAATTATATCAAAATTAATCTGACCAAAATGTTCTCGAAATACCACGAAGCCAAGCCACAATGCAAATGGCGCAGTGACAAAAGTCGACGCCAGCGGGCCTTATAAATAAGCTAGTAATAAGCATTACAGGCAGTTGAAAATTTCAGAAGCGAGCGGAAGCTTGCGGCGGGCTCGCGAGCGGCCAGATGACGCCTCTCCTCTTATTGCTGACCGAGCAGAGTCGCCGCCCGACTCTCGACCTTATTATAATAACCACACTTCCGCAAATGCGTAAACTGTTTGCCGTCCGTCTAAAATGAACACTATTTTACAATGCAAATACGCGGGAGCTCCTGAAAAGAGTCAAACGGAGCTTTATTACGTCTGGATAGAACTCGGAGCGAAGTATAATGCTTAAAATATGCAATTTCGGAGATTTTGGTGCCTCGTTGACTTAATGGAATTTGTGAGACAACGGATTTTTTAACTTCATACAGACGCAAAACGACGACACCGCGCTTGACTTTCAAATTCTTTCATTAGTGATTCAATTGCAATTATAATCTTTAATTAAAATTGATTAATTCGTTAATACTAATATTTATAAAACAAAATTATATCAGCCGTATGCGAGAAATTGTAACAAAAACGAGAATATTCATGAGACACGATGTTATAGGTATCTTCAGTACAGTCGTTGTCAGTATCACCTGATGGAAACAGGTAGGGCGCCAATATCCTTGATGGAAACCTTGATGCGCGGATCTTCAAGTAAACAAGTGAATTTCCACTTTAGTAACCTATTTCTTAAGGAAATAAGGAAGATCCCAGGTGCAATGTACATGTTGACGAACGAAAAAGAAGAATAAAGCCTGATTCACGCTACACCGTGTCTCGACCGGGCCGTGCCCCGGCCGGGGCACGGTCTAACATTATTGATATACTTTTGTATGAAGTAATTCATGCCTGACCGTGGCTCGGCCGGGGCACGGCCGGGGCACGGCGTTGTAATGTCGGTGGGTATTGTTTCCCGGCTCCGGCACGGTCCGGCCCCGGCACGTCGTAACATGAACGTAGGCGCCCGGGCACCCAACGTCAAATCTTAGTGAGGTTGAATTTTTTCTATGTACGATAAATATGGCTTTTGAAATCTTGTAATTTTTTTGGTTAGATCTGGTTTTAATTTTTCAAGTAAATGAGTAAAGCATTCTTTAGATATTCTAAAATAACCATAAAACTTGCTCTCGTCGTATATTAATTCTTTGTAAAGTAAAGAAAATTCCCCTTCTGCTTCTCGCTTTCTCCAGGTTGGATGTACACCCGATCTTCTTTTAGTACTTTCGCTTCGTTTTTCTAATACTTCGTCATTGATGGCAATTGCAATAGCTGCCAATTCAAATTGTGAAAATTGCATAATTACTTAAGCGTCAAGTCTATCGACAGATGAAATCACTAGCTGACAAAAACAGATATAGTGGTGCAAGCACGTACGTGCGTACACCCAAACAGCCCGGTGTAACATGAATCAATGTCCAGGACGGCGCACGGTGGCCGTGTCCCGGCCGAGGCCCGGCCCGGTCGCGACACGGTGTAGCGTGAATCAGCCTTTAATAAAATTATGATAGAAAGTTTTGTAAAAAACAAAATAAGATCATTTTTAAGGTTCGTGGACACATTACATTTTGAGTAATTTTCTATTAGCACAGAGTACAATATCTCATCAACGAAGCTATAAAACGTAGCTCCATTAACAAACATATTAGGGCTGAGCCCTTTCAAATATTGATAAATTACGATGATTTGCAGTTTTCTCCCCGACTGTACCGGCTTTTACTTTTAGCGAAGGTGTCGAGGCGCACTGTAGCTTTCACATATTCGCTGTGGGAGGGAGGGACGCGGCCAACTCATATCTTGAGGTTTACACCGAGAGCTCATCTAACAATAAACATACAAATAATAATAGTCACTATGTTCTAAACTGCTTTAAGGGTAAAATAGCTTATGTCGTTCTTGAATATGTTTTGTGGAGTCAAATAAACTAACTTAAACCAACATTATCTCTTTCTATTTAAGTTAAATCGGATAGTTTCTATTTAATTAACATTTGCTGCGTTGGTACGCATTTAATCGGGTAATGCATTAAAACTTCTCAAATAGAAGAAAGAAATCCTCTAGACTCTAGTCTAGTCTAAAAGCTAAATTTTCGATGAATATTTGCTCTTAGACTATCCCGCATTACCATGGAGTACGCGGTTCGTAGCCACTGAACAAATTGTTTTCATACATTTCGACGCGATAAGACAAGTGATGGTTCACGTCATCAACAGCAAATGGCTTTTACTCGTATATAGGTTACACCATTTCCTATGAGAAATTGCAACGGTATCACAGATGTACAGTGCACCTTAGATACATTCAAATTTGTTTTCTTTTGAATTTCAAGCATTAATTACTATCAAAATACTATACCTAGTAAATATTCATCTGTTTCTTGTCAGCGTATTAATGGGCATCCAAAGCAAAACATAGCTACAATTTGACCTTTTCCTGCTTTGATTGATTCTTTTACGAAACTCTAAGTATAGATAAGATTATATCACTGATTAAAATAACACGAATATACTTAAAGACAGAAATAAAACAGTCAGATTGTTCAAAGATAGTGATTCATCCAATCCTTGGGGAATAAAGACGCTCCAGGGCGAGTGAGAGACAGCTCGTGCAATGCAAATATTATGTTGATTGTTCCACAGAGCTGTAACAGATACGCGACACTAGCAATAAAAAAATAAACTGTATTAAAAACTTATTGGTTACCGTAGGTTTAGCATAAATAGATAACATTTTCAGACAATATACAATAAAAAACGATTAAGTTCGGATTAAAACTATAATGATCGTAAAAGCCTAAGACCCTTTACATAAGATTATTGAGGCCATTTAAAAAGTAGCACTCTTACGACGAGACGAAAGACTTTTGTCATGTAAATTACTCTTTGTGCTCAAGAATGCTGATAAAAATTTCATAAAGTGCCGGTCCTCAGCCAGAAGCAATACATGTACACCTCGCCTTATGCAATGTGAATTTAGGACAACGGTCAACAGAGCTTTGTGTATCCGGAATAACAGCTGACCCTTATATAACACGGTCAAAACTTTATTTCAGCATTTTGACACTTTCCCAACTGTTACGGACATATAACTGTTATATATTTTGATATTCTTGAAAAAATTGGATACTCAGTCCATATTTTGTTTCTTAAAAAATTTCTCGATTACGTTCAGTCTCAGTTATTTTTAATACAAAGTCGAAAATTGTCAATTACAGTCGCGCGATGTTGAGATGAAGTTGAGATTTGTTTAATTACTACGCAGTTACTTTGCCCGCGATTTTTAAGAAATAAATTAATGCCGAGTCTGCTCGTTTATCCTCGAGAGCTACAATTTGTGCTAAACACCTTTTCCAAGTATAATTATAAGAAAATAAATTTTTGTATTAATAAATCGTTACTTGCTTTGCCTTACATACGAATATGCTACGAGAGTTAAGTTCGTAGCATTTGCTACGCTATTTATTATCGCTTAACATTCGACCATTTTATAACGCAGTGAACTAGTGAAACAATTCTAGATTAAAATTCCATGAATACTAAAATAATAACCGGCCAAACACAGTGAAATCTTTATAATACAAGGAAAAGACTACGTTTTCATTTTTCTGTCCCATTCCACAAACTAATTTAGGCAATTTCTCCGCAAATGTGTCCATTATGCAGGGGACCAGAGTAAGTTGAGCTCTGGTATTCACCCTTTGTGCAACTAAAGGACACAGTTCAATCGTCACTAAAATGTTTTTGTTTTAAAACTAAAGCTTTTCATCTCCTTCCGGTTTTAAAACAAAGGAGAGAAATTGTAACATTTTCATGTAACGGATGATATTTTCAAAATTGGCAGACGTCGAAATCCGCAATTCTGTGAATACACAGTTTTTTTTAAATACTACGCGAAAATGTAAATTTAAACATTAAACATAATACAGACTTATTACGACAAAAAGTGCATTCCAAAAATGGGCTCGACTTCAAAAAAAAGGCCTAGCCTGTCTTTATAAGTATATTACGCAAAAGACCGAAAAATTAATTAAAGTGTCGTGTTTACTTAAAAAATATTGAATCGCTAGTAAGACTACAGTGAATCTAGTAAATAAGGTTTAAAATTTGCGAAAAATAAGAAGATATAAAACGTTTTATACAAATCTTAGTTAAATTTGCTTGTATTTAGAGCAGCGCGTGCAGGGGTGACCAACCGTGCACGCAGCACACGTGCCCTATTCTGAGGGAGGCCTAATGAAGAGGGTTGTTCTCCCCTGACATGCTCCTCACGTACTGCTAGATAAGCGACCAAGGCCTAAATAATTTATGCTAATTATATTACATTTTTAAAAGCAAAAGTCATGCCAACAAAGAAAACTGAAAACAACATCAGTCAAATATAGGTATTCAATATTGTTTCGTTTCTACCTTGAATTTCAATTCCTCCTCTGTTCTTTTACAATATTTTGCGATATTGATACCTTGTCCACATTTAGTTTAGACTAAAGATATTGATTGGATAAGCAAAATCATTGCCGCTGGTTTTAAATAAAAGTAGTCTCACTTTATCTTAAAAGATTTTATTATATGCATGGTTAAACCAGAAAATTTCACGTGAGACCCATTGAAAATAAGCAAAATCTTTATTCATACTATTATTAAAAAAAAGTTAATGTTTAGTGACCAGTACAGTATCTTCTGTGAAATAGAAAATAACACTTAATAGATCGCTTCAGAATCTGTAATTGAGATAAATAATAGATTATAATTAAATTTCTTGTCGGATATAGTCATCTTAGAAAGTCCACTAAAGGATTTTTGAATCAAGAACCACAAGTAGAATAAAGGGCATCTTGAAGATACGGAATTTGATGTACTCCTAGCTATTTTGAACTATATACAGATAAATAGACTTAGATATTCTTGAAGAGAAAGTAAAATCATAAATAAAATTATCTAGTTAAAGTTGTGTAAGAGTAAGCTGTCGTTAGATTGAATGAGCGTTATTTGTTTATTTCGTTTATTCGTGTTATAACTTCGGAGTAACGCACAAAGTTAAATTAACTTGTAACAGGATCCGAATAAGAAATGTTGCAGGATTATAATTTTATTTACACTCTTCCTACATAGTTAATCTCTTGAATTCTCACTTGTAAACAGTAATAAAAGAATAACGTGGTTGATGTATCCTATAGACAGAGTGATTATTATGTGAGTGATTAGAGTATTTGACTGTCATTACATTAAATTTAACGTCAATAACAAAGGACTTATGCCCTAAAACAGAAGTGGCAAAAAAAAGACAACTTTATGGAAAGGACCAAGAGGAAGGAGGAGAAGAGGCCGCCCAAAAAAAAGGTGGATAGAAGAAATAGAAGCGGTAGCAGGAAACGAATGGAGAAAGAGAGCCATAGACAGAGTCAGTTGGAAAAAGCTGAAGGAGGCCTTTACCCGTGAAAAGGTTCCGACGGTACTGAAGGTAGCTAGGATATAGGATATCAAGCAAAAGAACAAAAATGTAAATTAATCTAAGCTGTATATTATAATTTGTTTATAATGTCGTGATTGGAAATAAAACTGGCTTTATTATTACATATTACTGACTTCGTTAATTAATTATTTTGCACGTAATGAAAAAACATACAAGTGAAGCTCACTAGGCTCTTTACATAAAGTAATTTATCTACATTTATTTTTGTTAATACAATTGTATATTGTTTACGAAATAAAGTTATACAAAGTTGACTTAATCAATTAGTGAATTATGAAGTCTGTTTCTCTTACAAAAAGAAGAAAAGTGAATTATTTGATTAAGTAAGAAGCAAGGGTTGAATTTTCAAATAAACAATAGAGTTTCCGACGAAAGATTTCATATAGCCTTAGAGCTTAAATATGACTCGAAATCTATCTTCATAGACAGAGTGCGTAATAGGTGTAAAATTTGTAATGTCATATTATCCTGCACTTTTTAAGCGTGCATATTAGAAGAACTTATAAATAAGTAAGAACTGAAGAGCTGTGTTTTAAATTAGTACTAAAGTTTCTAATAAAATATAAACATAAGACAAGAACAACTATACTACTCCGAGTATAACGAAACTCAACACAACAAAAAGCATAGGTATATACCAGCTGTTGTACAGCACACCGGTAAGACATTATGTATATGGATTTTTATAGTGGTTACCGATACAATCATTTGATTGAATATAATTTCAAATCATTCTGAGAATAAGGAACTTATTATATAAAACTTTAACATATATAACTTTGAATTGTGTTGCGGGAATTAGCGACGAGTTGTCCGCGTGGCAGCATCTCTTAGACCCAGATGTGCAAAAAGAGCACATCGGTCAGTGAAAATGGCGTATTGTCCCGGGGCACTTTATAACAATCAGCCGGTAATTAAGCGACTCCAAGGGCACAGGCATTTCAGCTTTATTTTTGGACTTTAAAATTATTTTTTTCAAAGTTGAGTCGCAGCCTAGTCTGCAAAGTCAAAACTTCTATCTAATATCATTAATTTTATATCTTCAATGGGGCTGGGATCGGACTATTTTTGAGTGACAAATAAGGTAATTAAGTTAGTATACGTTAAAAACTTAGGTCTACCAAAACTTAGAAGGAATTCAAAAAATTGCGTTTTGTTTTGTTCGTGGTTTGCAAACGGCAACGAATTCCTTGATTAAAACAAAATGTCAACTAAAGGCTAGTTTACATTTAGTCTGTGAGGGGGGAGGGGAGGGGCAAGCCTGTGGATGTCTAAAGAAGCTTTAATTAATGTCGTTGTGAGGCCGTTAATTGCAATCTGAGGTCGTTTTGCGTCGGCTCGACGCGTTGCCGCCTCACCGCTGATATAACCAAACATCTATTCACTGACACTTCTGTTTTTATTGTATTTTTACTAATTCCTTTATACTCATTAGCGCACCTCATCCGTTATTTGATATTTCGACCAAATTTAAATTCAGCTACCATTTCATATTTATGGTAGTTTGGTAAAATTAAAAATAAAACGTGTTAATTTGTATTTTAATTCAATTAGGTATTTCCCAAATGTTAAATATAACTCAGCTATGCTTTAAGTTTTAATGTGCTATTTTTAAAATGTAAGTAAAAATGATAATGTCAATATACTTTATTTACTAGGCACTTGGAATTAAGTGGAAAAACCGTCGCCCAACCGACACCTCGACGACCGCCGTTCCACAACTGAGCGTTTTTCAAGACAGTTTTTGCCACGCACCACCACTATGTGGAACCAGCTGGCCACTGAAGTATTTCCGAACCAATTTGACTTAGGGTCCTTCAAGACAAGAGCGTTCCAAATTTTAAAAGACCGGCAACGCATTCTCGAGCCCTCTGGCATTGAGTGTCCATGGGCGGCGGTATCACTTAAGATCATGTGAGCCTCCTGTCCGTTTGCCTCCTGTCTGTTTGCCCCCTTTTCTATTTAAAAAAAAACCTTCGATGGCAAGAAGCGATGCGTTGTCGGCCTTTAAAGATGTGGTAGACCATTTTAATGTATGCACATAGTTTTGGTTTGGAAATACCATCGCCATAACTGTCTTAAACAGCGCACTGTATTGCAACATCGTAATTGTACTTAGTTAAAAGTCAAAACCAATACTACGCCTCCTAAAAACCGAACAGTCTGTAAAGGAAATACACTACGCTATTACATGTAACAGTTCTCAAGACTATAATGTAGATGAGCTTTACGTAGCAATAATTCACACCCTCTCGCATTAAAAATATTAGTCTAGAGACAACGTTGACGGCGGGGACTCGAGACTCGACATTCCAGTTATCTTATTAATTAACAGGCGAGACGCGAGAAAAATTTTCGTTTGAGCGTTTAAGAAGGCTCTTCACACCTGCGCGAGGTAATTAGGTGCAGAACCGAATTACCGACACTATATAAACGTTTAACTGGTACGTTTTGTAGCCCTCTATGTTGAAATGGTACGTCGTCTGCTGCTACGACCGCCTTTGGTAATCAGCGTCGTAACCGAACCACGTTGCTTTCTGTGTCATAATTGAACCATAAATTAAATACCAGCGACAAGTATGTTAAACATATGAGAAAATAGTTGAATAATAGCTATTTCAGAATGAGAATTTGCGAGTTAATTAACGTTATTATTTTAAAAACCATTTCTGCGTCGTTGCACAATATTTAGAGAATACATTTAACACGGAGCGTGTAAAAATGTATTTGCAAGAATTTTATTTTCTTTCGCAAATTCGCGCGCATTTCAGCCACAGACTGTTTAAACACAGTTATGACAAAACCTTTTACCTACAGACACGGGCCACAATATTATATGAATTTTGATTCTAAAAACTAAACCGAGTTTTATGTGGATCAACCGCTGAAATTTATTTAAATATACAAAATAATTAAACTTTTTCTTAACGTTAATGCGATATTGTCGCGAACATCGGTGTTAGACCTCTCGATGAAACCAGTATGCTACTACTGTTGCCAATAATCTGTGCTCGCATATCATTCGTTCGCTATTTTCAGCGTTTGCTAAGTAATTAGAGGGAAAAAATATTTAATTAGCATACATGTGCGCCGGTTATGGCTACAACGAAGTAATGTCGGCGTGTTCGTACGAATAAAGAAGCCGTTTGGCTGAGCCTCGCAAAGCGCCTGAAACACCTTTTAGATTTTAATTACTTTATTTATGAATTTTACTTTTAATTAGACGCTAGTTTATTGAAGCTACAAGAAGTTGCTCGAAAACCTTTGCGGAGATTCAAAGTAATTAGTTCAGCTTCATGCTCAATTATAAGGCTTGTTCTCGTGAATATTTACGTCACGCTGAAATCTGAACGGTTTGTGAATTTCAACGTCTTTCACGTTTAATGATATAACATATTACTATAGAATTTGGTATATATCTTAATATATATAAATCTCGTGTCACAATGTTTGTCCTCAATGGACTCCTAAACTACCGAACCGATATCAATAAAATTTGCACACCGTGTGTAGTTTGATCCAACTTAAAAGATGGGTAGTTTAAATCTCAAATTATAGTCGCAATATTATTTTATTGCAAAATATTTGTTTATTATTTGATACAATTCTAACAGATGGCGCTGCGTTGAAAGTACCAACGTTTCACATAAGCTACAATTTAATGGCATAGCCACCAAAAAAGCATGGTGATCCCCATGACTGTTGTTCTCCTGCCGTTTACTTAGAATAGTTTACTACTATGTAATATAACAAAAACCTTAGCCACAGCAACGCTTGGCCGAGTCTGCTAGTATAATATATATAATCAACATATAGGCGAGTGAGATCTTCAAATAGACCATTATGCCAATTCTAAAGAGGCGAACGTTAGGAAAATCAACAATATATTTTTCATATGAGACACTGTTTCTGCTAATATTTTTGTGGTTATAACATCTTTACTTCAAAGGGCAAAATACAAATCGCTCCCAAGCTTTTAATAACGCAAAACATCGCTCCATGAATATTAATATGAAAATCTGTTTCCACGCAGTCTTAGAGTTGCCATTTATTAGATTATCATATTCAGGACGCCGGTGACGTAACTAATATTTCTCACGGGTTTGGCTTCGTTCATAAGAAAATTGCTGTTTGGCATCTTCACACACTTTAAGAATACCGAAGTAAGAGGTAATCAACATCTAAACACATCTAATATACACAGAATTAACACCCTTTTACTCATATTCACACACCCACAACCACTCATGCTTTACTTTTATTTTGTTTAATTTATTTTGTCTATTACTTTAGTTAAGTCATAGTATATAGTCATGTTTCTGTATATTTTCTGTCCGCGATGGAAGGTTGGCGACCTGGTACTTCTAAAGTCCTATAGGCACCAGCTCTCACAAAGATGGTCAATACCTGCAGCACGGAAACCCGCTAAATACAATACTGTGAAGAGGCAAATAAATTTATTATCTATTTATTAATGACATCGTACCAAAATACATAACTATCGCACGTTAGATGAGAACTAGGGAACAGACTATTTTAGGTCTCTTATCAAAGATTAAAGAAAGCAGTGATGGCCTAGTGGCTTCAGCGTGCGACTCTCATACCTGAAGTCGTAGGTTCGATCCCCGGCTGTGCACCAATGGACTTTCTTTCTATGTGCGCATTTAACATTTGCTCGAACAGTGAAGGAAAACATCGTCAGGAAACCGACATGTATTAGACCTAAAAAGTCGACGATGTGTGTCTGGCACTGGAGGCTGATCACCTACTTGCCTATTAGATTGAAAAATGATCATGAAACAGATTCCAAAATCTGACGCCAAGACCTAAACAGGTTGTAGCACCACTGTTTTAAATCAAAGATTTTAAAAAACATTCTATGACATGGCCATACGACGATTTCTAAATGAAAACTTTAAATAATAATTACTATGAACCAACAGAATAAATTTATCAGATATGGAACTCAATTTGATATAAAAAAAATTGAATAGATATTAAAATGCTAACAATATTGGTTCAAATCAAACGATCGCAAATCTGATCAAACATGGCGTGCAATATTAAAACCAATTAGTTCCACAAATACATGGTGTTCTATTAGTTTACAATCGATAAGAGAGCCTCTATCGAGTGTGAAGCGTACGATCATTCAATATTTTCATAATACGCCTTGTGAAACGAACGTGAAAACGTATTTATTCTATCACCAATTATTTTGTATGAATTCCCTTCAGAGATTGCAACTTTTGAATTCTCTTTGACGTGAAAAAGTTGCGCGTTCTAGCTATTCAAATACAGAGTTTCTTTAAAATAATTTGGTCTTTGCGTACGTACCTTCCTCTTGTGTAAGAAAATAGGGCGGGTATGACGCGCGTTTCATTCATATTAATACGTGAATTCATCCTCATTAAAACCTCATAAAACTTGACCTATTTAGATTTAATCATGGAACATTATTTGTGACAGAATCGGTTTTATGGAATCACCATAAATGTACTATTGGGAAAGGCATTTGTAAGCGATGCCAGTGAAACCCGAGCGGGTGTCGGACGCAATTGATCGGTAATCGCGTGGGGCGCGAAGGAAGTGTCGTAATGAGGTACACCTTCACACCTCACGTCCACCTCACACGGTATCGGGTTACTATGACACATGGCGTTTTGCTAATCTTGCAAATAAAAATCATTCTCTTAATATATTCCCGAATCAAAGAAAATTAAATTTATTCGCTCACCTATCTATAAATAAAAATGAATCCCTATTTCCCTTGGTCACGGCATCACGCTGTTGATTGTTGTTGTTGTGTTAGTTATTATATTATCAGGAGAATTTTTATGAAAGAAAAAAATCAAGAAAATTGTGCGGAAAAATTTAAGAATACTTAACCACCGTACAATTCAAACTTTTTTGACGTAACCCAGCGTTTGACATAACAATGACATAATGCGTGCTGCAAATATCGTCAGAGATATCTTAAACGGCTGGACCGATATGAATGATTTTATTTTGTATGCGTTTGGGTGGCACCCTGGATGGTTTAGATTCACAAATCTGCCCAGCAGATGGCGCTGCAGACGGTACTATTATTTGTTTTATACTAATCGCTTGAAATATCATGCAGGACAACGTCTGTCGGGTCCGCTAGTTATATATAATTAAAATATTATTGCGTATTGAAGCGTCAATGACCTCTGATTGTACAATACACGTAGTGTAAAATTGATAAGAGCGAGTTGTAATTACGAGTCGAGTCGAGTGCGATGTAACGAAGGTGCGAGTGTCAAATACTTAACTACAGTAATTGTTCGCGCCTCACTCGAGTGCGTCATTTCACTCTGTATTGTTTGTGTAAATAATTGTAACACCTTGTATACGCGTCTACGCTCTGCGAATTGTATGGGCTAACAAAAAACAATGAAACATTGCAAATTACGTCATGTTATATGTTTTACACGAGAAATCGGTGGTAGTTGGACTCCATGCGACAAGATGTTCGGGATCACGTAGGTTTCATCGACGCCAACTAAAGGAAGTTTTACTTTGAATTATACACAAATCGATTAAATTGCCGACTTGAACACTGAATAGTATATCTTAAATATGCCTTTTTTTCTTCCGGACTCATTCCATAAACTACTCGTATTATTTGGAAGGTGTTATTTTCACCTTTCGAGTGCCCTCCACTATAATCGGCGTTGTTTACCAAAAGATTGCCTCTCAACCGGCGAAGCGATTACAAGTTAGCTACTTAAGTACAAAATTGCACAAATAATGTTTGCACCCCAAAACGTGGACCCCTTTTCAGGACCCGAAAGCCTGCACACGTTGGCCGTTGCCGTGGCAACGGGGTCAATAACCCACGCCACGGTATGCCTTCTATGAAAATTCAATATTCTTTTTAGGCAATTATATAAATATGACGACTTTCTGAATGCTTTGCCTGAACCACATCATAGTATATCCGAAGAAAGTGTTTTCGTGAGAAATCCTCTTCGTTATCGACAACTAAATAATTAGATCCAGCAAGATAAAATAACATTTATTTTATAAATAATTTGAATTTATTTTTTATAAGAACTTTATGTTTTTTATAGTTATTTTATATTAACGTATCGTAAAACTCAAACTTACCCGTTTAATATAAAGATATTCACCTAGTATATTTCATATACTAGGTACTTATGGTGGCACCCAATGTAAGTTATGTGTGCGATTTTAAAAGTACTTATTCTATGCACTATCACTATCAAACGTCACATTTTGTAAGTAAATAAGGTAAAAGTGAAACAAAAACATTCGCGTGTCGGTACATTTGAACGAATGCGACCGCCGTGTTACAAACGAGCACACGGACAAACATACAAACACTCGAGATACCGAATCACGGGCGATTGTGGACCCTAACCGTGCAGTTCTTGTGGCATTAGAATTATAGGAAATGAAAAGTTAACGTTGTATCTGCGTCCACACGAATTCCATTTTCAAATTCTGCCGCGGAAAACTGGCTTTTCTACTCTACATGTAAATGCCAATTTCCTTTATAAAATTTGAAAACAGTTCAATGTAAACTTTATAAAACTAAAATAGAGCTCAAAATGAATTGCAAAGTATTTTCAGACAATGCGCCACGCAATGACGTTTCGATAAAGAGACCAATAGCCCTTTGCGTACGAGTGCGACGGAGAGGGGCGATCCCTGGGGAAGGCAATACTAGGGGTGCATTTTCGTCTGAAACGTCGGGATATAAAGAATCGATGTAGAAGACGTCGGAAATTTATTGTATTTTCACAATTTAAACTTTGCTTTTCAAACGCTTTCAATTGAATAAAAATTGCTTGAAAAATTGTTGATTTTTGGGTGTGACTTGAAAATTTCAAAGTCTTATGGTAACAATGCAGTGTTTGGGTTTCTACATCTGTTCGTCAAAATCATTCTATTTTAGTGGTGAAAATGCCGTGAATATATTATTTATTTAATGAAGATACAGATTACCTATCTTGTTTTATACCTTACACACAACTCCGGATTAAATGGGTTTTATAATAAGCGTATGCGTTGCTTCGTAACCGATTTTTTGTAAAAGTATTTTAATTCTTTTCGGTTTCGCTGTTCAAACAATGTTAAGTAAAGTTCTGCATATTGACTTTGTATCGAAATGACGTGAGATGACAATCGTAAGAGGTTCCACGACTATTTGAGATTTATATTCTATGCTAATGATAGAATGACCAAGGTTTTTGACAAATTAAAGTTTCATGTAGCAACTGCAAGTAGATGCTGTTCAGTGTATGAAGAGTTAGGGAACCTATCTAGCAGGGAACGGCGTGATAAAGCATTCCCTTTGCCATCGCGGCCTAGCCGACATACTTCCTAAAGATGTTACCACACTGAGCCCTAGTTTTAAAATTACAGGCGTTTGTTATTTTAATGGACTTAAATGGAATGGCTAATATTTAACAAAACATATAAGTACTTTTACATTAAAAATTTTTTTTTTTTTATGAATGGTATTTATGTTTACCAAAATTGTCATATATTTTAGAAAAGATAGCTTGTTACATATAGGTACTGTAGATATAGCATAATGTATGATGTGGTAAACTTTAATTAATACATACGATTGTACCACAAAAAACGGTTCGGTCGTCGATTTTATACTAAAATAATAAGTCCTGAGTACATACCTCGTTACAATGTCTCCTTACCACGAAGAAAGGCACACAATATCGTCAATCGTAAGGATTTGGAGAAATTGTATTAGTTGTTCCCAACAAAGAGAAGTTAGACGTACACTGATACCTTGCCTCACAAAAGTTCACAAAAACGCACAAAACACTCACTATAAAGTTATAAACTGAGAACGTAACTATTAACAAATATAATTAACAAAAAGGTATAAATATAAATGAAAATGCGTCTAACATAACCCGAGTAAAACTAAGAACAACGATAGTTTATGTTGTTTATTGAACATAATATAAAATAATCGATGCCCTGTATGGCCTTTTATATAGTATAATGTAAAGATATAATAATATAAGCGCTAAAACGACTGGTATACTCTCAGCTGAACTTTCGATTCGTGAAGTCTCCACTCAAATATGAGCCTTCTTATGACGTCATTCGCGATTCCTTAGCAATAGTCAAGTTGTTGTCAAAGCGTTCTTTCTTCAGCATAGAAACGAAGAGCCAAGTTATCGAGGTTTTTGGGTTGATAGCTACTAGAAAGGGAAATAATTAGGCCTATAGGCATGGCTTAATTTGTAATCTACAAACCCAATATCCGGGCCACGTCATGCATAGCCTCCTTACTTTGAGAGACGAGACTATGAAGACAGAGATCTGATAAAAAATGTCATTATTGACAGTTTTGTTTCAAATTCAATCATATCTTTTTGTGCCCCAGCGAGTGCCCATGAAAGGCTACGCTATAAGATGGGATTTCGTAATTGGTCACAGGTTTGTTTCAGTGATTTTTAAGTAATAATAATAATTATTAAATACCTACTGTAAACAACAGTGTACAATAGTTAACAGCAACTGTATTAAAAGAAGCAGGGCCCTCGAATGAGAGTCGCTCTTAACGTTTTTTCCTTCACAAAGCTTCTTTTAGTATGTTTGAAGTATTTCCGCGTCAACGAGCAGTCGCGAGGTTATCATACGCGGCGCTTTTGATGTTCCCACGAATATTCCTATAGAGGGATTGTGTGCTTTGCAATAGAATTACTGACGTCATTACGGTTTAGGCATTTATTTACTGTTTTCAAATGTTATTAGCATTATTAGATATTAGTAGTCGTTAGTAAGAGAAATGTGATGACATCTTCGACAAAATTCAAAATCCAGTGAAGCACTTCGCAAATAAATATACCCCAGACGCGAATATAATGTGAACAGAGCCATTCGACTGGAGCCAGTCAAAACATAACGTAAACGAACAAGCCTTTCAACATTTTTTAACCAAATCAAAAGAGTCAGTAAATTGTGAGATGTCGATATCATGAATTCCCTTTGAATTCTCGTTCGCTGCGAAAATAGTTTTCCAACTCAATAAGCAACTTGTAATATCAGTTTGTTTGAGTGACTGTATCTCTTGGGCTTATGTATCTGTACTTTAAGTACTGACTTTATGATGTTTCTAACTGCACCTATTGACTTGTACTCGGATTGACTCGTCAATCTATGAAGCAGCCGCGACGCGTTTCAATTTGTGTTATATTAGATCGTAAGCTACTGATGAAGCTACAGTTTCTTGATTTTATATTTTTTCGTCCTACCCTGCTGCTATTGCAAACGACGATTTCCTAAATTATATATTAACGAACCAAGCTATATCATGCGTAGACAAAGGTATGCTGTTTTATATTATTATTTAAGCTTAGATATTTTCTATTTATTTATTTTAGATATTTAGTTATGTCTAATATTACGCACACGTGCTCTGCAATCTGAAGTATCGAGTGCTTGCAGTTTTATTTCGTTGGAGCGCAACCAAAACCATAATATTTCAAATAAAAATATTCGATCACAGAACGCTCTCAATGATGCAATGGCATAAAACGCGTTTTTTGATAAATTCGCCAATTCACTAAAAACAAGTCCAAGTGAAAACGGCTCTATTACAGCCGGATCCTTTTACAAAATTGAACTATCAGTAAAAATATTTAGAATTGATCAAAAGTGAGGGAAATATTTTTTTAAATGTAACTCTAAGCTCAAAGACCAGGGCAATAGTTTTAAGTGGGCAGTCGAAGCAGCGCAATCAAAACGCGCGCGCTGCAGATCAAAGGGCCGCTTAATGGCTTTTAAGCGCGCTCGGGGCGGGCGGCGGCGGCGGCGGGCGGGCGGGTCGCAGCTTCAAGTAGTTAGGGCGAATTGTTGCGTACACTCGTTTTTGTTTCGGCCTCGTTGTCTAATGAAAGTCACTTGTGCTCGGCGGTGCCTCTGCGAGAGCCTCCGCTGATACGTGAGCACTGAGGGCCGCAGCCTCCTGAAACTGTTCCCATTCTAACGACAATATCTTCAAGTAGACTATTAGAGGACTCGCCTTTGTGAGACTCCGTGAATAAGAAACAGGGAAATGTCTTCCTGAGAGCTTATAGATGGACTTGTTTTGTTCTTTGTAGTCTTCTTGGTTATCTAGAAGCTATACTATTTATTGTATTTTAAACATCAATTGCAACGTGGTCTCATATCAACTAGTCTTCGAAAAGTGGAGGTAGGAATACGCTCACTGGGGTTGTTTGTAACAAGAAATTAACCACAGCGTACACTTATTCTGAACGAAAAATACGAAATGTTTATATTTATTCTTAAGGTTTTTACTTTATTAGTATAATTTACATTTATTTAAAGAGATTTCACACAAATATGATTTGAAACGATCTCAGAGTCTTAATATAACATAAATTACATAATAACGGTAATCGTGACAAATGTCAAAGGTTAAAGCAATCCAATTAAATCTATTTTGTCAGATGAAGTGTAACCCGATCGGATGAAAATTATTAATTGGATGTGATTCTTATTATCGGTGAGTTGAGCCGGTCGCGATTGTCAAAAAGAGTCTGTGCGTTCGTGAAATAATTTCGAAAATTCCATTTAAAGTTAAAACTCGATATTTTTATTGCTCTCAGACGACTGTGGCTATTGAAACGCAATCAGAAATATGAAAAGAATGCACGCTGCGTATTATTGTTGACAGATTGGGTACATATCTTTCTATATATATACAAGTGGCCAGCGCCTTCTAGGAATTGAGTCCACAGGGCATCAGACGTCTTTGTTGGCAAAGCGACTTGTTGGTCATTCATTCGACAGGACAACTCTCAGTCGGAATAGCTCGCTGTGAACTCGCGACCTAGATCCTTTCAGCTCATTTGCACTATCTCAGTTTGCCATCTGAATGTTCTACAGATATCATCCGTCTTACAAATCGTCTCTATGCTAACACATGTCAAATCTTTTCATCCCGAGCTAATGTAGAGATATGGAAGCTTTTAAGCGTAAAGTTGTCCAAATAGTGTATTATGACCTTCATCGTAGCCAATGAGTAGGTATTCCTTTGACTAGTTCAACTGTTACTTGGCATTGATGGAATCAGGAAGAAAATCACTAATTATAAATATTGTTTTGCTAAATAGCCTTTATGGGCTGAAGAGATGGAAAAGAAATATTAACTTGGGATGGAGCGACCTAAATGACTACTATTAATTGTTCGGTGATGAAATCTCGCCCCTATTTACGAATAGTTAAAATCGTAATTGTGAGAGGGTGACGATTTAGGGGATATTCGCTAATATTGACAGAAAACCCAACTTCCGGCAGAGCGCAGCACATTCCGCACAATTTGCCTCTAATTGCTGCGACTGTGTGCTCTAGTTATCTATACCACAAATAGACACCGTGTTCAAAATGGCATTAATTGTTGCGTTATAAATAATAATAAAAGAACTGTTGTACTTAAAAAAATTCAATTGTTTATTTAATTAATAGTATTGGAATCTTGAGCAAAAGGTGTCATGGGAACTGAAAACCTGATTTGTCAATAATGTAAAAAGAAATTAAAAAATAAGCTAAAAAGTAGTAAAAAGTGTGCGTCGGCCGGGAATCGAACCCGGATCAACTGCTTGGAAGGCAACTATGCTGACCATTACACCACCGACGCTGCGTACACCGAACGCGAAAATTGCCATTATTATCAACCTACTTATCTTATAACAATAAAATATATTTGTAATGAACATTGTTATTCAATTTATGTCTGCGCAGTAGTAATTTTATATTTCAATGAATAACTAGTTATTAAAACAACTAAAACGCAGTTCTCAGGTCAATGACGTCATCGGCACTAGAAGATTTCAAACGCTATTTTATGTAAAAACGCGACAAAGTAAGAACACTAGAGAGCACAATAGAGGTTGGTAAAAGTTCATATGACAGTAAATAGCGGGCTAATTAAAGTTGCACCGGCTCTAGAGTCATCTTAACCCGCGGCCGCCTACCTACCGGCGCATACCTAGACAGACAATGCCGACGGGAGAGGGCCACAGCGCACGCACCCGCCTCAGTGACATCACACGGTAATGTCAAATACATACAACAGGCCAGCTTTGAGTTACTACAAAATTTATATAAGTCATTTAATCATCAGTCAATTCATCGACACAAAATGTAACTCTAAAACATAAATCTAAGAAATAATTAGGAAAACCAAAGAAGAAGTTGCGTCTTACAATTTTGCAAACATTTGATCCTCTGCGCCTACGGTCGACTGTGGACCGCAGCATCTCGAGTGCGCGCCGTAATCAGAGCTAATAGAAGCGCGCGTTCTTTGATCTGAAACTCAAAGGGAAGGGCCCAACTCGAGACGAGCGCGACACACCGGTTAACTTTACAATTGACACTGAATTCGGACTTTTTCCCACCCACGCAGCCGCGATGTTTAACGCCTTTTCATCTAATATGACGATATTTGTATACTTAGTAGACTGAAAAGTTTAGAAAATGAAAAACGGCTTAATGTAGAAAGTTGCCAAGACTTTTATTGTTTTCGAAGTAATCTCCGTTCCTCGTCCATCATCGCATTCGATGGAATCTGGTTCAAAGCTTCCTGACGCCTAAATATTCGTGTTATATGGTTTGAACTTGACTCATACCAATGCCTAGGCTTGCCCGTATCTGCTAATAGGTCACTCTCTTATCTTCCTCTATCATGCGTCGCACAGCACTGATGTCATCTTCAGTAGTTGCTGTTAAAGGACGTCCCTCACGCGGATCATCATTGAGATTGCTACGTCCACGCTTAAACTCGTTAAGCCAATTGTAAATAGCGGCACGAGATAAGGCTTCATAAAGAAATACTAATCGCAGCATATCATAGCTTTGTTGTTGAGTAAGCCCACAACGATAGTCATAATAAATCATTTACTGAAAATTTTCTCGCGTTAGGTTAATTTTCACGTGTAACAAGAGTTTTAGATTTGCCGCCAATTCACAAAAACAAATGACAAATGAATACATTAGGTTACCAAAGAGTTCTAAAAATGACATTAAAAAAAGTTTCATTAGCAATGTTTCTAACTGGCCCGGTCTAAACATTTTCAGTGTACCGGCTTTGGAAATAAGTTGTCGAGGTAAAAGCCAATAATATTAATTTGTGATACCTCTTGGAGCATCAGCAGTCCCCATGTTATAATTAATTCTTTTGTGCCTCGATCACGAAGTGCGCCGGCCCTCAGTCAGCTTTCATTGTAGTTGGTTTAATTTGATTGTATTGTGATTCTAATCAATTTATTATTTTGTGAATTTTCTGCATCTAGGGTTATGCCACAACCGGTATCAATACACATGAAAAGCATATTAACTAGCTTATTACAAATAGTACGATAGTGAAAAGTTGTCGGGGTACACAGGTGCGGCAGGAGCCGATACTACATAAAGCACGTATTCTATTAATTTATCCGTTTATTTGAGCAAACAGAGAATCAATCACTGTCAAGCATACGATAGAGCGTATGTTTGTTCGCGATAATCCCCGGCTCGCCACTCAATAGCCGGATTATTTCCTGCGGCGTTACCTCTGCTGTTTACTTACACGTGTTCCGATAACAGACATTATCAAATACAAATTCGCCTTAAATCAACTTCCTTCAAATTATTCTTATCTCGAGCTACGATTTCCCAAACACATAACTCCACACTACAGGCTAGTGCCACTTCTGTGACTAAATAAGAAATTTATTAAATAAAAAACATCACTAAAGCTTTGGAGATAATATTCAGTTACCTTAGAAGCAGCTTACTTATCAAGATAGCGTTAACCTTGAACCATAAATAGTTAAACGGAAAGCAATTAAAAGGCGCAGGACGCCATTAGCGCGTCATCGGCGAGCTCCGACAGTGAGAGAATTATACCGACACACGGTAGAACTAATGTATGGTGACGTGCACGAAAACCAGATCGCCGTTTATAACTATCAGCGCTGCTTCAGCCCATCAATACATCTGAGCAAACAAACACACTTAAATTATGATTGCTCTACTATATAAATAAGGCCGGGGCACACGATGCTACGCAACGACTGGTTCTGAACAATATTTGTGTTCAAAAGTCAAAATCATTTATTCATATAGGTAACAAAATGTACACTTATGAACGTCAAAAAAGAAATATACATTAATTGCTTCTAATTTTACATTTACTGCCAGTTCTCAAATCAAGGGCGTAGAACGGAAATGAAGAACTGGCAATAAAATCTCCGCCACTCTTTTTAATCGCCAAGTTTTTTGTTTTACACAACGTTTGTAAGGAGCTGCAACCATTACACCATGTTCCACATGACATCTTAAGTAATAAATAATAATAAAACAAATTAAAAACAAAGATTTGTCCTCTATCAGCAGGAGGCATGGTGAAATAGGAGCACATACATTCTCGTGGGAACAACACGCAAATACATAGTCGGGTTCAATCGTGACTTGAGAAAAACAAATTGTATTATTACTTATTTACTATTTTAAGTAATGAACAATAGATGGTAACGAAAATCATCAGTCTACAAATATATGGTGATCGCTCAAACGGTAGCCTTTTAGAGGAAATAAAGGAACAATATAATTTATATAAACTTTCCCCGTCAACACACAAACCTTTTGAAAAGCGTGTTGGGTGTGTCAACGCCTTACAGGTGTAGCAAGTGAAGCTCATTGAGCGGCCCCAATTGCCCATTAACTTCATACTAGCCAATTCAAAGGTGTTCTAATAGCTTTGAGCCACTTTCATCAAGAAATATTACTCCGCTTTTGTTTACACTACGCCGTAGCTGCGCCTTGTGTGCGAATTGTTTTTATAACACATTTAGTAAGCGAATTTGTACAATCGGGTTATTTCTTTGCAAATGTTTTAATGTCATGACATTCATGTTAGGATATCTCCGAACAATCAAGAGAGCATTCATTTTGATTCCCATAATTATAGGTATAGGATAAACGCCAGGGCCTTAAATGCTATGCAATGCTCCACAGAATATATTCCGCACAAATGTGCAGACTGCAGCAAAGCCTCAAAATCCGGCGTATTGCGAAATTAACGCAACATGCCGTCACCACACTCCGCTCCGGTCAGATAACGTGCGAGCCTCTCCTAGGCCTGCAATTTCCGAAGTGTCACTCCGCACTTCCTGAGACCACGTCAAATCCAACATTTCAAATGTTGGATTCGCAACTTCATCTAATTTCGAGTATATATATATATATATATTATGATCTATATTGCGCAAGTAAAAAAAACTATAGTGTAAAGTAAATTTTAATTACAATAAAAAACAACTTTATAGTTTCGCGTTTAAAATTGATAAAAGAGTCGCCCCCGGGTGGGCTCGAACCACCAACCTTTCGGTTAACAGCCGAACGCGCTAGCCAATTGCGCCACGGAGGCATGTGAACACTAGACTCAAATTTAACATTACAAGTTTTAACTACAATTCAAGCTTGACAGAGATAGCAATATATTTTGATTTCATTACGCGTAAACCTGTTTCAAGCTTTTATAACTGGCTCAAAACCTCCGACACAAAATCCAGCAAAAAACACCCGTATTGTGTACCGAAGTTGGTTAGAAATCTCAAGACAAATCTACGGTGTGAAGTTGGATGGAATTTGTTAGTTATTTGTGTAAAGCTTACTATTAAGGTTATGTTGACAAGTTGAGTTTGTAGTGAATAATTGAGTAAATACCTAGAATAATTTACATAGTACTATCAATGTGTGTCTCTAGTAATGAATGAAGTGCACGGCATCCGTTTGAATAAGTGTGAGTGATAAAAAGTGATTTTATAACGATACGACGCTTGTTGTTTTTGTTTGGTAACAACTTTGCCTATAAAATATACAGCGGTTTATTATAAGTGAGTGAGCAAAAAGGGGAATTATTCTGAAAGTTGAACACATTTGCTCTAATAATCTGCGAAGAGAAAGGGATCTAGTTTAGTAGAAATGGCGAACAGAGTGACGGGGACCTGTTGCACAGCTTCAGTTGAGAGGGCTGGCCTGCCAGGGTTGCTGCGTGATCTGCAGAGACTATCTGAAGATCAAGACTCAGCAGATATCGTATTTATATTGGGAACTTCGGAAGAAAAGGTCTTCGCACACAAAATAATACTGATAGCCAGGTAAAAAAATTCCCGTACCGGGAATCGAACCCGAGCCTCCTGGGTGAAAGCCAGGTATCCTAGCCACTAGACCATACGGGATATACAAATTTGGTTGAAATATATTATTATAACGATTTTCGAGGATGTTATTTTTAATATAATTATTTATATTATAAGTAATTTTACAGAATTACTATTTTTCATAAATGTAAAAATAATTATAAAAAACTACTATTATTTATGTGTAGTTAAATTTGATTGCTACGTTGTTATATTAATGTTTCAACTAAAATGTAAAGTAACTAAATGTAAAAAAATATTATCGCCCCACGAATGCACGGTAATGGCGGCGTTGTGTTTCAAATGCAAATGAATCGACTCTCTGACGGCGAAACTTATAATTTGCCTAATGAAGCGCACCTCAACTTTGCTAATTATGTAAGAGGTACATTTATTAATTATGTATTCATCTTCGTATTAATTATTCAATGCTTTGTTTCGCGAAAAACACGCGACCTCCTTTACGTATTACGTTTCGACGTATAACTAACGCCATCTTCATTTAGTTTCAATAATTAATATACAGATCACACCATAGAGGGCGTAATGCCAAATGTTTTAGCTCCTATTACCAGTTCGTAAAATATCTCTAATGTAGTCAATACACTTAAATACTAAAGTGTGTCCTTTTCGCGTCACACCAGTTATAAAATATTCTAAAGGAAAATGGGGTCCGAAATCGTATCAGAAGAGGCGTTCGCATTAAATTTGCATGAGAATACCGTCCAGTAACATGTGGCGGTTGAAGAAGTGCCGAAACTTAGACAAGTTATGCAAAAAGTTATCCCGCTCACTTCGTATTTGTGAAGAAAACCTTTATATTGAGCTCGCGGATACTGACCGTGATGTATTACAAGTGCTGTCTTATAATTTTCTGTAATTTATTACATTTCTTCCAAAACTTCGAACAGAGAATCAAAGAAAAATTCTAAGCATAACTGATATGAGTTTTATTAGATATTGCTTTAAATTATAAGAGTAGCTTATATGACAATTTCTGTTTCACATATATATCTAAAATTTATTTAATTCTTTCTTTACAGCACAGAAAGACGATCTTGACTTGGTCACCTCAGTGGGTTTTATAATCTGTTTTAAATGACTTAAAGTTCACGATTGCAGCAACTAATAGATTGTATATTTGCACAAATGCAAATGCTTGTAATTGCACTCGCACCTAGTTACTTACCGCTGCCATAAAGCCTGCAGAGTGTATTCGTCTTTCAGGATCCGATTTTGATAAAACTGCAGTGTAAACCGCGGAAAGTAGAACAAGCCTTATTATACCTACTTATTTAATTGCAACTGAAGGGCTCGAAGATCTAGAGTCACGCCCTGACTCAGGTCGTAAGATTTAAGGGGGTCGAGATCTAGCGCTAAGTATGGCCCTTGCATGTAAAATCCAGTAAATCCAGTTTCAACAAGTAGTAAAACTCAGTCTTTTGACTTTGCTGTATCACTATAAAAGACATAGGTACGTCGATGTCCGACGGATAATTTGGTAGAAGCCAGTACTCGTCACCGCATAAAATTCTTAGCTCTAACAGTCAGAAAATATTTTGTGTAAACAAATAAAAGTCAAAGAAATGAAAATTTGTAAATTGACAATTCTGCGAATGTTCTTTTCGCCACGTTCAATAAAATCTCCGCCTTGAACATTTTATTTCCTCCGAGCAAATAGCGCAATCTCGACTACTATTTCCGTGTTTTGTTACTTTTAGCTGTAAAATATTACACAACCCAACCGCATTATAACTTGAATTATTTTAACTATTATTCGAAGATTTTTTTTAATTTGTTTAATTTATCGACATACTTATTTAGCTTTTGTTTTATATGCAATACATAGTTTCTGCTACGGCATGATACGGTAAAAATGGTACTCATACCTCCCCGATATATTATGTAGTATAAAATTGTTGATGTAAAAATACTTCGCATACTAATTTTATTTAAACATAGTATTAAGCACTAACTTTAAGGCTAAGAAAAACAATTCAATTTAGATCATTTTCTCATGTGTATATTTGTAGAGGTGTAAAAGTATACAGTTTAAATATCTTGCAATTATAATACAGTTTAATAGTCCTCGCGTGTAAAAATTGACTGAAAATATACAAATAAGAACTCTGATTGGCTCGACATTAGCAGCGTATAATGAGAAGATGAAAAATAACGTCGATCATGAATACTCTTCAATATCATTCGACTGAAAGCTGAAGGAAGCTGAATGTTCATTACAGTGCGGGCTGTAATTTGTACGGCAACTTGAATGGAGCGAAATTAGAATGTTCCTAGTATAGATGCCTTTGCGCTGGCAACACTGACGACTAAATTAGCGTCATCAGTCTATTTAGCGAAATAATTCTTGTGGAACGCGACACCACGTCTGTAGATTCGACTCACAAAGGATGTGAAAGTTTTAGTTATCTTTCAAGTAGTCGTTAGCTACGAAATCTATTGTAATTTTAGCGTTTTTGCACATTAAAGAGTGCAAAAGGGAAAGATGCCTCTGCGCCCTGATTAATGGCTGTTTGCTAACGCCAAGCTGTACACCACAGACTACGGCGATGCATTAATCGTTAGCCGGCTACGAGTTGCGACATTTCCAAACGTGGCGGACATTACGTGATCAATCATGGCGCCGATACAAATTGTGTTTGAGCATCCTTGACTGATTATCTTCTTACCGACACTTGTGCTGAGAACTATTTATAAGGTCATTATAAAGCATAGTACAAATTATGTTCCACCTGATAGTGGTAAAGTTACAACTTTAACAATTTTATGGAAAAAGTAATATTGTATCTATTGAAAATATTATATACTTTTGATAAAAATTGCGGCGTAGGGTTTCCTTATATCTATGACCACCGTGTATGGTTGGCTATTCGGGCAATTATGGAAGGATTTGTAAATTAGTAACAGCAAATATTCAGCACCAAAAACAATACGCGAAGCCACATCATTTGTGTGTGCTCTGTTGTCGAGCAAAGTTTGTCAGTTTGACGTTTCCTTCCCTGAGATTTACCGCGCGCTGACAGATTCATTATTGGAACAAAGTGTCGCATTTAAACTTTGCATAAAACATAAATACATGTCATTTTCAATAGTCATCACAATAATATGAACATAGTCATATAACGTAAAATATAGATTTTTCGTCTTTACGCATTACATATTAATTTTTTTTAAAGTAAAATAAATCTGAAAAAGATTCATTGTAGTGTACAAGTGATAATTATTGTAGTTTATCTACTACTAGAGTTTCTTTTGGTTCCGATAAAATTTTAAATATCTTTTGTCTATGTTTTTATTAGATATATTCAGATGTTTGTCCGTATTTCCTTTTTAGCTAATATTTTTTTCATTATTTCCGATAACGAAGTGATCAAAATTATTATTATGAGAATTGCTAACACATTAACCTTTATCAAAAAAAAAACACAAGTGAATGTAAAAATTCAGTTTAAAATAAAAAATTGTAACCTAACAAATTGAAATAATAATAATATATTCACAATATTATATAACAATATCCACATTTTATGTTATATTATAATAATACTTGTAAACAAACTAGGACTGATTATTATAGGACATACGATAATGAGGTTCGAAATTTAGTTTCACTAAATATTTCGTCAATTCACGATAAGTTAATGAGTCTATTCATAAATGCTTAATATCTATATCTATATCTATATTTACTTATATAAAAGAAAGTCGTGTTTGTTACAACACTTATAACTCGAGATCGGCTGGACCGATGTTAGTTATGTCTTTTTTGATGGATTTTTCTCCACTCCGAATAGCAGAATAAGTAATAAAATATCGGATAAGTTATCGAATAACAATAAATAAATTAATTAATTTTACGAATGCACACGGCATGTGGTGACATTTGTTGACAAAACTACGCATCATTTTACGTCGAATTCGTGTCACTTCAAGAAATTCCGAACTTGAGGTAAATGAGGAGATGCATAACCAGGCTTTGATCTTGATCGAAAACATGTGTTACCTCATCAAAAAATGTTGTAAAGCAGAAAGTGCTTTAACATGCAGTATCGCAATATTGGCGATAGAGAGAAGAGGCCTAATGTGTAAAACTGCCATTCTTCTTTTGCAATGGCAAGCAATAAAACATTTCTCTATTTGCAAAAAAGTTATCACCTTAATGAAATCCTAAAATAAGTTTAACTAAAGTAACAACGATATTATTATTAAGGCGGAACGAAGTTAGCCGGGTCAGCTAGTATTATATAAAAACAATAAAAGCCTTCCGTTAGGGCAAGCCAAGACATAATATGTAAACTTACTTACATTTACAAAATCGCCTAGTCGTGTTTATGGACGAAGCAAGACCCTTTCATAGAGTAAAGAATAATTTGATTTGACGAAATAAGATTACCAATATATAGCTCCTTAAAATTACAAATACATATGTAATTTGAAGTGTCTAATACTCTACTGGACTATGTGAAAAATTTGAGGGTTTAGTGCTGCAGCCGATTTATCTAATTGAATGTTTAACGTTTTACATTATCGATGCTGAAGTACCGGAAAGAAGTGAGGAAGATTAATGGACAATGTCGGATATTTGGGCGTCATCGGAGACGACGAACCGCGAATTAATTACGCGCCGTGTGATTAACGACATGAATCTGGTGATCAACACCAGTAATCCCTGATGTTTATCGTGTTCATCTCTAATAACTCTAATAATTTGGACGCCTATCTTCACTACATTTTGTACAACAATACTAGTAAAGCACTGTTAAGACAAAACAAACGATTAAATAAAATGTCCCATCGATTAAACCACTCGCTACCACGACGACTACCTTTGCTTAACTTACAACTCTTATAAATAGTTAATAAGCGTTCAGGGTCCGCTTAGCGAACCGTTTATCGATTCTTTATTACATGATTAAAATTGCTGTAAAACTTCTTAAGCGTTCTCACGGTGCATCAGATTTGAGTTTATAATTACTAAAGCAGGATACAGGTACCACCTATATTCTGGATAATAATTAAAAGTAAATAATTTGTCAATTTAAAGTTAAATACACTGGTTGCAACATAGCAATAGCATAAAACTCAACATCCGCTACGATATTTTCTACTTTTAGAATTCCTAGCTCTATAACATAATGCTGAAGCGATAACAATGGCTTAGTCCTGCCATGTTTGCAACTTCTATTAAAGTAAAGCAATAATTAAAAGTACTCGACTCTGTTTTCATTAACTCTTGTTTTGTTTTGTGCAGATGCAAAAGTTTCCAGAACACAAAGCGCGGCGAGGTGTGTCGCATCCCAGGGTGCACAGTGACGCCATCTGTGGGAGCGCAACCCACGCCCGTGCGGATGTCACACGTTCAACCGGAAACGTTTCGGTTGTTTATTCAGTACGTCTATACTGGAAAGGTGCTAATATTTTAATCTTATTCTTCACAAAGAACTAACGCAATTGTATTCTAAATTTCATCCTTATTTTGGTACTGAAGGTTAAGCGCCATCTGTCGCCAAATAGCGCCATATACTTACAAATCTTTTAAAATTTAATACATTTCTTTAGTTTGAGATTTTTGCCATAAAGATAACGTAATATAATATTCTCTGTGAAGCTGTTATTACAAGATTCGAGAGTATTTGAAATGATGACGTTAGCCGCGGACCTCGGGGTAGAGGACTTGCGAGCGGCCTGTGAAGACCACGTCACGTCTACTCTAAGTGTTGAAAGTGCCTGCACTTTACTTGCAGCTGCTTTGGAAATTCAAGATCGACCAGGTTTGGCTCATCTAAACATCAATTTCAATATCATCTATAAGTGCGATGGTGGTGTAATGGTCAGCATAGTTGCCTTCCAAGCAGTTGATCCGGGTTCGATTCCCGGCCATCGCACACTTTTTATTCTTATAAAGAATATTATATTAAAGCCCTTTCGCTTTGCTCATCAAAAATGTTTTATAAATACTTCAATATTAACTCGATTCGGTATAATATTAATATTGAATTATTATTAATTTTGTAAAATATGCCGACATACACAGAACTTGTCAAGTAATAAAAATAAGATACATATATACGAATAATATATAAAAAAAATATTTTTGCGTGTTGTTGAAACTAGAATATATTAGTATCCCAAAGAAAAAATTGTTTCCATTTTTCTGCGAGCTTCATAAGTTTGACATTCGACTTGAGCGTTGACAATTGTTCAGATTCGGCGTATAATAATTTTGCGGAGTATATATTTCTTCTTGTTAAGTGTCAAAACGTTAAACCCACGCGATATTGTATACCATTACCAATGACAGTTAGTCTTGTATAGTCTGTAGTCTGTACTCTGTAGAGTAAGTAAAAGTATAGACAATAGACATTAGCTGTAGACAACGGTGAACGGAATTCACAAAATAGACGCCGGTTCGCGTAAATTACAGCTTTCTTCAGAGTTCAAGTAAATAAGTATTAAATAAATTAACGAAATGGCGTACAAAGGCCCACCAAAAGTTCAAAAAGTGATGGTGCAGCCCATCAACCTTATCTTCAGATATCTACAAAACAGGAGTCGTGTACAAATTTGGCTGTACGAAAACGTAAACCTGAGAGTGGAGGGTCACATTGTTGGTTTTGATGAATACATGAACATTGTACTTGACGAAGCCGAAGAAGTTCACATGAAGACTAAGAATCGAAAACAAATTGGACGTATTATGATGAAGGGAGATAATATAACTTTGATACAAAACGTGAATCCGACTCCGTCTGGATGAACTTAGGTTATAAGTGATGGACATTCCTAGGTCTAAATAAATTGAAGTAATACAGTTATGGTGAACTTACTCTCAGAACTTGTGTTATTTTATAATTAAATATAAGTACCTTAACCAAATCGGCTTTTATTTTATTATCAAAAACTACTATATATTCAAATCCCAGTTTTAATCACCAAAACAAATTATTACATTAAGATTTACTGTGCTACTTTACATAATAGCTCCGATAAATTGATTTGATATTAAGATTGAATTATTTTGGGCAAGGTGGTAAGAGTGCATCATCATTTATGGAGAGGTGCATAGCATTTATTGGTGATAATGCAGCGGAGTGTGTCAAGACAAATGCATTTCTCAATCTGCCTAAAGAAGCACTTGTAAAACTCATCTCCTCGGATTTTGTAAGTAATATATTATGATTTCTACAAAGACTAGCAAATATATGCCTATGTCACTACCTCACATCTGTTGTAATAGGATAAAAAGTTGACAATTTTGTATTTACCTTGACCTTATAAATATAATAATAAAATAAAGTAGAAACTTGTTCTAATCAACTTTCTTCAAACTGCTTTTGTAGATTAGGGTTCTCGTACAGATAATGTCCTACAACAATATTTCCTTAAGAAATTATGATGTGTACATTAAATTCTGTGTCAGTTGTGTTTAGAGGAAGAAGAAGTTTGGCGTTGTGGTCTAGCTTGGGCCAAACAACGTGCTGGAGTGACACAACCAACTGCACACTGGACAGAAGAAGAACGAGCAAGAGTGTGTCACCATCTTGCACCACTAATGCACCACATACGGCTCCTGCTTATTGGTTAGGCATGTTTGAATTTATAGCTGATTCACTTTATTTCAATGATTCACAACTTGCAAATCTCTTCTTCTCTTCTCTATAAACCTTAAACATGTATTTTAGTAAGTATTGTTAAAAAAAAGTTAATTATGTCATTTCATATGCAGCTAGTTCTATTACGGAATTATTTTAGATAGTGCAGTGTTTGCGGAAGAAGTAGAGCCAACTGGTGCGGTGCCGATGGAACTCTCCTTAGAGCGTTACCGACGTGCGGCACTCCACGCAGCCCGTGCAGATCCCGACAAACTCACTCAACCCAGGTATAGCCTATATCTACTCACACATATCACAATTGACGATAAAACAGAGTATTGTTTGTTCAACTTCTACAATCAGCTTATATTGTATTATAACAAAGCGTACCAAATCCAAGACCGTCATCGCACTTGTGAGTGAGTGCCCATGGGCGGCGAAATCACTTATCGAGTAAATAACTTACAGAACTAGATAAAGCCGACGTTGCAGTCAACCAGTTAGTCAACTCTATACATTCCCAGAAGTTCGCAACTTTACTTTTTGGCGTTTTACATTTCATTAATGGCTAGTTTATACTGTACACTGAGTACTGCACTGCATATGACAAGTAAGACGCGGATAGGCCGCCTATTTAATACAAGACTAGTTTCCAATGAAAGAAATAGAATAAAGAAGACGTTAAATTTAGATTTGTTGCCGATTTTAAATAAAAGCGAATTTTTTTGTTTTCTCTTAATTATGTAGACGAACTGTTCAGTCAAATCATGAACTACATACCTATTATTTTGAATTTTCAGGCTTGCTGTAAATATGTTTGCCGGATCTGTCATCCTACAACAAGACAAAAGTGGTTTCCAAACAGTAATTAACAGTTGGTAATAATTATTAACCTTGTACTTTATAGCTGTAGGTATATTAAACAATAGCACAATAATTGTTTACAGTATTATTATTATTACTTGACATGATTCTTTATAGAAGATGGAGTTGGTATTTTTTTCTAATAAGCTAGTTAATTGACTGCAGATGTTCAAATAGAACAGAAATTGTATTAATACTTCTCATAACATATCTTGTTTAATGGCAAGACTTGTAAAATTCAAAAATAGATACAAATTATTTAGAAGGAAAATAGGTATTAATTAAGTATTCAAAGCCATGGACTCCAAAACTTAAGTCTAAAAGCTAAACAAATTAAATTGGTTGGAAAAGTCCCTTAGTAACAACAAATTAGCGACTGACTCGGTTGCTTAAGAAACAATTATTGTTATTAAAATAAATAATCACACCAACTGGTTTTCTTAAGTTTTGTTACTATGTTTATTATACATACCTATGACTTATAAATTTATTACAGGTGTGGAACACCAAAGCAGTGTTGGAGGCTGGTCTTCAGGGCTTCAACACATGGCTTTTCTGCGCAAGCTTTTCATTCACATTGTGATGGAATATCACCTGTCTTATTACTCGTACAAGTACTAGAAATTTATTAAGTTTTATTTTACACTCAAAACTACAAAATGAATAAATAGCTATTGGAACTACAACCTGTGTCGTTTACTAGATCATTTTTCTTCATAGGCAAGTTGCTTGAGACACACTGTCAATATTTCAGTCTTAGACATGCTTTGTTTTTAATAACCTTAATTCATTTTCTATCCCCGGTGAAACCGCGGTTAAGTACTTTCTTTACTGCCGAAAGCCGAAGTTTAGTAAAATTTAAATAAAAGTAACATTAACAAATATCAGCAGGCATAATAGGACAGTCATAAATAATAAAATTTAAAAGAAAATTTTAATATGATTTATTATTATCTAAAGCAATGTTTCAGTTGTCTCGGGGGCCGGTGATAGGTGGTTGGTGCGAGACGGGGTGGGCGAGTGGGGCTGGGGGTGGTGCAGGAGGATACATTCCCGCGGAGAGGGGGCTCCTCTTCGCTCTCACCGACCCACCCGCGCTGTATACGCTCACCAAGAAGGCGTTTGCGCTCTGCTACCATCCAGAGTATGTATCATTATTCTTTTAAGGGCATATGAGATGTTTAGCTTTAAGTTTAAAATCTTACTTTCATGTACTGTCGACAGATGCGGACCAATATTTGGCGCCGGAGCAGACTTACTGATCTCTAATAATTGCAATACAAATTCAGAGAGCTACAGCAACCTCCACTCTTACGGCGATTCGTTGTCCCCAGCCTCTCTAACACCTGAGTACATCTTCACCGTTCGGGACTACGAAATATTCACTATTAAACATAATTAACTGTGTTTTTCATATATATACATAAAATATAAATTTTGATTTATTGTTATATTCTGTACACATTTAGAATAAAAGTTTTACATACGAAATTGCTGAATAAAAAGTATTTTTATTTTATATATCATTTTAATGATGATTCAATTTGGAGTATCTAATTTCATATTAAATTCAATAAGTATCTTTATACTGTTACAAACAAATAAAGGGTTTTTAAAAATATATACAATAATTATCTTTTTTTTTTTTTATAAAACGGGGCAAACGGGCAGGAGGCTTACCTGATGTTAAGTGATAACGCCGCCCATGGACACTCTCAATGCCAGAGGGCTCGCGAGTGCGTTGCCGGCCTTTCAGGAATCGGCACGCTCTTTTCTTGAAGGACCCTAAGTCGAATTGGTTCGGAAATACCTCAATGGGCAGCTGGTTCCACAAAGTGGTGGTGCGCGGCAAAAACTGCCTTGAAAAACGCTCAGTTGTGGAACGGCGGACGTCGAGGTGATACGGGTGGAATTTCGTACTCTGCCTCGACGTCCGATGACGAAACTCAGCTGCAGGTATTAATCCGAACAACTCCTCTGAACACTCTCCATGGTAAATGCGGTAGAAGATGCAGAGTGACCCCACATCTCTACGCAACGCCAAAGGATCAAGCCGCTCGGAAAGGGATTGGTCATCAAAAATCTCGTTTTATTATGTTTAAATAAGCTTTGCCTGGAATAGATTTCATTGAAACTGGCATAAAGTTAAAACTATTGCCATAATATTAAAAAAAAATAGATTTCATGCAACTGACTACGCATGAATTATGAAATCTATTCTGAGCAAGTGACATGGGATTAAGTATTTGATTCGTAATTTGATTAGTTTTTTTCAACCATAGCCCTTAAATTAATATGACAGCCACATTAAATTAAAATATGTATTTAATTATATTATAGTTAAGTTTAATTACATTTGTACAGAGAAAATATGGTAACTTGTATGTAAAATCATCAAATTAAAATTGACACTAATATGTAGATTACATCATCAAGAGAAACATAGGGCTTACATCTGCGGAAACAGCAGTCATAAAGAGAGAAGGCGACATAGATCGGGATTAAGTTTTTTTTTGGGCGGGAACTCCAAAAAGAGCGCGCGTACATTTTAAGTTTTTATTAATTTTATTTTAAATTTTAGTTATTTTAGTTTAAAATTTAGTGTAAATATCAGAATTTAGAGGTGGTGTCTGTTGGAAATGGAGGGTAACGAGGGGGGCGGGGATAACCCGCCCACCTCAAATAAACGTCCTCGCGTGGAGGATCGTGGTGGTGACTTCAAGGAGGACAATAGAGTTGGCGGTGGCGGTGAGCGAAAAGACTCCTATTTACCGTTTTTCAAACCTAATTATAAAAGACTTTATCCCGAAAACTCAGTTAATACTGACTTTAAAGTATTTGTTGAATCTACCAATAAGGATAGACTGGGCAACAAGAGCCCCATATACTTAAATCACATTTTTTCAACTGAAATTAAAGGTGTGACGGCAATTCAAAGAGTGAATGCCAGTAAAATTGCAGTTATATTTAAACAATATAATACGGCAAATAACTTTATCAACAATGCATCATTCTTAAAAAAATACGACATGAAAGCTTCCATTCCTGCTACGCAGATAGAAAAGACAGGAATCATAAGATTCGTTCCCACTAACATTTCAAATAAAGAGTTGTACAGTAGGCTAACGTCAATTTATGAAATTATTGCAATCAGAAGATTCACAAAAAAAGTTGGTCATGAATATGTTCCTTTACAAACTGTAAGCATCACATTTCTATCCAATATTCTACCAGACAATATTTAATATGATTTATTCTCTTATAGAGTTTTTGATTATATACCACCGTTACGGCAATGTTTCAAATGTTTCAAGTTTAACCATTCAGCAAAAATCTGTAACGGTAAACAAAAATGTTCAGTTTGTGGAGGTGAGCACTTATATAAGGAATGCGACAAGCCAACTGAAATCTGTTGTGTTAATTGCAGCGGACCTCATCTAGCTATTTCAAAAATATGTCCAATTAAAATGAAGAAAATTATGGAAAAAAAGACTAAAATTACTTATGCAAGTGCTACCTTAACTAAACAAATAAATGACAATGACTTTCCACCACTACCAACATCAAAAACACCTGTATATAATAATGTAAATAAATCTGTATATAAATCTGTAAATAAGCCTGTATATAATTCTGTAAATAATCATATAGATAATGTAAATAAACAACAAGACATTAAAAATGAAATTGTCTCTAACAATGATGTACTTATGGCCCTTGTTCAGACATTGGTGGAGCTAGGCAATAAGGGTGATAATTCACCTACTACAGTGAAAATAATTAGGGATATCTTAATTAAAAATCTAAAATAATGGATCTAGGTCCTACACAGTCTAAGCTATACAACATTCAAAGTGCCAATAGTAAAAAACCCCTGCTCATTCAATTCTTGAAACAACAAAACATTGATATATGCCTACTTAACGAAACGTGGTTCAAAGATAACACATTTAAAATACCAGGTTACAATATTTATAATAAAAATTCAAAGAATAGTCATAATGGTGTGGCAATATTAATTAAACCATACCTCAAGTACAATATTATTAACACTAGATTCTATGAGGACATTCAAACTGCTGCTCTGAATCTATCAACAGTAAGCGGTAGTTTGACTGTTCTTTGTGTTTACTGTCCACCTACTAGTCGTCATATCAGATTAAATAGATTACATAGTATAATTAATAATCTTCCAAAACCAATATTTGTAAGTGGTGACTTTAATGCTCACCATATAGCATTTGGTTGTTTATCTAGTAAGAGTCGAGGCCACAGCTTATTTAATATTATTGATGACTTAGATTTATGCATTTTGAATGATGGTAGTTTTACAACTGTCAACCAACCCAGACGAAATCCTTCTGCTATTGATGTTAGCTTCATCAGTGCTAGTCTTGCATCTATGTGTGAATGGTCTGTACATGACAATGCCATGGGTAGTTATCATTACCCTACAATAACAGAAATATCCTTAACTATTGATAAATATCACATTGGTTCACCAGTAGACAGATTTTTATATAAAAAGGCAGATTGGACTTAATACAACACTCTTTCCAGAACAGTTTTCAATAATTTTATCATAAATTTTGATGACCCTATATTAACTTATAGTGCTTTCTGCTCTTGTTTGGATACATTAATAACTATGACAATACCTAAACTTTCAAAATCAAACAGTTTCAAAAGTAGATTGCCCACACCCTGGTGGAATGATATTTGTGAACAAAGTGTCATTGCATCTTATAATGCTTTAAAATTATATAGAAATGTACCATCCATAGAGAATTATATTAACTATAAAAGAAAGGATGCACAGAAAAAAGAACCATAGCAGAGCAGAAAAAAATTGGTTGGAATAATCTAACTAATACTTTCAGTAGAACAACACCCATTAGTAAGATTTGGAATTTACTTAAAATCTTTAAACGTGTTAAAAGTCATGTAGAGATGAATTCATACCAACCTTTTTAGATAACATAACAGATAATAGTAATTTAAGTGAGACTAGTAACCTGAATATTTATTTTAACTTAAACAATGACAATCAAAATTCTAAATTTTTACTTGAACCCTTTACTTGGTCAGAATTTGCAATAAGTTTACAATCTAGACGTAATACAACACCTGGTATGGATGACTACCCTTATCTATTGATTAAAAATTTGGATGAATCGGCTCAAAAAATATTTCTAGACATTCTCAATCTTCTTTGGCTTAACAACTATATTCCACAGGCATGGAAAACACAGTGTGTTATTCCAATACTTAAACCAGACAAAGCACCAGAATTTGCTAGCTCATATAGACCAATATCTTTATCTTCATGTCTTGGCAAAATTTTTGAATCAATGTTAAAAGTCCATCTTGACTGGTATGTTGAAGCTAATCACATCATTCCCAATGTCCAATATGGCTTTAGACGAGGGCGAAGCTGTGCTGATAGTTTCATCTCTTTAATATCTGATCTGAAACATGGGAAGGAAAATAATTTACATACTGTTTGTATATTCCTTGATGTTCAAGGTGCCTTTGACAGTATAGATCCTGGTATACTTGTGAAAGTTATGTCAGGGCTGGCAATACCGGGACAACTCTGTAAATGGATATATAACTTCTTAAATGAAAGGACAGTGTATGTAAAACACAATAATATACTATATGGTCCAAAATCTGCCTCGAGAGGCACAATGCAAGGTGCTACCTTATCCCCTTTATTGTATAATATTTATACTAGTGAAATTTGCAACTTCTTAGACAATGTAAACAATAATGTAAATATTTTACAATTTGCTGATGACATCGTTTTGTACAGTAGTAACTATAATTTACAAGTAGCAACAGACAGTATTAATGTAGCTTTATCCCAATTGTTTTATTATTATAATGACATTTTACATTTAAAAATTAACCCATCCAAGAGCAATGTTATGATATTCAGCAAGGATACACCAATCTATAATGTTATTTATAATGGTGAAATTATAAACAAGGTAACCAATAAGAAATTTTTAGGAATAGTAATAGATCAGAAATTAAATTTTGAAACACATATTAAACATATTTCCAAAAATGCTTTAAGAGGTCTTAATATTATGAAATGTCTTGCTGGAGTATCATGGGGTGCAGACCCCAAAATACTATCTTTAATATACAAATCGATTGTCAGAAGTCATTTTGATTATAGCTCCTTAGCTTATTTAAATAGTCCACATGTAAATAAACTTGATTTATTACAGAACAAGGCTTTGAGAATTATATCTGGTGCAATGTGCTCAACTCCCATAAGGGCCATGGAAGTTGAGACAAAAGTTATGCCATTAATATTAAGACGACTCTTACTTGCACACAGGTACTGTCTCAAATTACTATCTTCTAATAGTATGCAAATAGTTAAAAAGATTGCACCACACCTAGACATTACTCCTTCTTAATTATTAACTGGAATAAGTCTTCTTAATAAATATACAACACCTTTGTCCACAATATATCTGGAAATAAATAATAAGTATAAAAAGACCAGAAAACAGTCCCTTTGGCCATGTTACTTTAGCAGCTATCACTCCATTTCACATTCAGTAAATACTATCTCAAGTACAATTAATAATAATGCTGATATGATGCAATTCTTGTCACAAAATATTAGATATTACACTATATACACTGATGGCAGCAAAGGAAATAATCACGTTCATGCAGCCTTTTATGATTCAAATGCCAAGTTTTCTCAAAGCTTTGTTTTGAATAGATCTTGATCCATTTTTACTGCAGAGGCTTATGCCGTTTATCAGGCTTTACTGCAAATTAGTGTAATTAATAATTATAAATACTTTTTAATAATAACGGATTCTTTAAGTCTGATAAAGAGTCTAAGTAATGTTTCTGTAAAATATAAAACCAACTATATTTTGACCTATTGTTTAAATATCATCTTAAGAATGTAAATATATATTTTATGTGGGTGCCTTCACATAAAGGCATAACCGGCAATGAAAAAGCTGACAAAGCTGCCTGCATGTGAGGCTATAAACAGTATTGACGTTACAGACTCAGTATCCGTATTCCGTTCCTTTTACTGATTATTTTCTAAATATTAAGGAAAACATTTACACTCTGTGGACAGAAATGTGGAAGAAAGACCAAGAAAGTGGTATGGAAGTATCCAAGATAACATACCTGTTAAACCATGGTATGACAAATTGAAATCTAGTGAAAGTAGAGATTTCATTACAACAATAAACAGATTGAGATTTGGTCATAATATTGCGCCGTCACACCTAGCAAGACTTGGGATTGTTTGAAACAATCAATGTAATCATTGTCAAGCAGAAGAAGGAACGATCCACCACATTATTTTTGATTGCCAAAGTTTTCTCATTCAAAGACTTGTGCTGGCTAGTGAACTTAGTGTTACCAATGCATATAAGTGTGTTTCTTCCTCCCGCCCGCCGCTCCTCAACGTTTTACTAAAAGATCCAACATCCTATAAACCTATTTATAATTACATAAAAAATACAATTCAAACAATTTAAGTTATTAAATTTAGTGAAGTGAAGTTAGTGTCGCCAAATTATATGAACAAATACATATTCCAAATAAGTCATGACTTAAAGGTCTTTGTTACCAGGTCATAAAATTAAAAAAAAAAAATAAAGAGAGAAAAAAAAAGTGATATTATCTGTAAAATTTACGCGCGGCGACGCGATCAATAAACTTATTTAAGAAAACTTGTAATAATTATCCCTCTTTATATAGTCAAGTTTCACTAGCAAAACTTATTAAACTATAAAAGTAATTAAATTAATAGCAATTTTGGATAAAGTAAATTGGAATTAGATTAACATGCATGTGAAATAAGGTCAGTGTAGTGGTCGTTGTATTTTGTTTTGATTTTTGTACTCAAAATTAACAATGCATCGTCGAGGTGGCAAGCGAATCCGAATGGATGATCCTCCTCCGGAGTACGTAAATCCTATGACACCAGCAACTCCTATGACGGACTATGGCGGGCAATCTGTTCATGAACCTAATCCTTCTAATATAAACTATTCTGGGTTTAATGCTGGAGCTCCGGTTAATTCAACTGCTATAGAAGCCCCGAGAGAAGAGCCGGACGAGCATGAGGACGAGTTAAGGTCACCTTCACCGGCAATTACAAAACGCATAACGCGAAGCAGGGGTAGAGGTGGTGACGGTGGCTATGTCGGACGATTAGCAGAGTCGCCTCCGCCGCCCCCAGTTCGACCCAGACGCGGTCGAGGTGGTCGTGGCAGAGGCCGAGGAAGAGGTGGAGCTCCACCACCACCTGCATACTCTCCACCCCCAGTTCTCCTGCCAGGCGATGATGAAAACAGTTTATATAATCTATTGCGATTTAACAAAACTGCAATTCATGTTAGTATATTAGCTATATTGTAACAAAAACATCTACAAGTATTCACCAGTTCTTGGCTGTAACAAAGATTTGAACTACAAAGAATCAACAAAATTCTCATCATACAGAACTTTTATCTACCTGTAATACAATTATAGACATGACACTCTTATATTACACACTACCTAGTTAATACATTACACACAGCTGTACCTAGTTAATACATTATTTCCATGATTAAAATAAGTTTTAAAGTATCTGTGAGTACTTTTAGGGAAAAAAAGTTAAAAGTAAAACTTAACCTTTTGGTATGTACTTAATTGAACATAGTCAAAATCTGTAATTGGCCTTAAGGCACTACTAAATGTAAGCTGTAGTAATATAGATATAGGCTGTAGATTTTGGATCCTTAATAAGTATGTATGTACAATGTAACCAACTTTGAAAAATTACCATGTAATTTTCTCTTGTATATTAGCAAGTTGTTGACATGTGGATTGAGGAATATAAGAGCAACAAGGAAAGTGCACTGGTGCAGCTCATGCAGTTTTTCATCAATTCCTCTGGGTGTCGAGGAAAGGTCACACCAGATATGGCTCAAATGGACCATACACTCATCATTAAGAAAATGACTCAGGAGTTTGATGAGGTATTCTTAAAAAAATGTTTATCAGAAATTTTAGAATTTTCTCTTTAAGTTCGTTTTATTACTACACGGAATGAACTTGCTTGCATCTTTATTTCATTAAAGATGTGTTTATTATAATTGGTAAAGGCAACTAATTTCAGTGTTTTCTTTCTTTAGTTGAAAATCAATTGAAGCAAGAGCTTTTGAAATTTTAAATGAGTAAAGCTTAATAAGTTAGTCAAAATAGTCTATTGTCAACCTTAATATAAATGTTTTTTTTTAATACAGTACCTATTAATGAAAAATATTTTTTTTTTACCATATTGTAGTTCTTCTGATTAGTGTTATGTTCAAGAGGGACTGGTGACTTGTAATAACAGGTTTTCCCAACCTTTTTCAAGCACCAGTCTCTCAGTATAATATATAGCTTTAAGCTTATTGTCAAGTTTATTATTAATTAAATTAATTACAAAAAAAGTGTTTGTATTCTCTGTAAGTTTGAAAAGTAAAATTCTTATTTGTATCTAGGAAAGTGGTGAATATCCTTTAATAATGTCGGGCCAGACTTGGAAAAAATTCAGAGCAAACTTCTGTGAATTTATACAGAAATTGGTAACAATGTGTCAATACAGCATCATCTATGACCAATACCTCATGGACAATATCATCTCACTGCTCACTGGGTTGTCTGACTCTCAAGTTAGAGCATTCAGACACACTGCAACATTAGCTGGTGAGTAATAAAGTCACGTTTAATTAATAATTTTCACATTTTACTAGCTTATTTGTGTGCTTTCAAATTTAAAATGTAAGTAACACATTTTGAATTGAGGTTTAATACTGTGCTGGTGTAAGTAGGTATTTAATCACTACATCATACTTAATATATAGCCAAGTTCGTAGACGTTAAATCAGAACATCTTCAATAACTGTGTTGTCTGTTTATGCCTCTTTTTGCAGAGAACGCAAAGATTTTACCAAAAATGTCTAGCAGACTATCTCTTCTAGAATTTTTTTTTTGCGAATTTATAAATGATAAATGACAATAGTATAGCTTAGCTCATAGCACCTACTCTATATTTGGAGGTCTCACAAGTGACTATTATCTATAGTGTTAAAGTTTTTAGCAGAATAAAAAGGAATCTGTTCATTAGTTGACAGACACTTAGTGGTGTTCTGCTCTAGAAACCTATGAATTGGTGCGAATACTAGCTTTCTTCAGAATACAATGTTCATTGAAGTTAAATAGTTCTTTAGACAATTTATATTAGCATTATGTCATTTATGACAATATCCAATAGCTTATAATAATATTATCAATGAGAATGATCACCCCAGATAATACTGCCAACAATAAACTTATTCATATTTGAGAAATACCCAGTCTAACCTCAACTTCAAATGCCAAACGGTGAACTGTATAAACCCTTACAGGTATTGAGCGCCATAAGATTTAAAATCTCTGTGTAGATAAATGCACAATCTAAATCATTCAGTGTTGTGATATATTTTCCCTGCTGGTGCAGCAAATACTCCATTTAGTGTCGGATACGTATCCGACTCTGTTGCCGGGTAGACTGTACTCCTTGAGGCTTGAGGTAACACACAATCCCTTTCTTTACTACGAGCCTCAACAAACTTTGGAATTGCACCATCTTTAAAATGAATACTAATTGACTTATATTGCTCTGTCCATGACTCTTGTACCATTAACACTCTGACTATTGAAGATACTGTGATTATTTTTAGACTTAATTAACAAACTTGTAAAAAGGCTGTATGTTAGCCTAATTTCAAGCTTTCTCATTAATTAAAGAAAAACATGTTCCAATATGTGATTAATTTAAATAATTACCATTTCCCCCTAAGCAATTTATTATTTACTTCTTTGTATTTTTTTTTAATGAGGCCGTTTTTGTTCTAACATATTGAATGTTAGAACATGCTAGCGATGCGTCATACTCGTGAAATGCTGCTAGTTGTGGTGATGTTAGTTGTTTCGACTATGTATTTGCGTGTTGTTCCCACCAGAATGCAAGTGCGTGCTCCTATTTGAACATGCCTCCTGCTGATAGAGGACAAATCTTTGTTTCACGTGGAACATGGTGTAATGGTTGCAGCTCCTTACAAACGTTGTGTAAAAAAAAAAACTTGGCGATTAAAAAGAGTGGCGGAGAGTTTATTGCTAGTTTTTTTCGTCCGTTCTACGGCCTCGATTTGAGAACTGGCAGTAAATGTAAAATTAGAAGCATTTAATGTATATTTCTTTTTGACTTTTTTCGCACTGACAAAACGAAACTCCCGCATGGACCTCACCACATCGATAACACGCAATACCTTATCACTTGTGGAAGTAGAATATAGTATTTCAAAATTAATATTTTTCTGTAATGCTATATTTCCAGTGATGAAGCTCATGACCGCCCTGGTGGACGTGGCGTTGCTGACCAGCGTGAACTGCGACAACTGCCTCCGCCAGTACGAGGCCGAGCGGCTGAAAGCCCGAGACAAGAGAGCTTCCGATCGACTCGAGGTGTTAGTGGCTAAGAGGCAGGAGCTGGAAGAAAATATGGAAGAGATCAAGAATATGCTGTCTTATATGTTTAAATCTGTCTTCGTACATCGATACAGGTGCGTCGGCACACGCGTGGTGTGGTGTGGTGGTGTTTCTAGCTTTACGCTGTTTAATCTGTATAACCTGGACATTAGAAAAAATAAGATTTTGTATTCGTTTGAAAAATAATGTTTCAGGGACACGTTGCCGGACATCAGAGCCATCACGATGTCCGAGATCGGAATATGGATGGAGAAGTTCCCGGCTCACTTCCTGGACGATCTCTACCTAAAATACATCGGATGGACTCTTCACGACAAGGCGAGGGCCGCTTTTGATTTTCGGCCTGCGGTACTTCGATTTCCCCGAAATAAAGTCTCACTTCCGTGGCCTTCTCTACCGAACAGGTGGGCGAGGTGCGTCTGCGGTGTCTGCAGGCCTTGCACCCGCTGTACCAGTGCGAGGAGCTGAAGAGCAAGCTGGAGCTGTTCACCAGCAAGTTCAAGGACCGCATCGTGTCCATGACCCTCGACAAGGAGACGGAGGTGGCCGTCCACGCGGTGCGACTGGTCATCGCGATACTCAAGTGGGTCCCGCTTCGGTCTCGGCCGGCGACGAGAGGCGAAGCCTGACCGCTGTTCTGTCGCAGGATGTACCCCGACGTGCTGACGGACAAGGACTGCGAGAACGTGTACGAGCTGGTGTACTCCTCGTGGCGCTCCCTGGCGGCGGCGGCCGGCGAGTTCCTCAAGTGGCGCCTGTTCCGCGACGACTTGCCGCCGCCCGAGGCCAGGTCGCGGCGCGGCAAGGTGCGGCTGCCCAACACGGGCCTGCTGCGGGACCTGGTGCAGTTCTTCATCGAGTCCGAGCTGCACGAGCACGGCGCGTACCTCGTCGACTCGCTCATCGAGTCCAACCCGATGATGAAGGACTGGGAGTGCATGACCGACCTGCTGCTGGAGGAGGCCGGCCCCGGCGAGGAGGCGCTCGACAACCGCCAGGAGTCGTCGCTCATCGAGCTGATGGTGTGCTGCGTGCGGCAGGCGAGCACCGGGGAGCCGCCCGTGGGACGCGCCCCCGCCCGCAAGCACCCGCCGCCCAAGGACGCCAAGGTCGTGGCCGAGGAGAGGGCCAAGATGACGGCGCACTTCGTGGTCGCCATCCCGGCGCTGCTGGACAAGTTCAGCGCCGACCCCGAGAAGCTCACCAACCTGCTGGCCGTCCCGCAGTACTTCGACCTGGAGCTGTACACGACGCAGCGCCAGGAGGGCAACCTGCTGCTGCTCCTCAACAAGATCCGCGACATCGTCTCGACGCACACCGAGGCCGAGGTCATCGAGACCTGCGGCAAGACCCTGGAGGTGCTCTGCAGCGAGCAGTGCGCCGTCTACTCGCGCTGCAACGTGGCGCGGGCCACCGTCACCGACCACTGCGTCAACCGCTACAAGGAGGCCGTGGACGACTACCGCAGCCTCATCGAGGGGGTGAGGCACCGCCGCCGCCCTTCCGCGGGCCCGCTTCCGCCCGCTTCCCCCCGCCTGACCGTCCTCCGTCTCTTGCAGGGCGAGACCCCCGACGCGGACGAGATCTTCAACGTGGTGAACTCCCTCCGCAAGGTGTCCATCATGTACATGTGCCACAACCTCAACGACACCAACATCTGGGACTCGCTCTTCGAGGACCTGCCCAAGTGCCTCAAGAACAACGAGACACAGATGCCCACCGAGGTGAGCGGTGCCCCCTACCCCCGTCGTCCCGTTCCCCCGTTCCGCCGACCCTTAGTCGTCCCGTTGACCGAACGCTTTCGGACAGGCGTTGGTGTTCGTGGTGCGTTCCTGCTTCTACTCGCTGCTGTGGGCGTTGAACGAGGCGGAGGAGCGGGGCGTGACGGGCGAGGCGGCCTCCGCCCTGAGGGACCGCCTGCGGGCCTACGTGCTCCACTGCCAGCTCATCGTCGCCGACGGCCTCACGCTGGAGCTGCGAGAGGAGGTATTCGCTCGCTCGGGACGCTCTCCCGCGTCGAGTCGAGTCGCGTCGAACGTTCGATTTCTGTTGGACAGGCGTACGTGTCCCTGTGCGACCTGCTGATCTTCTTCGCGGAGCAGGTGGCCCTGGGCGACTCGGCGCTGCGGCCTCTCGTGCTGGAGGCCGACTCGCACCTCTGCGACCTGCTCAACGCCGCCGTGCAGGAGTTCGTCTTCTCTCACCAGAACTACGGTAATCGCGAACCGTCTCAGCTCGTCGTGGTCGCGGAGGGGGCGATCTTTATAACAAATACACTTGTTATAACGTTCGCCCCCGATCCCGAATATATGGGGGCAGTAAATTCACTCAGTTTCGAGTCTAGTCGATTCCGTAAAATCTGTATTTTTTTAAAAAGAGTAGAAGAGAGTCGTTCGCCGACAGCGTGAGTCTCGTTTGAAAAGTAGAGACGGGCGAGACTCGCGGTGAGCGTCGCGGGGTCTCGGGGGTCGCGGGGTCTCGGGGGTCGCGGGGTCGGGGGGCGGCGGGCGTAACTCGGGTGTGTCTGTTTGCATGTCCCCTCGGATGCGGCGCGTCTTCGCCTCGCCGGTAAGCCCCTCCGCCGTCGCGACGCATTTTGCCTTAGTAATGTCCGCCGCCCGCCGCCCGCTCCGCTCGCCGCTCGCCCGCGCGTTACTAAGGGAAAATGGTCGCGGAGGCGGTCTCACGCTTTTTGTGTTCCTTTGCGCTATTGTTATATTCTTCTAGAAACGCTTTTTAAGTAGAGCTTTAGTTCGGCGGTTCTCGGCTCGATTCGCTCCGAGTAGTGTCGCTTCGCCCCGTTGCTTCGTTTCCGAGACGGTCGGTCGAAAGTCGGTCTTTCGCTGACGCGAGCCCCGTTGCAGACGGCCAAGACGAGAGACGCATCGAGGAGCTCCACAAGCGCCGGAACTTCTTGGCCGGGTACTGCAAGCTGATCATCTACAACGTGGCGCCCGTCCGCCGAGCCGTCGACGTCTTCAAGCATTACATCAAGGTATCTCTTCGCTTTCGCCGACGTTCGCTTCTCACTCGCGTCCGAGCGCTTTCTCACGAGTGACTCCGCAGTGCTACAACGACTACGGGGACATCATCAAGGCCACGCTGAGCAAGGCCCGCGAGATCAACAAGCAGAACTGCGCCCTGGCCATGGAGCTGGCCATGCAGGCCCTGTACGCCGACATCAGAGCGAAGCATCCGAACCCGCAGCGGAACTCGCCCGAGCTGCTCGAGCTCAAGGTGACCTCCTCTCTCTCCCCGGCTCGATTTGTCGCGTCGCACGCTCGTATAATGACGCCGACGACGCGGGGCTTTCAGGAGTTGGCGAAGCGCTTCTCGATGATGTTCGGGCTGGACGCCCTGAAGAACCGCGAGGCGCTCGTGACGCTGCACCGCGCCGGCATCTCGTTCGCGGCGCTGGAGCCCTCCGCGGGCGGGCAGCCGCCGCCCAACCTGCTCTTCCTGGAGCCGCTGGCCGAGTTCTGCGCCAAGCTGCTGCGGCCCGACAAGCGACAAGTCCTCAGGGTACCCTCGCCTCCGTCGTTCATGAAATATCGTATACCTCGAACCCACATTTATCTCTGCCTCCCTTCCAGTACCTGGACGCCCGCTTCCCGATGCAGTGGGCGGAGGAGTGGGCGCCCCTCTTGGCCTACCGCACCGCCCTCGTCACCGACGCCCCCGACGACCGGCCCCCGCCCGCCCGGCGCCACTACGCCCGCAGGAACAGTGCGTCCTCCTCTCCTACCTCGATTCTTTTTTCATATCGTATTAAATATATTGACACGCGCGCGTCGATTGCAGAGGGCCAAGCGGAGGAGGACGAGGGCGACGACAACGCCGAGTCCGACCAAGACGCCGGCTGAGCTGCCCCCGCTTTTCCGACCGATGACCCCATTTCCATAATTCACCGAAGAGCGACATACACAGTACACATACGTGCAGGAGATTAAAAGATCGAGGTCGTCGTCTTGACCTATTTCTACACCTTTGAGGTTGTTATCCAGTATCGCATTAGATAATAGACAATAGATAATAAATATGTTTATATATAAATTTAACGGATATTTTTGTAATAAACATTTTGGATTAACATAGTTTTATTTATTATCTTCTTGAAATCCAGCCGCGGATCCTTTGTGAGATGTGAATTGTCATAAAGAGTCTTTCTCAATGTTCTAAAGGTGGGTACAGACTGGTGAAACGTAAGATGAAATGTATAATTCTGCCTTTCATTGCATGTTCGCTGCAAGCTTGGACGCATAGCGCGCTCTTAACGCGCATTCACTACGAACCTCCCGCGTTCGTCTGTTAACGCCATTCTGCCGCGAACACGGCCCTTCGATACACGTTTTTAAACCGGTAAATCACACGAAGCATGGAGTCCGAAGACCACCAAGAGAAGACTAACAATTTTGCTATTGCATTTTTCTACAGTCATTGACATCAACTTTGCGATTTCCAAGATTTTTCTTAAAATAGTTTTCATTTTGCGGGTTCCACAAAATTTCACGAACTCTGTACGCATCTATCAAGCAAAATGCCTTTTCCTCACTCCACGCAGTGTCGTCCTCCATGTTCGTTGCGTGCACGTGTTGATTTCTAAATGACCGTCCACGTCGGCTGCTGCGCGCCCCTTTGTGTTCGTCGAAAAACCGACAAATCACGGATCGCTCCGCGCGCGGCTTGTAATGCTCGTAGCGTGCGCGTGAAATGCACATTTCGCGCGCACGAGACGTCCAAACTATGAGAAATTGTTACAAAGTGTGTTACCTTTCATTAACATTGCAGCAATGTGTACGGTGAATTCTTTCATTGCATGACACATTGCATGTTACGTTTCATCAGTCTGTACCCACCTTAAGAATATTCTGATGAAACATTGCTCTGGCGATAGTGGTGCTATCGGCCGGCCCTCGTATGTTGCGAAGTTGCAACATATCATTGATATGCAGGAGGACCGGGGTCGGCATAGACCTAGCCTTGCGTTCACCTATGACGACCTTGATGTTCCCATCGGAAATCCAGTTGCATAATTACTCGGGAAGCCCATCGGCTGGGACCTTCTAAAGAAGTACCAGCCGGCGAGACCCCTGGACTCGATTGCCTCTGCCCGACTACGTGTCGAGTAAAGGATAAGCTGAGCAACCACGACGAAAGCCATCCAGCTAATCAGCCGGTGGCTCTCTAGGAATTCTAAGGAGCTGGCTATTAGAGACGGATCAGAGCGATCCTCTTTTTGAAGTGAAACTACTTTAGGCGCATTAGGGTAAATTTTTTATGGAACGTCACGAAGATGTGCAGCGTTTTTGTCGAAGAAGAGGGAGAGAGCGGTTGAGAGAGAGTGAAAAAGGCGAATTAACCTTATAGAAATTCTATTTTTAAAATTTCGTAAAGAGAATTTATGAAATATTAGCATTTTATTTTTTATGCAAAATAATTTATTGAAATCTCAAATGACTAATTGTAAATTAAAATGCCACGTGTTTTTATTATCGAAGAAATAAATTAAAAATCAAATTTATTATATGCATTAATTTTCGATACTTTTACTATTTTAATGACAATTAAATTCCTATCATATCTTCCTTTTTCCCTCCCTCTAAGTCTCGGAAATCTAAAGTTTTAGATTTGTATAAATATGAAAAAGAGTTAAAAATTAGTTTGCCAAAGAAGTTTCGCTTCTGACATATATGTATTATACTTTGTACGCACGCAATTTTTTTTAGGTTTCGGATGTATTGAATCGGTTCGGGACTTTGCCGAGCGAGTACAGGTACTGGGAAAAAGCGCGTTAGGACTGGGGCCAACACAGGAGCACAATTGATGGGATGCTATCAGGCCCGCTCCATTTATAAATTTCCCAGGAAGAGACAAGTTTTGCGGATAGCACGTTGCCGAAATATAATATCAGGCAGCGTAATAATGTCGGTGGTGCTTTCCCTTGGTCATCCAAAGTAGAGTTCGACGTAAAGAGACAGCCCAGGATATCCGTCTCTTCGTGGTCAGTGAGTCATAATCCCTGTGCAGTGGTGGAAGTAGGAGTGACAGAAATTCCCTTGGATAGCTGTGGCAAGAGACTAGAAGGCTTGAGTCCCCGTAGGGAGGCGGGCTAATTTTGCGCCAAATCTGGCTATGTGCTGAGTCTTAGTGATTTCCCGTTTGAAGGAGCTGCTATAACTCAGGCAAACGACAATCGCATCACAGGATGTCGCCGCTTCTATCCAGGCTCTAAAGCATTCTCCCTTTCGACGCAAAGCCGCCTTGCGTGTAGAGAGGCTTAAACCATGGCTGGGACTCGCCACCAATCGGCACCGCAGAAAATGGAATAAAAAGTTCCATACTCTGCAGGACCACCTCGGCGACAGAGTCAGCAATGGGCCCCCATGCAAGAATGCAATAAAATACGGCATCCAATCCCAATCTGCTGACTTGTAGTGTCACACGCGGTGACAGCCCTTGAATCGAGGTGGTGGAGGAAACGTGAACGGCACAGTGCTCCGGACCACGCAACGATCCTATGAACCCACTGACGGGTCAACAGAGACGAATAAAACATAGGTATATAACAGTAAGTAAGTCATTTTGATATCCTTATTGCCACTCATTCCTCGTTTTCTTTATAATATTGATATTTGTAGGAGTTTTTATTTCATAGGCAATATAAGAACTCGCCTTGTCTAGTGACGTAACCATTGTTTCATGATTTGGGAGTTTCTGCCAGAATTAAAAAGGAATAATTAATAAATATCTGGTCACAGTGGCCCTCGGCGACCACGGTCCAACACAAAAACAAACACACAAAAACACTTTACTTATCTGTGTAGTTAATAGTTTTATTCTTAGTATTACGTACTTAGGCATTGTTGTAAGTGTGCAATGTACACCCGTCCGTAGTTCATTTAACATTATTTATTTATGTATTGACCGTTACGATTATGAAATAAGAAGTATGTTGTTACGCAATGCCGTTCTGCATACCATAGTATAAAATTCATCTATAACAATTATATAATATGACGTCGCTCGGAAAGGAAGTTATTGGGCGGAATGCGTTTCGCGTCATAGAACCAAGTTTTCCTGCCTCTGACGCGGCGGAGTCCAAGATTGTGTTCCAGCTAAAACCCAACGTCAACTCTGTTTGTTGCTACATTCCAAGCAAGCTTTTGTTTTAAGGGAAAGGGAAAGAAGTCAAAAATGTATTTAAACATTACGCATTGCGTTTCCCATAAACCACATATTACGTCATGATAATATAAATAACCAGCTAGGTCTGTCTGTGAATGGAATGTCCATTTGCAGTTATTTTAAGAGTACTGTTGCATGGCATTGCTTTTAATCGTTACTCACTCACATATATTCTTGTAAACTCTTAAACAAAATTTTTTTTTGTCCTGGCAAGCTTTTGCTTCACAGATCGCATGATTGTGACGAGCCCTGTTTCCAGGAGGAGTAGGACATACGGGCTTCGTCGTCCGCACGACACATCCGAGGGCGAAGGCCGACCGAGGTCCGAGCAAGAGACTGCGGCCCTTGCGTCGATCAGAATGCTATGAATAAATACTTTTCAGTTATTTTATGCATTTATTTAATCGAATACCATCGCATTTAATTAGCGGGTTGAGATGACGCCAAATATATTATGACACATCAATTATGGTCCCAACCGTAAAAGGATAAAAAGCAAATCACAGATAGAAGGATAAACCCCAAATTTCCTTTTAACCATTAAAATGTAGTTAAGAAGGAAAATTTGTGCGCTTTCCTATATCCTGTATTTTATGAATGAGCTCTCGGCGACGTCATAGCCATAGGAATTATTACATTTTTTATCAAAATCAACCAGCCGTGCGATTCTGTCACTCACGTCATTTTTGGAATCTCATGGTATTCTGTTAAGCAATTTCACATTACGTCTTGACAAGCGGAGGGAGCTTGTAGTTTATTGTTTATCAGAATGCCAAATCGTAAAATGACTGCTTCACGACTAATTTGCCGCTGCGAAAACCGCTGTGAGAGTTCGAAAAGTGAGTTACAGAATCGCAAGGCTGAGGTTTCGGTTCTAGTTGTCCTAACAGAGTTCATTTCTGTTACCAGCTCTACACGTTTTTCGATAATAGGAAATGAAAATGAAGAGTGCATGTCATTCTAACATTACCATATTTGGTTTGATAAAGTCGAGTCAATTACGTCAAAACTTTAGTTCACGCACGCGTGGACGTAGGTGATTCTCAAAATTAACAAATACAATAATAATTAATTGAACGTTACAAAGGAATTAAATAACGGCTCGATTCGTCATCACGCTAACACGACCCGACGTCCTGCTCTGCGTGTGTCATGTCTGACTTTCGATTCTGATGAAAAGTCCTCATCGTAACAACATACAAAAATTATTTAAACATTTTGCTATTATTCTTTTCAGTATTGAAATTATCTTAAATTAGCGAAACAAATTAAATCAATAATCATAATAAAATCAATTTCAACCTAACTATTGTCTGAGAAAATCCTAATTGTTTTCCCTTATAACAGAGTTCTGTGCCGCCCAACCAGTGGCGTAACAATAGGGTGGCAGGGCTGGCAAAATGCCACGGGCCCCCGACCTAAGAGGGCCCCTGCCCAAGAGATAATATGTTCTATGGACGAATGTGAAGTCTCCAATAGGCTAGGGCTAGCGTGGGGACTACAGTCTACAGACCATTCCCTCTCGCCTAAAAGAGAAGGCCTATGGTCATTAGTGGGACATATACAACGAGTAATTGAGTACGCTGAAAATCTCGAAGTTTATTAAAATTCAACTGAGTACAACGTGACGATTTTTACAGGGCCCCAGATGGTATAGTTACGCCACTGCGCTCAACAAAACAATTTCTGTTACGTCGAGAAAAGAAACAGTTAGAAAACTGTGGCCCATCTTGATCACACGTTGTCCATTATTGCGCGTTGCGTGCTTTTAATGCTATATTATGTATAATAGTTAATAATTTCGAGTGTCGCGTTGCCGTAATTAGAATTGATATACGAAGGGTGTTAAATAAATAATTACTTAGTGATAGTGCGATAATAATTATTGAAAAAAAATATACTGTCAGGCACAGCCCATACGTTTGATATAATAATAATATAAGCGTCAATAATTTTTCTTTTATATTTTAGAATAGAAATCATTCGTTTGCGTCGTGTCGGAACGTGTTCTTAAAAATGGGTAATATCGAAGTTCGCGCGGTAATAAAATATCTCTGCTTGAGAGTGTTTACTAAGGTGCTGGTAAATCAAGGCTTAAGAACTTCGGATCGTCGTGTTACTGTTTGTTTTATAGCAGAAGAAATAAAGATTTCTATAGAAACTGTCCATGAACTTCTATGAATTTCTCTAGAACCTATACACAACCATTTAGGTATAAAAAAAGTGTAAGCACCAATAATAATAATAAAAGCCCGTTTAATTCCAAAAAAATAAAAAGCAAGTATACCTATTAGCTTAGATTTGTTACATACATTTTATAAATTTATTTTTCTTGTAATCCTAATATCCTGGCTTCCTTCAGTACCATGGACGAAACCCCATCACGGGTAAAGGCCTCCTCCAGCTTTTTCCAAATATCACTGTTCATGGCTTTCTTTCTCCATTCGCTTCCTGCTAATGCTTCTATTTCTCTTATCCACCTTTTTTGAGACGCCCTCTTCTCCTTCTTCCCTTTTGTCCTTTCCATATAGTGACTCCTCACGTAAGACTTCGAATTGTTGGAAAATCCTTTTTATTCACCGGAAGTGTTATTACTAGGAGATCAAGTTCCGAGAGATTTCTACCTATTTCCGCGGTTACAGAGGCTATAAATTTCAAGATGATGACGGAATGAAGAAAATGAAGAATGAATGAAAAAATAATTTAGCTTTAACCAAAATATACACAAAGTCTACTATCTATATAAGCGACTATGTCCAAAAACAGGATAACATTTAATAAAAGAAAATTACGTAAGAGCCATTACCACTTTTATTGAACATCAATACAATATCGAAAGATGTACTTTTTACGGTATATCCAATGGTGAAGTAAAGCTTATGGTTAATCACGACGATTTGATTATATATATTCATTATTATTTAGTGGACTTAAAAGGGGTAGTGTAGAAAGTTAAAGAATGAAGAATCAAAAAGAAGTGTTATCTGTGGCGGAAGTGGGCGGAGGCAAGCGGTCGTGGGCTGGCGCACGTGTGCCCCGCCCGCTGCGTCTGCGCATTTTATATTCTCTTTTGCAGAATTTATATATAAAAAAAATATTTTGATCAGGAATAACTTAAAGATAATGGGAAATACTTGCTCTGTCGAACTCGTTTAGGTTTTAGACACTTACTTATGGTAATAATTCCAGATTACCTAATCTGGAATTATTTAGTGCAGCTTCTCATCAATTAAGAGAAAACGACGTGATTTTTGTTGTGTAGTCATAATTAATTCAGTTTCATGTACCTACTGTGTAGCCGTATTCAAGAAGCGCCTAATATATATATATATATATAAATAAATCTTCAATCTACTATTCTACTAGATAACAAGGATTTATTTCATTAACTCTCATGAATAACTCATATGACTCATGTTTTATCTCAGTTGATAGATTAAATCTGTCCGTAAAAATTAACTGATGTATAAAGTTATCAAGGTTTGTTAGAGCCAACGGTACGTCTTTGCCCAAAATTAATCTCTGACCTATCCTAACGCCAATGATAATTATAAGATTCGCTTAAGATATTTTTTTTATAGATCAGGGGGCAAACGGGCAGGAGGCTCACGTGATGTTAAGTGATATTGCCGATCATGAACACTCTCAATGCCAGAGGGCTCGTGAGTGCGTTGCCGGTCTTTTAAGAATTGGGACGCTGTTTACTTGAAGGACCCTAAGTCGAATTGGTTCGGAAATACTTCAGTGGGCAGCTGGTTTTACATAGTGGTGGTGCGCGCGATATAGATAAGTATATTGAAATTTAATGGCTGACAAAATATCAGAATATGCAGCGATAATGGCGAACGAAATAGTGACGAAAAACTCATATAAACTATGACTTACACGAGCGTTGATAAATAAAAATAATTACCTGGGATTTGATAAAATAAATTCGAATTGTCGCCCTAGTAAGGAGTTCACGATGCCTTAGGTGCCTCGTGCCTCCACGCGAAGCTGCCCTGCATTCGTCCCGTCGGGGTATGGGAGTTATGAAGTACGAAGTGGCCCTGAATTAATTTTAATCATTCATTGTTATTAAGTATATAGAGATAAAGCTCACAACGTAGAAATAATTCTACGTTACCAAATAGAAATTCGGTCCTGATGAGTAATGAGTAATTTTCACATAGCTAATCGGTATATGCTCGCGCTGTTTTAGAAAGATCTAAAAGATAAATATCATTTAGATAAATTATCACAATCTGATTATTCACGTTTGTTTATTCGGCATGACTCGCCTTTCTCACATACACACAGACACAGTCTTCATAGACGTTTAATTTATATATTATCTGCGGGAGATAAACACCTAAAACCTAGTGTGTGTTTGTCTGTATAGCATCGTGATTTGCGGCGTATATTTCGTGATAAAATATATAATCGTGTTGAACAGTCTTGGAGATGTTCTGTGTGTGTGTGATGAATATAACATTTGAAGCATCTTATTTATTATCTTGAGAGCGAAACACCGCTTACGCGTTTCATGAGAGGTTCTAATTATTTAAATATTTTTTTTATTAAACTTTAAAAATTAACATAAATATTACTCAGCATTTATATGGTTTGCTTTACAAATTATTTGATGTTGAAACCTATGATCTAATAAGCGCATCTGAGCTAAAGCTTTGGTAAGTGAACTTCTTTTTTAATGCATTCGTCAAATTTATTTTATGTATCTTTACTAATTAACAATAAGGAATATATTATAATGTAGCGTTAAAACTGTAACTTTAGCTTTTTTCTATTCAGTTTTGTGAACAAGTTCAGTTAAAAAATAAGTTTACGGGTACAGTTTAACTTATTGAACAGTCTAAAAATATAAGACGTAATAAAACCTTCGCTTTTGGATTTCAATACTGTGAGTTAAAACCCATATTTAATTACTTTTTAAGCCAGAGTTAGTATAGGGTGACTCATTGACTCTCATTTAATCTCAAGTCCCACTCTCCACAATTATATTAAATTTTTTATCACTTGAATTAGCAATCTTATAATTATAAAACATTCATAAAGATATTATCTTGTGTTTGTGCGCAATTGTTACCGAACTAGCTGGTGCCCGCGACTCCGACCACGTGGAATTTATAGTTTATTTATTTATTATTTCGATATCGCTTGAACCACCCAAGCTGATGCTCGGTTGACTCAAAAAGAGAGACAAAATTCAGAGAATTTAGATGTAGTATCATTTTTTTATAATTATTATAACTTAGGTAATTACTAATCAAAGACAATCGAATCCAGAACTGTTAATCTAGCGTTGAGCATGCGCTAAAGAAACCTGAGGTCGTTCGTTTGAATTCTGTTTTATTGTTATTTAAAACATTATAAAAATGAAATTTATTGGTGCTATTATTTAAAAAGGATTGTGGCTCCGTCGGATGTTGATTAGTTTAAATCATAGACTACATTTATACATATTAGCTATCACGAACAAACCTGCAGCCGCGTACTACGTACGTCTTTTTAGATTAAAACACTTAAATGACGTTTGCTATGCAATTCTAGCTGAGCCTCAATTCCACGTTATATCGATTTTTAATAAATAAGAGAAGATTGTTGTAATAGTTGCTCCGAAGTAGGCCTGATTTTTTATGAAAAATCGCCAAACAATTGGTTCAGTAATTTCGAATATTAAATACATAAAATAAATTTAAAAAATATTATTCAAAAAGGTACGTAACTTTTATATGTGTAAGTATATAGATAAAAGATCTCTTATACAAGGCATCACTCAGTATATATTTGCAGCGACAGAAGAAATCCAGTCTTTATTATTTATTAGAGAGAATAGTACATTTTTTTCTTAGCTGGCTGCCAATGAAAAGCTTAATTGATTTTTAAATATTAATTAGATATAAATTTAATTTATATTTCAATAAAAATGTATTTTTCTGGATTATAATAATACTTGTTCCTACCTTCAGCGAGGTAAGGTTTACTAGAATTTCATAATTCCAACTTATATGTAATGCAAAATTATAAATAAAAATCAGAAATACAAAAACAATTTTAATTTAATAAATTCAAGGTAAAATAATAAATACCTTTCAAACTTCTCTTAAACTATCTTTAACAATAATAAATCCTTAATTTCTCTAACTCTCCGGCTCACAACCATTTCTAGCAATTAAACAACTATTGCGTGGAAGCGAACTCTGCTCGCATCTGTAGGCCTAGGCGCTGTCAGCGCCGCTGGCGGTCGGCAAGTCCCCGATGCGCCGGGACTGAGCTCACCGCGGGGGCGAAGTGTCCAGAGACTTTGCCGCCGTGCTCTTGTCTACGATACAGCTGCAGCCCACGGGCACCTCCAGAGTCACCATATCGTTCTTGATCTTGTCGAACACGAGCACGGTGTCGTGGACCTCCACGCATTGCATCACGTGCCCACTGAGGCTGTGGCGACAGCACTCGTGCTGCAGGTGTGCCAGCCGGCACCACTCTCGCTGATCTTCGGCGCACTTTAGCATTTTTATCTTTCGCGGCACTCGGTGCTCGTTGATGTCGATCTCCACCTTGATGGGGCACACGGTCTTATTGAGAACATCGTTCAGGTCCATCGAGCGGGCCTCGCCGGGCCTCACCGAGATGAGCCCCAGCAGAGCTGCGAAGGCGACGAACGTAACAATCTTGTGGAACATGGTCAGTCGAGTCGTCTGCGTTCACGTGAAGCTAAATTGCGAATAGCAGGTATGCATTTTGGTGAGGCTTAAATACCGATTACGAGCACGGAGTGCGAGGGTTCAGCGGGCGGAGCGCCGGTCGCGTGCCGTCGCCGCGCCAGTCGTCTGCCAAACCGCGTGCGCGCATCATCTCAACGCGGCCGCCTCGCTCTACGAGACTGTGATTAACAATTTATACGTTCAGTGACGCTTTCGTAGCGAAATGTTGGATGCGTGTGTTGTGTTATAATGGTGCTTAGAACTACGATTCGGCGCAATCTTTGTAAATATAAATGTGGACATTCACTTGAAAATGTAATAAATTTATGATTCATGTTAAATCGTTTAAAACTGTGCAACGATAACGATATTTAAGTGTATATGTTGCGATTTAAATATGTAGATGTGCACCGAATATTATTATTTTATAATTAACAAAATACTTTAGCGTATAACATTCATGTTGGATAGTTCACGAGGGAATATATAGGGTATCAACCAATAGCAGTAGTAGAAGTTTCACTTTGTTGGGCGGGATTGAATTTGGCACTGACAGATTATTAACGTGTATTTACAGTATAATGAACACACGTATCCTTCGAGAGATAAGAGATACGTGAAAATTTGATAAGTAGTATTATATTTAGCTTACGGGCGGCCTAATGAGTCATTCTCTATTTGTGACATAATTATAGAACTTTCGGTTTGTAAGTACCGTACTGTATTTTTTTATTAAGTCAAACAGCAGGGCCAATGTCGTTTTATGTTTAGTTATAATTATTCTGAGGTTTGTTTAGCGCTGTCGTCATACCAATACAGATTATAGTTTAAAAGTTTAGTCGATATCCGAGAGCACGCAAAAGCCCCAAAGCTCATTCCAACACGCACTAGAAAATCAATACCTTATTTCCACATGTTCATGGTGGTGATAGACTCACTACTTATATACTTTCACTGTTAACTTCTTTTACTTAAAATAAAAATATTATTACAAATAAAATACTATATTTTCGTTAGGCTGCTGTCCATTGACATAGGCCCAATTGCATTACATGTCATTCTGTGGCAAGCTGTTACTCGCCATTTTGCCATTTTTTTTTTATCCAATCCTTTTTTAGATGTCTCAAATTGGAAACAATTAATGATTTATGTATTTTAATAATTTGTAAATGATTGCATATTAAACATTAAAACCCTCATATTTATTTATGCCGTAGCGCTTTAAGAATAATTGAATTAGAAAAAATCTAATTTCTGGATACGTCAGCGTAGCCATTTCCAACCAGCGTAGGCCGCGTAGACGAATCGTTCTACGCGCGATTGTTGCGTAGATAAATTATCTAGTTTTGGTTTCAACTTTTTCCAAAGACTTTATACGAAAAATTTTTTTAGCCATTTACCATTTCCTACAATCTTTTATGCAAAATACTATTATTTGTATTTTAATAAAATATGTTTATGAAAAGTGGTATATGTGATGTCTGCTCCAATTGGCCTTAGTTACGTTAAGTGACTAAGTTAAAAAACTTAAGCGAATAGGAATGCAGGTAAAGTTCAATGACGCGTGTGTTCAACCTTCCTTAAGCGAGAAACAAAAAGCAGTCGTAGGTTTTCTCATACAGTATAATTATTATCCTCATGTGAAGTTATCGTTTGCAAATTTTGCCGACGCCACTGTGACGTAATCCGAGGCTCGTGACGTCTCGTCGTCCTTCGAGATTCCCGTTAGAAGTCGACAAGTCGCTGCTTGACTTACCAAACGAGATTGTTACTTTTTGTTTCGTACTATTATCCTCATTAGCAAATACCTGTTCTTATCAACTTTACCTAAACACAATTTGTATAGTTTTAAGTGGCTAGATGAAATACGAAAGAATATTATGTTAATTAATATTATATAATATTTTAAATGGATTTTGTGTATCTAAAATTAAGAATTATACAATTGTATTACATGTTAGCATTATTTCTTAGAATAGATGTGATATTTGTGGTAATTAAAGTCCCTTTTAACAGCTTTTGTTTTTAAATAAACGTTACTATGAACAATGATGTAGTTTAATTTATAAAACTGACCGCATTTACGCAAATCTTACTGTTTATTTGTGAATCATATGTGTGTTCCCAATTTTTATTTTTTCTATACGGTAAAACTATATTGGTACTGATAAATATAGGTAGGTAGACCGAGGCGAATCGGATCACAGGGCGAATCGGATCAAAATTAGAAATCTGTTGATAATTCAAATATCACAATCACATAGAACGCACTGAACCGGCGTTTTATGTCTCTTCATTTACTGAGCACCTCCCGACATAAGCAGTATTTCGATCGCGCTTGGGGATCAGTGGCAATGCTGATCGTCAGCCACTCGGTTTTTTGTGTGTGTCGCAATTTGGCGCTCATCTAAGGTACGCGTACTTACAATTTCTTTGTGTCATATGACGGATTTGTCTTAAAATTCAACTACATTGGCTTATATTGTTAAGCAAGGTGTTTATATTAAAGAACCAATTAGCTTTTAAGTATAATCTTAGAGGTTAACGTCTAAAATATTTATTTCAAAAGTCCTAATTATGGGGCTAATCGGATCATATCCTTAGGGGCGAATTGGATGATACTTTTAAACTGATTTATTACATGTTTGAGGTTAATGATTCATATTTATTTCATGACCGCCGGAGAATGGTCTCAAAAAAAAAATGAAAGAGGCTGTAAATAAAGTCCAGAACAAAGAGTTTACCTTACGTAAAGCTGCTAAGATTTTTTCAGTACCGTTCACGAGCTTACAGAAAAAAAGGACCATATATATGTGAATTATGTGCCAATAATCAAAATTGATCTTATTATTATATATTTTTACTGATTCAAAAGTTATTTAACACTATACCTTAAAATTTTGCTATATGTTGTGTACGATCCGATTCACCCCGAAAGTTGGGGCGATTCGGATATTTTCCTTTTTTTAGTTTTTAATAGGTAATTAAGAGAATATATGTATGATTTAAGTTTTCAAATGTTTGTTTCATAGGTTATTAATACTTCTTACGATTTTATTAATAAAAATAACATTATATAACACTTTAGTATGATTTACTCAACCTCAAAGAAAAAGTGATCCGATTCGCCTCGGTCTACTATACATACATAATTACTATTCTTAATTATTAATTTTCCATTAGTTTCTCCCACGATTACCTATTTGACTTTAGAATAATACATAATTCAAATGGAAAAGCCGGTGAATTAATGAGGAATTTTTTAAACGTTTTTAATTTATTTCGTTACCAGTTGCTATGATGTCTGTTTCGGAATACCATATTTAAACAGGTTTGACAGTTAGATGTAATAATTTGGAAAAAAATAAAATTTATTTGCAATTCGCCCTTGTTTTTATCTGTTTCATTTATATAGGAATAATATGTCATGTTCAACAACTACCTTTTTTTACACTTTCTTCTTTTATTACTTTCGACTTACTGCGACTATATCATATAGTTGTCGTATTATTAATTATGTCTATTATTACAAATTGTGGTCGGCGACCACAATTGACGGGTGTTATCATTCATTCATTAGTTTGGCAGTAAGTAGTCGGTAGTGACTCACAAAAAAAATTGACAAATCGTTCGTCGAAACCTAGGACTAATCGGTTATATTACCCCCTCGGAACTAAGAGAATTATTATTTAGATTCCCGGCAGACATGCGCGTCGCACATCATTAGCTTTCTATCTCGGTCACGAACGTTTCTTTTTCCCCTGTTTTGTTGTTAATATACTCATATATTGTAAAACAACGATTTCATGAACATTTGATATCACAACAAATAGCCATGTCCCTGGTAGAAAGTTACATGTTATAGTTTTACCTTTACAATATCTAATACTATATTAAATAAGTGCTTCTTTTGGACACAGACGACACTAATTTCCTGTGTTTTGAAAATGTTCAAGCAATTTAAGCTATGTTTTATTTCAATATTTTGATCAGACACTGATTAAAATAAATAAAAAATAAATCAGTGGCGCTACAACCTTTTTAAAATAAACCTTTAAAAATAAATCAGAGGCCCACACCTATAAAAAGGTTTCATGATCATTTGTCAATCTAATAGGCAAGTAGGTGATCGGGCTCCTGTGCCTGACACAATATGCCGTCGAGTTTTTGTGTCTAATGCAAGCCGGTTTCCTCACGGTGTTTTGCTTCACCGTTCGAGCCAATGTTAAAAGCGCACATAGAAAGAAAGTCCATTGGTGCCGCCGCGGATCGAACCTACGACCTCAGGGATGAGAGTCCCAAGTTGAAGCCACTAAGCCAACACTCTAGACTCACCTCTCTGATCAATCACTGATTGTTGTTTTGATTATGTTTAAAACATTTCCTAGGTACACGCCAAGCTATGACCTACGTACTACGTTGGAAAATCCAATTACATAGATTTCGGGTTTGTCACAACAAAGACATTTGAAAAGATCGCATCTTAAGTTAAGAAATAAAGAGGCTTAATCTTTACAATTGCACACTTTTTATGCGTGAACTATATACGTACGTATGTATGAAACAGAAATGTATTTTCCACAACAAATGTTATATAAGTATATAATAGGTGTTACGCTCAGTGATAATCGAGATGGGTTTCCCTCGGCAGCGGTCGACGGACGTTCGTGAGCGGAAAACTCGCCTAAAACTGATTCGTATGATGTCTCAGCGGAGCAGATTCGATGCGATATGAATGATGGTTTTTCTTCTCGAATCTCGATGTATTTATATTAGGTCATACAACTTACACCTATGAAGGCAAACCTGATAATTACTGAAATATCGTTAGTGTGCATTAATAAAAAATATTGCCTCTAAAATAATCTAAGCACAGAAAATTGTTTTGTAAGCTCAACCTGAGTCAGCTTCACCGACATTGTAATAAGATTCAATATAGGTATTATAATAATTATGATAGAACATAAATGGGTCATTAGATGTCGCGTGCCGGCCGGCGTGGTTCACGCCACGCGACGGGAAATCACAGCGCGCACGCACCCAACTACACAGATATACACACACAGGCACAGGTGAGCTCGCGCCGCTACCTCGTGCTGCGCACGCGTCGCTAAAACCCAGGACATACCTACTAATCAGTAACCTTACCTGTTATTCAATATAATCGTTTGCAAATTAGACGTTTATTCCGTAAAATAATACATGCGGGTTATTTTCATATTAGTGCTATTTATGTATGGTTTCTGGCGGGTTTTTTAATTTCTTTTAAAATATATTATATTTTAAACTTTTCGCGTCGGCGTAAAATAGTAGATAATAGATAGTTCTCATAGAGATCCATACGTTATCACAGTATTTCGTAATATTTCAAGGTATGCAACAAGTATTATTGAGTTAGGTCATGACTAATAAACATTTACATTCTTAGTCACCAAACAATTTCGCTCGAGAATGGATCAATTAAGTGACGCTCGCGGTCAACTCGACTTCTCGACATCGTAAAAAGCTGCCATAATCTGTTTTTTTTTGCGATATTCCATTATTACACAGAACATAGGGCTTAACAACTCTCCCTTATACAACAACTGACCGGTAAGACCAAAAACACCTCCAGCGTTTTACATTAGTTAGGAAACTGCTAAGATTTATTTTACGAAGTCAATGCATGGTTAGAATTACAGTGATAGAATTACACAAGAGTGCGTCAGTGAGGCTGGCGAACGGTAACTGAGTCACCTTGGGTTACCCCCGTGACGTGGGCATAATTCACTCACAGCCAACGACTTTTAATGAAATTACTACTTTCTCCTATATTAAACTATAACTACCCAATATATTTTAATCGTCTGATTTGTAAAGCGTTTATTTAATACCCCTTATTACATCACCTGCCCCCTCCACAATTTTACGCATCAACGACGTATGTGATGTGATGTTTTGTTTGTTCAAATGTTAAATTTAAAATGTTGATCCGAGCGTGGTTGGTGTAATTTCAAGTTGCAACATGTTACCGTCAGAATATTCACTTGCTGTGGTCTGTGGATAATAATAGGATTTCCATTAACAACCACATTGACGAGCACAAACAAAAGTTTTGCAGGCTCTTTAAAGGTGTCGGTTAATCACAAAAGCGCCCCTTAACACTCCTCACTCCTAATGCGTTCCTGTCGAGACTTGCCTGTCTATGAATGGAACAATTAGTTTTTAGAATTAACTGTTTACCTAAGCAGTTATCATTAGAAAAATGCTTGACTTAATTAGTTCCAGGTATTCGTTTATTATTTAAAATTAAATGAATGAAACAGGGCTCATATAATCAGGCATCATGTATATTGTATATGTACTGCATCGACCAATTTTTAGTAAAAAATCGCTCTTTTAGCTGTCCAAAACATATTTATGGTTTCCAGATACACAATCACGCAGTCATCATCATATATTTATTATTTTTCACTACCATTGTTTTAAAACCAATTGTGTTAGTTATTTTTGTTAAAACATTGTTTATTAAAGGAGTGCGAAGCTCGCCGTCTCAGGTCTTTGACTTACTAGGGAGGCCTCAATCTGAACTCTATGTATAATAAAAAAAATTTTTTTTTTTTTTTTTGGTCCCGGCAAAGTTTAAAATATAGCTATGTCTGTTTCTTCTATATCACTTTAGCCAATTACTCAAATTAAATTATTTTTATATTTTTCGTTAATTATTTATTATTATGCTATTTTTTCGTTTGAAAAAACTCTTCGCTCAGAAATCCATTTTTACATTTAAATATCTAAAGAGGACGTAGTGAGATGGATACGAAAGGGAATGCCTAAGTGGTTTGATTATCTGGAACGGAGGAATGAGAAGCGGTTAACGAGGAGGGTATACATACAAGGCAATCGTGGATGGTGACGTCGGGTTGAGTAGGCCTAGCCAGACATACTAGTACGGGAGGTAGCAACGTTTTCGAGAAAGAATTTCAGGTCAGCTGATTTTGTGATATGTCTTCCTTCTTGCACTTCCGGTTAGAGTCTGGGCAATCTGGCTGGCGGTAGTGGTTGCGTTCATTAGTGCGCATCCTATCTGTCCAGGTAAAAATCCTGGATTTTAAAAGCATTTTAAGAAGCGTAATTTTTAATTTTTCGTTTTTAAATACGTCTACCTGACATACTTTTTTTATTGCCAGACATTTTTCACGTTGCTAACTATGTGCCAGACGCGATTTTAAGTTTTATTTTTATGAAAATTTCAAAGCATTTTAGAATGTCTGTAATTTTAATATTATGTTATTTAAATATAAGGAAAACTGAAAATGAATTTGCCAGACATTAATTCGGTTGTTAAGTCTTGAATTAAAATGATAAAGTTTTGCAGTATGATGAAGCATTGCATTTTAAGAAGCGTAATTTTTGATTTTTCCTTTTTAAATACGTCTACCTGACATACTTTTTTTATTGCCAGACATTTTTCACGTTGCTAACTATGTGCCAGACGCGATTTTAAGTTTTATTTTTATGAAAATTTCAAAGCATTTTAGAATGTCTGTAATTTTAATATTATGTTATTTAAATATAAGGAAAACTGAAAATGAATTTGCCAGACATTAATTCGGTTGTTAAGTCTTGAATTAAAATGATAAAGTTTTGCAGTATGATGAAGCATTGCATTTTAAGAAGCGTAATTTTTGATTTTTCCTTTTTAAATACGTCTACCTGACATACTTTTTTTATTGCCAGACATTTTTCACGTTGCTAACTATGTGCCAGACGCGATTTTAAGTTTTATTTTTATGAAAATTTCAAAGCATTTTAGAATGTCTGTAATTTTAATATTATGTTATTTAAATATAAGGAAAACTGAAAATGAATTTGCCAGACATTAATTCGGTTGTTAAGTCTTGAATTAAAATGATAAAGTTTTGCAGTATGATGAAGCATTGCATTTTAAGAAGCGTAATTGTTGATTTTTCCTTTTTAAATACGTCTACCTGACATACTTTTTTTATTGCCAGACATTTTTCACGTTGCTAACTATGTGCCAGACGCGATTTTAAGTTTTATTTTTATGAAAGTTTCAAAGCATTTTAGAATGTCTGTAATTTTAATATTATGTTATTTAAATATAAGGAAAACTGAAAATGAATTTGCCAGACATTAATTCGGTTGTTAAGTCTTGAATTAAAATGATAAAGTTTTGCAGTATGATGAAGCATTGCATTTTAAGAAGCGTAATTTTTGATTTTTCCTTTTTAAATACGTCTACCTGACATACTTTTTTTATTGCCAGACATTTTTCACGTTGCTAACTATGTGCCAGACGCGATTTTAAGTTTTATTTTTATGAAAATTTCAAAGCATTTTAGAATGTCTGTAATTTTAATATTATGTTATTTAAATATAAGAAAAACTGAAAATGAATTTGCCAGACATTAATTCGATTGTTAAGTCTTGAATTAAAATGATAAAGTATTGCAGTATGATGAAGCATTGCATTTTAAGAAGCGTAATTTTTGATTTTTCCTTTTTAAATACGTCTACCTGACATACTTTTTTTATTGCCAGACATTTTTCACGTTGCTAACTATGTGCCAGACGCGATTTAAAGTTTTATTTTTATAAAAATTTCAAAGCATTTTAGAATGTCTGTAATTTTAATATTATGTTATTTAAATATAAGGAAAACTGAAAATGAATTTGCCAGACATTAATTCGGTTGTTAAGTCTTGAATTAAAATGATAAAGTATTGCAGTATGATGAAGCATTGCATTTTAAGAAGCGTAATTTTTGATTTTTCCTTTTTAAATACGTCTACCTGACATACTTTTTTTATTGCCAGACATTTTTCACGTTGCTAACTATGTGCCAGACGCGATTTTAAGTTTTATTTTTATGAAAATTTCAAAGCATTTTAGAATGTCTGTAATTTTAATATTATGTTATTTAAATATAAGGAAAACTGAAAATGAATTTGCCAGACATTAATTCGGTTGTTAAGTCTTGAATTAAAATGATAAAGTTTTGCAGTATGATGAAGCATTGCATTTTAAGAAGCGTAATTTTTGATTTTTCCTTTTTAAATACGTCTACCTGACATACTTTTTTTATTGCCAGACATTTTTCACGTTGCTAACTATGTGCCAGACGCGATTTTAAGTTTTATTTTTATGAAAATTTCAAAGCATTTTAGAATGTCTGTAATTTTAATATTATGTTATTTAAATATAAGGAAAACTGAAAATGAATTTGCCAGACATTAATTCGGTTGTTAAGTCTTGAATTAAAATGATAAAGTTTTGCAGTATGATGAAGCATTGCATTTTAAGAAGCGTAATTTTGATTTTTCCTTTTTAAATACGTCTACCTGACATACTTTTTTTATTGCCAGACATTTTTCACGTTGCTAACTATGTGCCAGACGCGATTTTAAGTTTTATTTTTATAAAAATTTCAAAGCATTTTAGAATGTCTGTAATTTTAATATTATGTTATTTAAATATAAGGAAAACTGAAAATGAATTTGCCAGACATTAATTCGGTTGTTAAGTCTTGAATTAAAATGATAAATTATTGCAGTATGATGAAGCATTGCATTTTAAGAAGCGTAATTTTTGATTTTTCCTTATTAAATACGTCTACCTGACATACTTTTTTTATTGCCAGACATTTTTCACGTTGCATGAATTATTCATAACTTACATTTAGTAATTAGGACAATTTAAATAAAGTGTTGATTATTAATTTTAATCTAATTTTATATTCCTTTTTATGCTCGTACTACAAGCATTATACTGCAATACTTTATCATTTTAATTCAAGACTTAACAACCGAATTAATGTCTGGCAAATTCATTTTCAGTTTTCCTTATATTTAAATAACATAATATTAAAATTACAGACATTCTAAAATGCTTTGAAATTTTTATAAAAATAAAATTTAAAATCGCGTCTGGCACATAGTTAGCAACGTGAAAAATGTCTGGCAATAAAAAAAGTATGTCAGGTAGACGTATTTAAAAAGGAAAAATCAAAAATTACGCTTCTTAAAATGCAATGCTTCATCATACTGCAAAACTTTATCATTTTAATTCAAGACTTAACAACCGAATTAATGTCTGGCAAATTCATTTTCAGTTTTCCTTATATTTAAATAACATAATATTAAAATTACAGACATTCTAAAATGCTTTGAAATTTTCATAAAAATAAAACTTAAAATCGCGTCTGGCACATAGTTAGCAACGTGAAAAATGTCTGGCAATAAAAAAAGTATGTCAGGTAGACGTATTTAAAAACGAAAAATTAAAAATTACGCTTCTTAAAATGCTTTTAAAATCCAGGATTTTTACCTGGACAGATAGGATGCGCACTAATGAACGCAACCACTACCGCCAGCCAGATTGCCCAGACTCTAACCGGAAGTGCAAGAAGGAAGACATATCACAAAATCAGCTGACCTAAAATTCTTTTTTTTCAAACGTTGCTACCTCCCGTACTATACGTTGACCAAATTCAGGAGGTACTACAGAATGAATGAGATATGAAGTGAGAGAAGTATTCCCCCAGTATTGTCCCCAGCAAGTGGGGATCCGTGGTCTCTGGTCCCTTTCGAGAAACGGGCGTAAATAAAATAAAAAATATCTAAATGTTAACTACATTTATTTATTTATTTATTTTCTCCACATCACTATCTTTACAGGCTAACCTAATACAATAGTGTGGTCCTTAAATATAACATATCATAATAGAAATAAATTAAATCACTCCCTGTTACATTTTGTATATAATGATAAAGAAATGATTAAAATTGGTGAAATAATAATTACTTAGACTAAAGGAATGCCGAATGAACGTAAATATTTTTACATGGTACCTATATCATTAACTAGGTGTGTCTCGCGATTCTGCCTTAATTTAATAAAGCTCATCGTAATTGCGCGCGTATTGATTGATCTTTTGTCAACTTATATTGACTTACTTTTACTTAATATCCTATAAGCCCTAGATGGGGCAGAGAGCCTTAATCGCGTTCGGTCTTAAGCCTCGCATTTCACCTCGCTTTAAATCTATCTGGCTCTTTTCGCCTCATCTGCAACTGTACTACGCCAGGTTTGCTTGGAGCCACAGCCACTCTTCCGCTTTCCTTGCAGGTTCCAAAAAAGAGCCTGCTTGGGGCTGCTATTTTGACTTCCACTGTTATTTTATGACGATATCTTTAAGATATTTTGATGGGACATATGCCATTGCGGACTTTTGACTTTTTTAAAAATAGGAACAAGTTTTTTTGTATTTTTAACCACCATTAAAAAAAAGAAAGGCAACTAAATTACAAAAAGTAACATCTCGTTAATTGACCACAAATCTCCAAACAACACTTTCTATGGATACTCTTTGATGAAAGTTTGTGTCTGTTTAATACATTGTTTGGAGACCCGATTCACTTGAATCGAATAAGTGTATAGGTGCTAGAGAAAGCCTACCGTAAAGGCTTATTCGACTGGTTTTTTTTAATTATATTTTTGTGCTTACTGGTTTTTCAGAAGAATATTAGATACTATCTTAAAAATTCCCTATTTTCCTTCGATATAATTACTGTTCATCGTTAAAATGGATCTAAACGGGGTTTTCGTTGTTGAAACACTTTTGGTTTTACATGCTTCGTATAACTTAAATGTATAATAACAGAGAAAGAAATAAAGAAACAATAATGCAGAGAAGTGGTAAGACTCGTGCACCCTCCTTCATTCGTCGTTTTCTACACATTCATTTGAACAAGCCTTAAGCAATATTCATTTTTAATAATCATGAGCTAACCGCAAATGATTACACTAAACTTTTGATTCCGATCACTTTGCGGTTAACCAATCTGCCTTTGCCGTTATTTTTACAATAAACAATATATCACACACTTTGATTAATTTTAACTAACAAATATCGTCCTTCAATCGCCAATACGTGATTATTATAACTGTATTCTGAAGTTTAAAATAATAATGAACTGAAGATGACGATTATGTTTATAAAATGTTGGTTAGGTTGTATAATTCAGTCACGATGGTTAATTATTAAAAGGGACTGCCAATTTTAAATGTAATTAGATTATTTACACTCTTAAGCTGCACAGTAATAATATGTAATTTAAAATGGATAAATAGAAAAATTTAATAAAAAATTAAAAAGTTTACTTTTTATGGTAGTGTATCTTTAAGGATGTATAATTTAATTATTTAATCGAATTTTGCTGAAGTATTTTTCCTTTATATTTACTGACAATTAAAACAGATTATTTAATAATAAAAATAAATATAGTGGGAAGAAAAATTTGCGGATAAGGTGGGAAATGGAAAATAAATTTTCTTATTTTTCAAAACCAACGCAGAACCGTATGCAGACCTCCCAAACCTCATCAAAATACAACATACTAAATTATAAAAGGTATTCAATATTTTTTTATATCTTTTATATTCGTTTTGTAGCGGCGCGAGTTTCAGATTTTTATAAGACACTATGTTAGGTTAACTAAAATCTTTAAAACTATAGACTGGGTCCGAACTCTTTTTATTTGGACCCAGATAATTAAAATTATTTCGTGTATGTTAGAAAAGTACACGTCCGATTGGAAAAAGGCTCATTTGGGTTTTTGGACTCGGCTCGAAATTAATGAAGATATAATCTTACCCTTTTTAAAGAAATATTTTATGTACCCGAGGTTTTTACTATTTAAAATTTACATTATGTGCTTATAACTTAAGACCAGCTTGATTGGAACCATCAACGAACCAATTATAGATAAATTTCAAGAGAGAAATCTATAACTAGAGGTCTATTACGAACAACCAACGCCGAAGTTTCGGACCGAAACGAAAAATCAAACTTCGTATTAAAACCTATTACCAAAGCACTTCGGAACCGAATAGTGTGGATGTATTTTCGTTTCGGAACCATATATATGAAGAAATAGAAAAATTATGATTTGAATGACATCCTTATATTTCCGATAAAAATGTGCGGAAACCGCTAACAAATTTTAAAAGCTTTAAACAAATTGACGTTGTGTTAGGGGGCGCAAACAGGCCTATCATCATCGCGATTCGGTGATGTTGGAGCAATAGCTGAGCGCATTTCCCTCTCCGACTTAAAGTTTGGTGCACATTGCTTTACATAATAATGTTTTGTGAAATAAAAATAAAATAAACAAAAAAATGTGTCTACATAAGATAATGAATTACTTCGTATGGTGCATACTAATTGTGAGGAAAGCTGCGAAAACCTACCGGAAAACCCCGACAGCTTTCACTAGATGTCTGTTAGCGATTACTTAAAGCTTGAATCACGAATGATTATTTAACGAGTTTGTAGTTGAGCAATGCATGTGGACCTCGAATCTCGATCGAGTGACAAGAAGTCATCTGCATGCAAGTTCAATGTCCGTGTGTGGGTGACCTTAATACCGGGCGGATGCGTGCCCGATACGGCACTAGTGCGTGCATGACGCAACACGCGTACGCTGACGCGTGTGACGTCACGACGCAAGCCCCCGACGATGCCTGTCGACGCTCAGCACATACGGTTCATGCAACATACACTTGCTAGTCGTGGTCGGCTGTAAATAAAACTTTTCTAAATGAAACCGAACAGTTTCACGTTCGTTGACAAGCAAATCCGTCACTTCAAATATAACAACTTCGTCGTCAATTTATTTCTACGTATAAAGTTAATAGTTTTATATCTACAGATGTTCTGCCTAACCCAGACGCAACATAGACGTTTTTTAATGACACGTCTCTAGGACTCGATCGTCGATGTTATTACCACTTCTAGTCCTATATAAATATATTCAGATCCTGGTTTGAGGCTGTTCATTGTAATTCATTCGTTTAATAAAGTTGTGAGATTAATGAAACTACGTCCATTGTGCTACACAACACATGTGACCTGCCCTTTGACGTCACTGAACTCCTGTTCGTTTAATTGGAAAACAGGCAACCGTCATCTGGTAAACTGATGTTAAAATTAAAATAGTTTGTTTAAGTGTAATATTTAAAAAAAATTGAAAAACGGGCTCGAGAGCAAATTGTATAATATTGTAGCAAGATATTTGCACTGAACCAAACATCGTCGCATTAATACTCCATTAACTGCTAGCTATACAAATATCTGCCATTCATAATTGATGAGTCACTTATTCTTAAGTGAGCGAGTAGAAGTGTGAATGAGCCACCCGCCGCAAAGGCTCACACACAATGAATGAATTCCTACTTTGTGAGGTTCGTATAGCCGTCGCGGCAGGTATTGTTCTCAGCTTAAGTTGTCAAACGATAAGCGCCGAAACGGATGTAGCACAAATATTTGTGAGGAGTTTGTGGAAGTTGTGAATGGGTCTGATCGGGAGTGCAATAAACAATAAAAGATTTATGTGGCTACTGATACAATACCGTGATGGCGCCGGCGCCGCGTTTCTGCTCATAACTCTGTACTTAGAAACATGTTTTTTGCTACAGATAATGCCGTTTTATTTGTGCCGAAAGTTGCGGAAAGCCTTTGTAAGCTTAATGTTGGTGCCTCAATACGGCTAGTAAATGTATGTTGTGTTGTTGGAAAATGTTTTCTTGGAAGAACATGGGTGGCTGGGGGATGTCATGTGAAGTACCTTGTTCAACATTCCAGTAAAGATATCTTGTTATTATAAAATGCCGCGTGAGTCATAATTTACACATTTAAACGATTTTTAATTTCAAGTGAATGTCAACTTTTCTTGCCTATTGTGCACCCCGGCTTTTATTAACGAGATTCCAACATTTTTATTTAAATAAAGCTATATAATATCAACTATTTGCGTTGGGTTGGCAATTACTTTCATTTAACATTGAATTTTTAATTAAATGCCTAGAATTACAATTAAAGACATCAAACGTGTCGTAAGAATAGTAAGTCGTACTCAAATTACCGATACATATTATAAATATAACGAGCCAGGAAAGGTCTGGAATGGAGCGACCATTAGTGCATCACATTGACTAACAGCTTTGGAATGCTGATGCTGCCTCTACCTGGAAGGCTAACACTAATGTGTGAGAAATAAAATAATCGTCTTCTCTTACACCAATTTACTGTTTGGAAATTATATTTAATATAACTTTGGCCGAGGCAAATATTAAAGAAATTTAAACTATACAGAGCCGTGTCAAGGTAGTTACACTCATAAAAGTAAGCCTGAGACCGCAAATGCACTAGATGCGCATACGCCGCTAGAATACTGATGTGATTACGCATTACTTGTCGACTCCTCCATAACGACAAAATAAGTGAAGTCCCGCAACCGGTTTGACTACGTGTACTAAACTGTCTGTACGTGGTCCTTCATTAACTTGAATGAGTGGTTTATTGAACATGATACTTTCGAGTTCAAGTACTTTAAAACAAAACTCAATGGTATTTGTTGAGTTTTTTGGTGAAAACTTCATTCACAATGATAGCCTAGTGCGAAGGCCTATTATCGTAGAGCGAAATCCAAGAATTTTGTTTCCACAAATCTGGCCTATTTTGTTAAACTTGCTCTCTCACTATTTCCTTCACTTTTGCGATGTAACTTCACTTGTAGATGTCGATGGCCTACCAGAGCGAAGCAAATTTTCCATCACTTGTCGCCTGCTTTTGAACGCTTTGCAGCACTCATAAGCACGTATTTTTGAGAAAGTCGATTCATAAAACATCAAATTGCTTTGTTATGCAAAATTTGAGACAAACGATTCTAATTCGATGTTTTTGTACTAGATATAATCTAAGAACAACACTGTTTATAATCTAACTAAGAGGTATATATATTCTCTTTTGCGTCTATAAAACGTAGCTCGTTTACTATTACAACTTACTTTATTTTACTTTGTATGTTCCAAAAATTTTGCATGTTCCATAGAATTACTTAGGAAGTACTGATAGGCTTCAAACGCTGCACCGTAGCCAATTTATACGCATTACAAGTATCTATATACTTGTTTTACTTGACGCATGTCAGTCTGTTTATTAATTTAACCATGAGGGTTTTTAGAACTTCTGAAAAATACAGACGTAAATGGAGACGAACTGACGTCAGTTGCAAGTCACACCCTTCGCGTTCTAGGAACATCAACGCTCACATGAGTCTGATGTAATCCCGTTCGGTTAGTCCCTCGACTGACTCACGGCACACCTCCGGCTTGTTGTGCATGGAGCACTCTGAAAACTGCTATTTAACGTTACAAATCAATTTTTGTAACGGGAAAGTTAGTATTTAATCTTTTAGTATTTGACGGAAGAAATCCTGCGCACACTATTATTTTCCAATTTATAGTATTTTTTGCATCATAGAAGATAACAACATTTATTAGAAATAATCGTGCTTGTTTGTTTTGAATGACTATCATATTCAAAGGCGGTAAGCAGATAATTCAATATCGGTATCGGTTCACATGGCTGAGGCCACGTGAGCCGAAGACTGTGATGTCAGGTTGTGATTAGCATGGTGCTGCGCTCCCAGCCTTGACATCGCCGACAAATCGTCCGCACGAGCCGCTAATTGCCTCCTAACTGCTGTTTTCCTCCTTCTCATGTTACTACTATGATAATAATTACGCTACGCAGCTACTGGAAAGTTGCTGGAATGCAAGAAAAACATTATAACGTTTCTTAAACCTCCAATTTAATTTCTGTATGACGAGTTTTAATAAAAAGTAATAAATGTAGTTGTTTGAATGGTTGTATTTCTTTCACTACCACTAATAAGAGAGATTAAAATTGATATGAAAATTAACTGTCAAAATTCGTAAACCAAAAACATTAAATAATTGTATAATCGTACGCAAATGAGAAGCCCCGATTGGTATTCAAAATGATCGCTTAAAGTTTGCAAATCGCTCGCACGTCCGTAGCAATTTGAATCCACTACGTAGCATGTGCTACGAGGCCGGAGCTGCGAACGCGCCCTGCAGTCTGCCTGTACTGCGATAGTAATATGTTGGGGAGAAAAGTATATTTGTTAATGATTTAAAAGCATCATATATTGTAAAACATTAAATGATTTTTATGTCCCGTTAGTTATTCCTGAAATCAGGTATTATTCGTTATAATTAAAAAAAAGAGTGGCGAGAGATTATTGCCAGTTCTTCTCTTCCGTTCGACGCCCTTGATATGTTTCTTTTTTGACGATCATAAGTATACATTGTGTTACCTATATGAATAATTGATTTTGACTTTTGGTATATTTTTAGAGAATTTTATGATTTGTACCATCGCTGTACTTTGTTAATACACATACACGTAAAGCCTTAGCTTAGCTATGTTGTGTTACGTGTATTTGTATATTGAATTTCATAACATTTAAAAATTGGGTATCATTCTATGAATCAGAGAATATAATTACCTACAGATTACACGAACGTGAAATCGACTGACGGAGCGATGCTTCAATTACGCAACTTAACTTGAATGCATAAATATTTGATTAATTATAGTTTGGTATTCTTTCATTTTGACTTGACTATAACAATATCAACACTTTATTAAAAAGTAAGACCTACATATCTACCAATTAATGCCGTAAATGGAGCGAGTCATCCGGCCCAACACATCGGACCACGCTCGCGCCACCTCCACTGCGCAACACCACAGATGAAAGTAGTGTGAGGGCTCTTATCGGGCATCCACATTGCAATGAGGTAACAATAATTGCAATCAAAACATTGTGGTGTGGGATGCAATGTATCATTGCGGATTCCCTCTGAGTCATCGCGTGAAATCGCGCGTGCTTGCCGCGTTGCTTATTCCACGTCGTTTATTTACATATTTTATCTGACTTTTTTAAAGCCTTTTTTGAAATAAGATCATGGAAATATTTAGGAAACTTATCACCATTACTTTATAGTTTATCCTTTTTTCTGCATTGTGGTTTTATAAATAACAATTTTGAGTGTGAGTATGTTGTTCTTATCATAGAATATGAACTCTAAATTGAATTGTCAGCAATAAACATTATTCTTATTTTATATAATGTATTATATCTGATCATTATACACAAAATGAACATGTCACCTCAATTGAAATTAAACTTTTAGTTGAAGAACGTTATTTAGTAAAGAAATAATATTAATCTTATCTGGACGTAATACCCAAGTCCGAGTCCAAGTATCGAAATCGTCTTGTGGCTAAATAGGGTAACGGGGATAACTTAAGGAAGGAAATAATTGTATACAGCGATACTGAAACACAAAAGGATCGCTCTGGATATTACGTATTTTTAATATTATTGCAATTGTGCATGCGATTTAAGAAAATAGTATTGTTATCCTTATAAATAATATATTATAAATATAGTATACTACTAATTAATTTTCTACAACACTGTAATAGACATGACACTTTGTAATAACACATATACATATATACAGTATTTACAATATTCTTAATCTACACAACAATATTAATAATTAAAATCAATGAGTAGAACTTTTTTTAAAGTTTGTCCTTGTGTACCTTTTTAATGCTTGCAGCATTTCCTCTTTGTATTGCGATACTTATTCGTTGAGCGAGAAATGCTCGTGCTCCAAGGTAATATCTACCAGGCGCCAACTTAAATCTTTTGTTAGTGCCTTCGCATTTGAACCTCGCGGCCCAAGAGTCTACTCCAAAGGAACAAAAAATCAAAGTTTTTGCCGTTTATTATTTTCCGCCTGCTCTGCGGCCGCGCCAGCTTTTGTGCTTGTCCGAGGGAGGTGAGAAGGGGCTAACGTACCCGGTGTTCACACAAGTAGCATCCCATACCCAAGCCCTTTGCATCCTCCAAAGACTTCCCATGCGGCAGCTTGCCATCGTCCCTGCTTGTCGGCACCAAAATGGCTGGAATATTGACGGATGAAGTCTTTTGGCAATGGAGGCCATGTTGCCCAAGGCTACTTACTTACTTCAATGTCACAGGGACACTTAGGCGGAGTACGAAGTGGTTAAAAAGTTAATTGAAATTAGTTATTATTTTAAATTGTTATTATTTTCATTTGATTTTATGAAGTTGCAACAATCATAATCTTACGTTAAAAAAAATTAAGAAACCACAAAATTAAGACTTTGGAAAATTGGCTGAAAATGATTCACTACGTTTTAAAATCCTTATGCAATTATAATGAGCAAAGCGATACTAAATGGTATCACAGCAATTTTTGACTATAGATTTGCGTCAACTTAAGAAAACGCATATTTTTCTCTTATTACATCATCATAATCTCAAACATTTGTTTATCTAAATATTAATACAGTTATCTTATAACATGAATAATCTTAGCAAATGCGTATAATGAGATAAATTAGTTGATAAATCTCGAATTCGGAGAAACCCTTAAAAATAGTATCATCTTTTTAAAACTTTATGAATTAAACTAAATGATTCAAAATATTATTTATTTATTTTTGAATTACGGTTAGATACTTATCTCACAAAGTTATAAATTGCATCATCTGAGGCAAAAAGTGTTTGTTTTGCATGAGCGTACACATTGATTTATTTTTTACCAATAAATTCCCAAATCCTATTAAAAAAATCCTGACACTTTCGTTTATCATACAAATCAAATTCTCATCATAGTGGTGAGTCAATACGGATCTATCCCGTAATATGTGAGTATCATTAAGTATTCTCGTAGCGTAATAGTGGCAGGTGCCGATCTTGCCGCCCTGGCTGCAACTTGACGCATCGCTTTTCCATAGAAATTGTAATCAACATCGAATGCTATCAATCTTATGACTAGGCCGTTTAAAGTATAGTTTACTCTAGTTATTTATATATTTGTGATCGTTTTCGCTAATGTTCAATACGAGGTAAAGACTCATCAGAAACCTATCAAATTCTTCTGAGTATGGGTATATGGCCACCCACCCAGCTATACATTGGGCCACTTTATCAACATTTTCATAGATCATATGGTTTTAACTGTACATTACTGATTACGAAAAAAGGCAGACTGCAAAGATCATACAATGACATCGATGTATGCAGTTAAAAGCATTGACCCAGACGCATTCTAGCAGTATTTGGTAATAAGTGCCAACCGTGTGCTTTTCCGGACATACCACACATTCGTGGGCCCTAAACACTGTACAAGGCGTGTTTTGTGAGTAAATTAATATTATCCAGCCTCAAACACGCAATGGAGTGGTTATATTGAGACCATGACACACCGGAAAGCAGGCACATGCCTCGCGGTCCTACACTGCACGAGTGCTAGTTCCTTGACCCGATCTTGTTTTTAAGCAGAAATCAAGTTTTAATATTACATAACTTAGTACTACCTCAATGTCGAAACAGATGTTAGACGATTCCGATTATTAATGATACACAGACATTATATATTTAATTAAATGTAGGAAGTCAATGATTAAAGTTTATACTAAACGGCAATTGACTATATTATTTTTTGCTGATATCACGCAGACACCATAACTGTCGTTCAACCAATTTTATCAGTAATTTTAAGTAAATTTTATTTAAATAAATATTACATCATTTGTCATTAGAGCACCGTTCAAGTTTCTTCTTGACACAGTTTGAATAATATGAACAAAGGGCCAAATTAAGTGAAACAGGCGTGTGAGTTGTGACGGACCGACACAATAGCTTACAATAGCTAATAGAAAGGCTTAGAATGCGGTGACTTGCCTGCCTGCCTCTGTCACTCGCTTCTCGCATGGGAGCCTACGTGACGATGCGCACGACGCCGCACTTCATCCCAAACGTCGCCGCTGTCTTGCAGTGTTAGTGAAGATAATGAAGTCTTCTTAAGTATATCTGGTTAAATTCAAAGAGTTAATATACCCAACGAAATGTTAATGGTCAATATCTAATCGCCTTATAAAGGGCAATTTTACATGTTACAAGGAGGTGCGTCCCAGCATACGAGATGAGGTCGCCCAGGTAGCGGCGGCGCGATCAGTTGTTGTATTGTTTATTGGCATGTTGATGTATGCAGATACTACAGATTGTGACAACGTGTGTTCAAGAACGCACCTCGTTTTTTATGTCATGTCCAACAAATGGAAAGTCGAATCATGCTCAGGCTTTGAAGTGACCGTTTTCTGTTTTCATTTAAAAATGAGTGAAAGAAAAAAAACTGTGAGCTCCGTATACCTATAATAAAGCAGCTTATAAAAAATATTCTCGACACTTTATTAGGAAGTATACCAAAGTGGTAATTGCAGTGACGAGCGTTGAGTCACACAGGCAGCTCACCGTTTCTCGAGTAACGGTGCCGGGTGGCGGGTGCCGGGTGCGGGGTGCCGGGTGCCGGGTGCGGGGTGCCTCCTTGTCGGGATGCGGGACATGAGTGCAACTAAACTTAGTTATTAACTCATTATTATGGTTTCGTATGTATAACTACCGGAAATAGTATTTATTATTAATAGCAAGGTACTCAACAATTATAATATGACAATACTTTTCTTCTTGTTCTTATATTGAATATTTTAAAAAGTATTATACTATTGTAAAAAGGCCTTATGGATATGCGCCGTGCACAGTGTGATTAATTTTCAAAATAATCAATCACTTAATTAAAACTATAATTGTACGTAAATTCCGTTAATTAGACGGCGATCTCGGCTAGTCCTGTGACCCGTGCTGGTCCATTGTTCGCGGGCGCCGCTTGTCGGTCTCACAAACAACTTAAGCGACCTGTCATCCGTAGCAACACAATCACAATTGACAATGCTTGTTTAATCGAAATACCCATTTTGTTTTACAATTAAACGATCCATGAAAAGATTACCCGCGCAAATAATTAACAATTCGTTGCCAAGTGCTGGAATCTAAAAAATCTTGTATTCAAATAATATTCCTTTAGCCTAAACCGTGCTAGTGGATCGAACTGAGACTAACAGTTATGTCCACTATAGTGTCTGCTCAGTTGTGGTGGAAAGGAACGACAGGTGGCCAGACTGAAAAACAAGATACTAAATTAAAATATCGTTCAATCTTACAAATATACATTTATATATACCTACATTCCGGTAACATTGTGAATATTGAAAATAGGACGCGTGACGACGACAATAATTAAGAGTATTCGGGATCGGTGTCGCTAATGGAATTTGAGTAAGGGCGCAGACCACCACCTAATAAGGAAGTAGTATTGCAAGTCCTTCGTTTATATATAGATATTTATTTATTGATCATCAAAACTTACAGCTTTATATATAAATTTACAGGTACTAACTACTACTAAGTAGATACTATTAGTAGCAAAAAATTTCCAGTTACTTTGTTAGAACTGAACATGTTTTTTTGTGTATATACTCACAGCGTACATAATTATGGTCTGTAATAATTAGGTTTAGGTATATCTGATAGATATCTTCATTAACATCACAACGAATTAGTCATAATTTTAAGATTGCCTCTGTAGAATAAGAGTTCATGTAATTACGATGAAGATATATTTTTTCCTTAACTTTACGCAACATAAAACCCTGTTTATGTCACCCTCACAGCTCACCTACGTATTCGCTTGTGAGTTGGTCTTGGTGACGTCAAGCAACGGAAGCTAGGCGCAGGAAACAATTCTTATAATGTTACTTAATAAAGTTTGATAGAAGAAGACGAAGACGGATGCTAGGCAGAATCATAACATTCACAGTCAACGGAAGTGCGGTTTTGTTGGGAGTCTCCGCTCTCGCTGCCAAGTCGATAATCGTACTACATTGTATACTGGCCAGCAGGGTTTTACCATTACTTGTTGTTTGTCAAATACCCAAAACTTATTTTAATGTATCTTAAAATGGTTCAGTACAGTAGATATAATTAACTTTTTATAATTATTTTTTTCATATCTTTATACTTATACAATTTTTGAAAACAATAATACCTATCTATTTTTATTATGTAGTACATTTAGTTATATATGTATATTATTAGCAGTATTATCGCAAAGCCCGATCGCCCGTTTATAATTTTTAGATTGCATATTATACCTTTAAATACAATTTGCGATTCATTGGATTCCGAAGACAAACATTTCCACAAAAATGACGGAATTAATATGAAAGTATTAAAAATGATTACGTATTAGAACTTTCTAACTGGCGACATCTATGGTTGAATACAAAGACTAACTACAATTGTATGTTGTCTGTGAACAGACTTATTACTTTTTGGTTATAATAATTATATTGTCTATACTGTAATCTTGCTGTGAACTACCTCGCCAGCGTAGATAGAGTATGGAACCATACCATAGTCCGTCTACGCTTGCCAGCAACTATGTTTGCAATGTGCAATGACAATTTGACATCAAAGCAATGTCAAACGCAGGTGACAGGTCAAACTGTCTGAATTTTGTAAAGATTGTAGGAGTTTTTGTGCCTCTATTTAGTTTTTGTAATAAAATATTAAATAAGTACAATGGCTAAGAAGACTTACGATTTACTTTTTAAACTTCTCCTAATTGGAGATTCTGGTGTGGGAAAAACATGTATATTGTTCAGATTTTCAGATAATCATTTTACAACTACATTCATATCTACAATCGGTAAGTCGGTTTTTGTGAGGACTAAAATATTTTTATACATAGGAATTTGATGGAATCCTAAATTTATTGGTACAATCTCCATCTTTAATTCTCATTATCACCAAGGTCGAAATTTAATAGTATTAAGTGACAATTGCGACTTGAGATTCATTTAAATTTTAATTTTTCAGGTATAGATTTTAAAATAAAAACTGTAGAACTTAGAGGTAAGAAAATCAAACTTCAAATATGGGATACAGCTGGACAGGAGAGGTTTCACACCATCACAACATCTTACTACCGTGGAGCAATGGGAATCATGCTGGTTTATGATATAACAAATGAGAAAACATTTGATGATATTGTCAAGTGGTTAAGAAATATAGATGAGGTAAATAAACTAAATATTTATGAAAGCATTTTCTAGCATATATTTGATTGTTATCCTATTGATTTCCAGCTGTACTCTTTAACTTTCACTATAAAAATATGACAAAATGTATCCTTATATGTATTATGCATGTAGCTTTATTTCTTTTAAGTTTTTTTTTTTAATGATGGTACTGCTGTAATGATAACAGAGAAAATTACTGTAGTTGAAACGGTGCAGTTACTGGTGTAAATTTTATGAATATAAGTCAAAATGTCAAAAAAATTGTAAATTATTTAGCTATGAATATATTTTCCAATTTTTTTAAACCCATTTCAGCATGCTAATGAAGATGTAGAAAAAATGATCCTCGGGAACAAATGTGACATGGAAGAAAAAAGAGTTGTCAGCAAAGAACGTGGAGAGGCGGTGAGTATTAATCAATTTATATTCTTTCTATAGTCAGGTGAAGTAAAGACTGTGTTTTGTGGAATTTTTCAGTTTTCTGTGTGTATTTAGTATAGCAAGATCATAAAGTCTGAGGTCATATTTGCCAATTTGGTGACTCATGCTAACAGTCTAATTTGTATTGCCTTGTTGCTATTGTTCTTAGGTAAGTCATTTCTGTATTTACCTATTTGACACTTGATTTCATGGTATTTTGCAGATAGCGCGCGAGCACGGGATCAGGTTCATGGAGACATCGGCCAAGTCCAACATAAACATTGAGCGCGCGTTCTCAGAGCTGGCGGAGGCCATCCTCGACAAGACGGCGGGACGCGAAGCGGACGCCGACCTGGCGCGCATCGCAGTCGAGCGCCGACCCTCGCGCGCACCGCCCGCCCGCGCCTGCTGCTCCTAGGCTACCAGCCCACGACCATCTGCATACTTAGTGTACCATATCTCCATAACGTAATATTGGGACTGTATGTCGCAATTATTTTTGGTCTGTGTTGCTGGTGGTCAGTGTATAGTAGTTCCCGATGAAGTTAGCATAGTTCTCAGTGATGTGTTGTACCACATTATTGTCTGTATATTTTCGGGCTAAATGTGCTTAAATAATTAAAGTCATTCCTCTTTGGAAAGCTAAATCAATGTCTCGAGAAATTAAATGAAGATATCTTTTTGTTATAATAATTAATAATATTCAAGACAAATTCTGTCAATTACGCGTTAACATATTATGTTGGTATGTTCCATTGTGTCGAGGATATCCGTAGTGAGATTAACCGAGGCCTCATTATCATTGAATGCACATTACCACTTAGGCGTGTCCTTTTACATTTCAGAGATTTCTTTGTGATTAATTTAAATACTTCTGTACTCTATGCATCTTTGTGTGGCCGAAGAATAGAGTGAAATGCAAAGGTGCAATTGTGAAAATTCTTCAACTAAAATATAAATTAGTCATTGTGGTTAGCGAGAGACTTGCATATCTTACGCTTTTGTCTTCATTATAAACACAAAAAAGGGTCCCTTAATATCTTACATCCCTTAAACGATTGAAGTAATTTTAAGATTTGATATTTGTAAAAGATTAATATTCGCGTTAAAAAACTGCAGTTTACTCGGTCTTAGAAAGGTGCTCGACCAAACATCTTGTAGAACCCACAATCGGATCCTCTGGAGCTCCGGCTGGATACTGGATACTGAGCACCGTGTATAGTTAAGGCGCGTCGATAAAGCGTGGGTCGCACATTAGTATAGCGTAGCGTAAGCCATGAACTTTATATACTTGAAACAATATTATGGTATGGTGTATGTGTCGTCGGTTTTTACCCGCTTTTTTTATTAAACAATGGCATTGTAATTTGTATATTACATTCATAATAAACAATCTACTTTTATTATTGTTATTATTATTTAAACCGTCACCATTTGTCTCGTAACTAGCTTGATATAATTTCCCGCATTGTATGCTATAGTAGTATATACTCTTTCGAATAGGCTGAGCTCTGCAGCATATGCAGTAAAGAAAATCCGACAGTTTACTGATAAGGACACTGCTAAAATTGTGTATCATAGCTACTTCCACAGCGTTATGTCGTAGGGTATTTTACTGTGGGGTGCTGCTGCAGAGGTTCAATCCATATTTGTGCTGCAGAAGCGGGCTGTTCGGGGAATTTGTTGTGTTTCTCCGAGGGAGTCGGTACGGAATAAGTTTAAGGAATTAAATATTATGACACTATCTGGTCAATATATTCTTGAAGCCTTGTTGTATGTCCAAAAAAATATAAACGATTTTAAAACAAATGGTGACTTTCACCAGTATAATACGCGAAATAGAACTAATTTGAGTGTACGACCAACCAGGCTCCCAAAGATAAACCACTCCTTATATGGAAATTGTATTAGTTTTTACAACAAACTCCCAAGCGAAATTAGAGAATTATCACTAGATAAATTCAAAGCCCTTGTTAAACGAAAATTAATCAACAAAGCTTTTTATAAATTTGAGGACTACTTAAATGATCCTAATGCTTGGGATTGAATTGCTCCAGTTCAAACAATTTGTATGACAATACTTGGCGATTAAAAAGAGTGGCGGAAAGTTTCTTGCCAGTTCGTCTTACCCGCTCTACGCCCTTGACTTGCGAACTGGTAGTAAATGTAAATTTATGATTAATTTAACTTGACGATTCAAAAGTGTACTTGGTTAAGGAAGAAGAGAAGGAAGAGAATGAGAATTTATTTATCTTATACATACATTGCTTTATGATAAACTTACTTTAATTAACTTTAACTTAATTTAATTTTATTAATAATAATAATAATAAACTTGACAATAAGCTTAAAGCTATGTATTATACTGAGAGACTGGTGCTTGAAAAAGGTTGGGAAAACCTGTTATTACAAGTCACCAGTCCCCAGTCCCACCCACTTGAATAAAGATATTTTGAGTTTGAGTATATTACGTATGCTCGGTCAAAAACTTTTCTCGTAAAGCACGGATTTTGCCCTAGATTAGTTATCTTCGAGAGTCAACTGAAACAAACATAATTTTGAAATGATTGTTGACACAATATAGGGGTTGCGTACACCGAGTCGGGTCACGTCGGGATAACCCCGCCTTATCACGGCCCGTGCCTCAGTGCTCCGATTGTCTTCGGGATGTTGCTACTACTGCTTGTCGTTTGTTCTTTCGATGTCGCGTTACTTGTTCAACGTAAGTTTTTGTGTTTTTCATTGTAAGTACATACTTATTTGTGTTTTGTTGTCTATACACCCACCGAAGGTATGTGATCGAACTGACTTTTTTATCTACATTTTCTTTTAAAGCTACCGAGAGCTACTCGCTCAGTACTAGTAATTGGCTCTTATTACTTGAGAAGGGGAACGGTATCAACAGACATTTCATATTATGCTACTACAGCCGAATGCGTGATCGAACTGGGGTGCCCGGAATGTCTGCCGGAGCACATGCCATTGGTGACGTCACACCGCGCAGTCGATGGCGAGATGCGCCTGCGCAGCGGGGACGAGATCAGGTTCTCGTGCGGCGCGGGCCGTCTGCTGCTGGATCCGCTGCGCGCCGCAGTCGTCGCCGTCTGCGAGGACGGCCGATTCCGTCTCGGGCACGACGCTTCACTGCGGCATCTCCTGGAGCTCGGCTGCCAGGAGGAAATCTTCGAAGACGTCTTGCACACGGTAACGACGTCGACGGCGATCTCGTAGTCGGCGATGACGAACGTCGGCTACCGTAAGTTAGTCGACTTACTTCATTACCTTTCAAGGTGGAACACTGCGCGGCGCCGCTGCAGGGACGGGCGTATCAGCTCGCGGACGCGACGCAGGCGGTGCGACACCTCGCGACTTTATGCTACGACGAGGACCGCGGCGTGGCCACGATGGCTCACGTCCGCGGCGCATCCCCGCTGCCGCCGCACGACCACGCGCGGTCTCCGCTCTCGTTGCTCGGCAACTTCAACGAGATGTTCGACGCGCGCACTCGCCGCCGCGCCGAAACGCTCTACTCGGACGAGGCTAGCCTCAATCGGCGCCTGCGCGAGATATTCAAACACGACGGGGTCGACTTCGCCGGACAGACGCTCGCCGGCGCGAAGCTCCTGGCCGAATCCTACTTCGAGGACCGGTACGCGCGCGTCTCGCGATTCGCGTCGAACGCGGTGGCCGCGTGGACGAGCGTCAAGGAAGGAAACCTGCGTCATCTGCAGGAGGACGTCGCCCGGCTCCTGGCGCACGATCCGGCGCTGGAAGTTTACGCGGGCACGCACGGGCAGGGGGTCGTGCGAGCGTCCGGCGCGCGGACTCCGCTCCGGCTGATCGGAGGCCGGTTTCCCGTACCTCGGTTCGTATGGACGGTGGTGGTGGACCGGCGCCGGCGTCGCGCGCTCGCCGTCGTGGTGCTCAACGACCCCTTCGTGGCGGTGAGCGAGGTGCGCGAGGCGGTGTTCTGCGAGAGCGCGTGCGGCCGCGTGCCGTGGCTGCTCTCGCTGCGGCGCGACCGTCGCTACGAGACTCCGCTCTACGGCCTGGCCTTCTGCTGCCACGTGCACGCCTTCTCCGACGCGGTCCCCGAGATGCCCCGCGCCCTTCTCGAGGACATCCCGGCGGGAGACGCGGGACTGCTCGCGGAATAGTCTACCGGTCACGGACTCTTAAAATTTTATTTCCTTTCCTTCCCTGGATTTTTGTCCATTATAATCACACAAATATTTCTTACGAATATAATTAGTAACGTTTTTGTAAAACTGACTTGACATAGATTATTAAATATATGCAGAATACATTTTCTTTAATCTGAATAAAAATGACACAACTTTACGACACCAGTATTTTTATTCAATTTTAGTAAAATTACACAGTATTTATAAAATTCATGAAGTTTTAATCCATTTCGGCGATAGCAGTGAGATGCCTGTCTATTTCGCTCTCTGATAGAACCCTGCAACGATAACAATAATGGATTTATTTTATGGTATGAGTCTGGTAAAAGAAAAGTTTACATACAACATACATTTAGGATCCTTATTTCATAAAGTATATTAGTATGATTGAAAGGGTCCAAACAAAAGCCACGAAAGTGATCAGGTCACTCAGGAAGAAATCTTTAATGAGCGTCTAAAGGCACTTGACCTTACTGATTTAGGAAGTAGGAGATTAAGAGGAAATCTCATTGAAACCTATAAAATCCTCACTGGCCACTATAATGTTCCAGAAATTGAGAAGCTCTTTATTTTAAGAGAAAATACATATTTGAGGGGTAGTTCTTTCAAACTTAAGACCACTCAACATAACACAAATTCCCTAAAGAACTTTCTCCCAAACCGAGTAGTGGCCGACTGGAATAGGCTTCCAGAAAGTGTAATCAGTCCACCATCTCTGAACTCCTTTAAAAATAGATTGGATGGTTTCTCCAAATCTCAAAATACACGCGCATCAGCTTATTAAGCTGCTAGTGTGTTTATATACAGAATAATAATAATTAATACATATATTTGTAAGACAACAATCGGATTTACAGCATTGAACTCACTTGAACTTGGGATTTTCTTTGGTGACGAGGCCCACCTCTATTTCAGAGCTCTTGAAGTCGACAGCCAGAACGTGAGAGAGACAGGTGATCGCGAGTTGCACTGCCTCATCGGACGAAAGGTCGGAGCGCTTCTTCAGCTTCTTCTCGAGGTAGGCATTGGCGTCCGTGGCCTTGGCCCCGGCCGCCACTGCAGCGTACGAGCAGTAGTATCCCGAAGGGTCCGTCTTCAACACGCTGGGGCCGTTTTCTTCATCATACGCAACCAGCATCATGCCTGCATCAATCCGGTTTATATTCACTCGCTTTGTAAAATATCATATCAACATCAACCGCAGGAATATCATTGAACTTACTGCATCCCAGTGGCCTCATCTCGGCGTTCTGCGTATAGACCTGTGAGATATCTGCAATGCGGCGACACAGGATGTGTACTGGAATCTCTGTGCCATATTTGTACTGCCAATTAGCAGCTTCATACCGAGCTCGCTGAACCTGTGATTTGCTATCCGCTGCCAAAGCAAATGATGAATGTATAACATAAAATGCCACAATATGTGATCCATTAAGAAAATGTTATTACTAATAATATCATTGAAGCAGTTACAGTATGGTAGCATGAATATTGACAAATGATAATAATGAACCATGTTGTTGTAGTTTAAGCTTGATATGTTAAAATAATTTTATATAAAAATACATCAGTACCTGTCATGCCAGTCATAACACAGCCAATGTGGTCTGTGAGTGTGAACAGATGTGTAACCGACTTTGGATCTAGAAGACGATCAGGGACTTTGCGCTGCGCAGCCACTACGGCTGCATCCGCCCCGCGCAGGGCCACGGATGTCAGTCCCCCTTGATTGATTGCTTTCAAAGCATACTCTAAGACAAGATAGATGATATACATGTATTACAAGAAAATCAACTTTTTCTCAAAGAAAAACAGATTTTCATACAGGGATGATAAACCAAGGTGTATAGAGAATGTTTATTAATACAGGGCATAGTTTAGAATCCAATATATATGTTCCTGCTGATTTTGTTATAATTGAATAAATTATAACCACTACTCGACTTATAGTGGTATATTCAATATTAACCCGTTACGTACCAACTTGATATAATCTTCCTTCAGGAGAAAATATAGTGATATGTCTATCAAATCCAGCACTGCTTTCACGAGCCATTATACTATGATAAATTCACCACAAAATTAGTTTCAATGTAAAATAATTCATTCAATTGCCGCTACAAGTTTTGTTTGATATTGACAGATATTCTCGTAAATTAAATATGTACTCAAATTTGGTTAATCATGATCACAGAACATTAATCCATAGATTCTCACTAAGAACTATAGATAGTCATATATTTCATACAAACAATCGATTTTTTAAGACCTTAGAGGTCAAAAGTAAAACTACCATTTTGCCTTATTAACTAAACCTTTAGTCACAAGATGAATCTCAAATGAAAAACAGTTATACTCAATTTAACACAGAGCCAATACGTAATAATAATATTAATCTAAACCATAGCAGTAAACTATAGCAGGATATTGTAATATGAAGAATAATAATGATAATTTATTTTCTCTCATATAACATTTACAACAAAAAACAATGAATGAATGCTGTAAAACAATCAATTTCTAAATCTGACCAAAAATCAGAAGCGCAAAACTCTCATAACAATAGAATTTAAAGAAAATATGACAGACGAAGGTAGTGAAACCTTGATTAAAAAGTAATAATACTACATATTATTATTACTACATTTTTGACTCAAGAATTATTATAAGTTGTTCATTAAACTGTTTTATAGCAATATTAAATTTAAGAAAGTGCGTGCGTTCAAAGCACACGTATGCAAACTAATTTTTAACTCTTGTTCATATTTATACAAATCTAAAACTTTAGATTTCCGAGACTTAGAGGGAGGAAAAAGAAAGATATGTTAGGAATTTAATTAATTTAAATGCCGTTAAAATATTATGTGTTAAAATTTAATACTATAAATATATTTATATATAAAGCGTTTTGAGTTGGATGCCAGTTTAATCTACCCCTACACTCAGTCCAGTTATTATTTAAATACGGTTCATTCGGAAAACTGAAAAAAGTGGAAAATTTATTCAAGTGCTGGTAGCCCCAACGAGTTATAATCCAACTATTTACAAAGGACACGCAACTACCTGACGTAGGTAACATGATTCGCAATAGGTTAGCACTGAAAAATATGTTTGGAATTGTCGTATTTACAGTTTTAATTCATTGAAGATTGCTTATTATTGACCAAAATACACATTCGAATGAATAATTTTTGAACAAAGTTACTGAGTCGTAACAAAATAAGCTACTGAACAGGAGAGACTAGAAGAAAGGTTATGTTTGGTTCTTTACGTTCACTATAGCTTTTATAGCCAATTATGCAACAATTCACAATGACTGACACTTTAAAGACACCTCTTATAAGGATAAATTCTTAGAATATGGGTTGGACTTGGGTTTCACAGATTTATCAGTAAGCGGTGAAAACTTGTTTACCACCAAGGGCTCGGTGGTAAACAAATTAAACCCGATACGCAAATAGAGACAGAAAAACTGATACTCTGTTTCGCTCGCACTTAAGTATTTCACGTTAATGCCTTCTCTTTTTAGTTATTATTGTTATTTTAGAAGCTCATCTAGTTCTATACTCTATCTACGGAAAAATGGAAGTTATTTGTGGTTCTATGCAATCTGTAGTTCATCAGATTTGACATTTTAGTTGTCACAGACACAATGAAATTCTCATTTCTCGTTCCCGTACTCCGTAGTCGTTTTTCTTGTTTAGTAGTGAGTGTTTGTGTGGTTCTTAAATATTATTTTTGTTTTCTGATTTTAGGAAACTGCTCAATTTTAATATATCGTTAATAAAGCACAAAATATTAAATAATCTATTGTTTTTTAAATAAATATTGGTATTTTTATAAAACAACAACAATTAAAATAAACTTACATTTCAAAATGCAAGAGACCGTTAGGAACTCAAATGAGAGAAAATCTATGTTTTGCTCATTTCTCGAAATCCTTGAAGCTCAAGAAAAACAAGCTGATACTGAGCGACAAATACAAGAGGAGAAATATCAAAGAAGAACCCAAGTAATTTATGATTTTCATGGTAAGTTTTTTTTTATTAAAATAAGCTCTATTTACTCTAATAAAGTACTAAACCAGGGCGGATCTGGAATTTGGAATCAGTGGGATGGTCACACACTCCACTCTTAAAGTTTAAATTTGTATGAATAATAAGTCCAATTACAAAAGTTTGTTTACTAATAAAATTATCAACTAGGATCCACTCTTGGCTCTAAGTACCTAGTAATAATAAAGGGTATGACTCTGAATCTCACCCTAAGTTTATGTTATGTAGATTTTTACTCAGGGAATAATTACTTTTATCCAAGGACATTGTTCTTCACATAATATCTTTCCGTTATGATGATATTGTATAGTTACTGTCAGTAAAAGCTTATTCTATAATGGAATCTCAAATTTATATCTTAGGATCGAGTCTAAGCATGGCATAAATAGACTGGTTTTTTAGATCGTCAGCAGCGTAAGGCAGCAGAGTTGCAGAGGTGCCTAGAGTTTGTGTCGCAGCATGCACAGGTGCTGGAGTCAGTATTGCGTAGTGGAGGGGATGACGGGGTACCATTGTCAGCTGCCCTAGTAAGACAGGCTGCGGCATTGCAGCGCTGCATGACACAATGTGTTGCTAACGCTTCGCGAATACGACACTTGCTCGCCGCCGCGCACCGTCCTCAAATGGACACCATGCTTGCCAAGATGGTAATTATCTTATTTCTCCCATATTTTTAATTTAAACTAGATATGTTGAATTAAAAAAATATTATAACTTGCTAATATTACTATTATTATTGTAAATTATTATTAATATGTTTATATTAAATAATTGCACACCCTCATACTTAATAGACTTCTTCAAATAATTTGTACGTGGCTTCGGCAAGATAAGCAAACACGCTCGACGAGTATTGCTTGTAGTGGTGTGTTTGAATTTTTTTAAATGATAAGCTACTATGGAAAGTTATTTAATTTTTTTAAAAATAAGATACAGGTGCTTAAACATATGTACATAGTTGTTTAATTGTCATAATTTTGGTTTCTTGGTAGATAATATTAGTCTGTGTTAAAAAATTGTATCTAAATAGTGATTTTATTAATTTATTTTGTAGTGTTTGTATGTTAGAAATTTTGTTTTTGCATGCTGTACCCCACATTGCAATTAGATATATGAATTGTGACTTGACTAAACAATTATAAATTACATTAATATTTTCTCATAACAAAATCTCCTGATTGTAAATCTAAACCATTCTCGAATCCACTTGAACACACACGAAAAATTTCATCAAAATCGGTGCAGCCGTTTAGAAGGAGGTTTATTACAAACACATTGAAGATTTATAGATATACATATATATGTATGTATAAATATAGTGGGAAATATTTTTCATTTAAGGCAAGCAAGCAAACGGCTGTTATTTTTGCGACGTTTTCGGCTTATAAACAATTTTTAATTATTTGAAGGCACGACATCAGGGTATACCAACTACTATACTAGTCAATAAAATTAAAAAATATATACATATATGATTAAAATAAAAAGGTCGGTAAATAACTTATAAAATTAAAGGTTTTATTATATCGTTCATAAATTGTGCCAAAACCTACGAGATAATTTCGTGTCGCACCGTCAGCGGAACAAGTAATAATCACGGACTATAAACACAAAAAGGGTTTAGACAACAACAATAAATACAAGTTGAAAAAGAAAATAGTTTGACATTTCTTTATAGTTGACGCGGAAATCAAACTGAACAACTAAGGTTCTGAATTCAACCTTTGATAAACAATAAATGCCGACGTGCGATATTTACGGCCCCGTACCTACTGGACATCAATATGTTCTTAGAAACATGCGATTTATCTCTTTAGTTTTATCCGGTGAAGAAACTCGGGGTTTTAAATATTTAAAAGTATATATATGTATTTATTATTTCATTGCTCTAGAAGCAATAAGCAGTGGCCGATTTTTAAATGATCTATGAACCGCACACAATCACTGGCACAATACAATGAACTTTTTGCACCATCCTTTGTCTGCTTCAGACTCGTGTTTGTCGAGTTGTTTTTAATCTTAGAGTATCAATTAGGTATACATAACTCATTAATTTCCACTTAAGTACTGTTTTATGCATAAATTAAATCATTAATTAATTGCGGTTATTTTTTGTAATTTATTTTACTGCACACAAATTAAAAATTCCTGTGGGTAAATACAAGACGACACGAGTAGGCTTTAATGAGGTTTGCCTTTGCAGTATTTGTAAGCCGCGGTGGCCTATATGTTATTTTATATTGAAAACTCGACACACACATATTCTAGAAAAGCGGTCGAAACTGTTTTATGACCAATTATTTGGCTGAGGTCAAGATATATTAAACCCGGGGAGAGTAAGCAAGTAAAATAGAAACTAGGTCTATAAAACCGTGCGTGCGCCGCCTCCGTACTCCCAAACAGGAACTCGGTGCCACCACAATATCTCGATACTACTTGTTCGGTTACGCTGCACGAACACTACTTAACTAATGTAATGTCGGTGTAAGCGATCGCTTTTCCGTCTCATGGGCCTCAGCTTACTTGGCTTACTGACTTAATATGAAATGTGAAACAACACTTTCTTTGTTAAAACTACCAATTAGCATTTATTATGCCATGCTCGTCCGTTGTTGACGAATCAAGGTTTTTTAAATATCCTGCATCAGAGTGCTGTGTTGGAGGCGTTGAGGTCGCTAACCGCTACAGCCTCGTTGATTGTTCGTCGGCAATTTTCTTCACTTAATGTGGTTGTTCACGCGCATTTAGTCGATATAGCTACTTGAAAGAAAGAAGGAAATCCAATCCTCCCACATAGCATTCCATTTCACATTCTTAGATCTAAATTTAATATTTAAAACCATTATGGAAGAAATAAAATAGAAATAGCAGTAAAAAAATTAACATTTTCTGAGCCAGAAGCGTTACATTTCACTGAAGTTACTAAGCAGTTAAAAGAGCGACAAATAAATTTCTCATAATAAAGCCATGGCACTGTTTAGTAATAAAATACGGTTTTAGAATTGTAATAAAAAAAATGTCACTGATAGGATTCGATGAGTGATATGTCATGATTAAAATTTGGCGAAGAAAACGATATCGTTATTACTCGGATTAAGGTCAACTGGACGTGATTAATTCGGAGTGAGCTCAGAGCCCGAATATCCGAGATGTCAGAATGATCACAGAGCATCCTGACAGAGGAGAGAAAGTATAATTTTCGGTTATGTAAGTGCGCTGCTATTGTGACAAGTGTGGTGTTGTTGCACGTGGGTGACATTTTCGCTTAACTCTTCGGTTTTGGAACAGAATTTATCTTAATTCTAGAACTTCGCAAACATCTCCCTCGGTCTCCTTATGCCCTATGTTTCCATTGACATCACCGACCACAACAAACTATATATATATATATAAATTTAATGTTTCCAGTCGCTCGGTCTTTGTTTTTGCACGGTGGAGTCGTGGGAACCTGTACCATTGTGTTGACTGGTAATAAGGCAGTCGAAGAAGGCCGTGTGATCTTTATTTACAGAGTGTAAAATATACATCAACGAAAACAAGTTACAGGCCACAGATTGTCCGCACGGGCCACCGAGGTCGGAGGGGCAATTATCGCGCCAGACAATAATTGAGCTCGAAGGCAATTATCTTGTTAGCGCTGACCCAGGCCAGGCGGGGTAGGCTGGGGCTTCTCTGGCCGCAATGAGGAGTCCCGCCGGGCGAAGCCCCACTAGTGCTCACAGAGTTCACGAACCCGCCTGACGATTTATGTTGTGCGTTGCGTACGTCCTCTATGTGATAGTTGTTTTACTTCCTGTGATATTTACCTATTAACGAATGAAAATTGTTTCGCAGCGATCTCCCAATTTGAAATTGTTAAAACTGCATCCTTATTAGTTGATGTGAAATTAAAAAAAAACCCATATGTATTCAAAAATAAAAAAATATTGAGCAATTTTCCATCTTTAATCAGTTCAGAGACATATTTAATATTGAACCGATAAAAGCTAAAATCTCAATACTTAAAACGTTTATTTATTTATAGCATAATATTTAGTGAGGAGGAACTAAACGGTCCGTCATAGATACATTGTCTCGACGTCTAGTCTGCCTCTTAATGCCATTGCGCTATGTCGATACTGCGGAGCTGGATTACTCATAATCTGTTTATTGCACTCTGTCTTCGATTGATGTTTGTTATAAGTAGGTATTGTCTTACCAATTATACAAAGATAGTAATAAATTCAAAATAAGCTTAAATATAAATAATTTTGAACCTTAAAACTACCTTCCTCCTCAAGATATAATGTAACTTCAATGTTTCTAAGAAAAAATAACATTTTTCTGTAAATCAATCGGTGACCGAAACAAACAAAGGTTTAACTTCTCTAGGACTTTGAACTTGTCGTTGGGCGGTCATTTTATTAATTACATTACTCACGTCACAAACAGCTGAGCACACTGCTCGCACTTCTGATGAACTACACCCGTGTATGTAGAATTCGAATAGATATTGTTATTAAGAGAATTTAGTCTATTAGCTCCTGAATTTCGCTAAATTGTATGCGCGGAATTAACACTAACAAAATAGTTATGCCCTATGTGAAATATTCTATTCATGCTATTTGGGGGTACAGGACTTCGCAAGTGCGAGCGATTCATACAGATCCGACTATCGGACGCACGCGAGCAGCGAAATGAGGACACGTGTAGTGTCGTTAACTCAATCGCTTTGTTTTATCGATTGTCGATGTTATCGCTCGGCCTTTAATTATCACCCAACTGTTTGAGTGATCTTATTAAGCCTGTATAAGTGGGCCCACTAGAGCACGTATTAGCGTCAGAGACTGTCCAAAGTCAAGTGCGTCTCGGCAACTCGTCACCTAGTACAAGCGCTTATAAATTATCTTTCCCATAGGATAAGTTAATTCTAAATTTGTATTGTACACCAAATCTGAATCAAGTTTGTTTGGTTGTACACTGGTGTCGGGTATAACGTATATAAATCCATCCGAAACGAATCTCGTCACTCATCAGCGGCTTCAGGCATTATTGAGCCAGCAATGTATTATGTATGGGATCTACATGTCATCTCTCACTTTCTAATCATTAGTGATGCTTAGGGTTACCACTACCGAAGTCGACGCACCCATGCCATTCTAATAATTTAATTTAAAACTACTTTGTTATTTAACTAATACAATAATGTAAGAATAGTAATGCATACGAATCGTACTCAAATGTGAAATTTATGATAGCCGGTTGTAAAAACATCAGCCCTATGGTGCATTGTCATTAATATAATCGCAGTGAAAGCGCACGCGACAGGAAAACACGGCACGGTTGCTCTTTCTACACACGCGCGATGTACCTTTGGTTTTGGGAGTAGGTCAATTGGAGATCTAACACTTATCGGTTCGGTAACTTATTGCGATAAGGTGTCGGCCCTCATTGATAACGGAATAAATTTCCACCGGCTGCACTAATTCTGACAATCATACAATTTTACTGGTCCTCGTAAACTCAGCTTCCGTGGGAACAAGTAGAATCCACTTTTCGCGACATACTTTCCTTATTTATTTATTTATTTGGGAAACAAAACAGATACATTTCTATACAATAAACAAAGTTAAAAATAAAACATCAAATAAACACATTGGATGTATCCACAAAAAGTTTCACTCATAAAAAATATGATACAGAACAAAGCAAAACAAAACATGACAGCACAAAATGTATAAATCCGGAGAACGACAAACATACTAAAGCTATAATAAAGAAGAAAGATACAAGGATTAGGACATTAATAGTCGTTTTGAGTGAGTGCGACAAAGTGTCGATGTTAGTGGCAGAATTCAAAGCAGAACACATCCTGTGAAGAGGCTCGCGGAACCCAATGTTGGTTCTGGGAGTCGGAAGGTTAAAAGTTATATGCGAGCCGTTCTTTGAACGCCATTTGATGTATATTAAGCAAACATACCTAACGGAACAGGAGGGTGAGTGCGAGCAAGATCCTTCACCTTGCGCCGACATCTGACCTAGTTCAAACCAACTCGGGTAGTCATGAGAATAGCGTTTTATTATATAGCGATTGTTATCGGAAAGTACAAATATGTTTTTACGTTTAATTATGAAAGATAAATTATTATATATGTAATTCGTAAATGTTTGTTATTCAAACTATAAATATAGTTTGATACATTTTATAACGTGTTATAAAATCTCTAATTACTAAACGTATTTTTATCACGTCAAATAACACGACTATGGTTTGTTGTATGTTACCGCCTAGAACAAGATCGTTGTCTTGACATCACATCCGAATTGTATGAAACGCTTCGCGACTGCACATCGTCCGCCGCTGAAGTGGCCCCCAGTTACGAGGACCTGACATTGATCCCCTTTTCATCCGGAAAGAGAGGCTACACATCTTTAGGCCCGCTTCGGATGTTTCGGAAAGCCTTGACATACTTTATCTAAGGATATACAATGACGTCACCGTTTCATCTTTAGATGGAGGTGATGTAAGTGATCGTAATAAAAATGTTATGACAAATGCTCTTTTCGTTCGTTAAACACGACAGAAAGTGTCGAGAATATCGATGAGTGATGCGTAGATGTAGTTTGAGGAAGCGAATTATGATCGAGACGGATGAACTGCTTGCGCGGGTTATTATTAGTGCTCACTTCAGTAGGCAGTTGTCGGCGCGAATCATAGCACTTCGTGCGTTAGGTGACGCGAGGATGGACTCATTGAACACGCTAATTTGATCAGTCGCTGCCGACCCACGCCTCTTGAATTACATACCAATTTCGCGACTCCGTAATGTAGAGTTTGTAGGTGCTTGGCCGACATACGGAAATTAAAAGGCGAAAAATGTTCAAGTCCGCCTCGACGGTCCTTGACCGTCACGCCTATTTATATGCTGCATTGCGCTCTGACCCTCGGCTGCCAGATGTTATAGTAATAAAGCTAGGAACATACGCATACGATGTAGTGGACAAGTTTTCTATTTTTACTGTTCATTTAGATTGAAATACAGCAGTCTAAATTATTATGCCATTTGAATCGAATTACAATCACAAATGAAATTAGATATAGAGCTCCTTTCGCGATGTATCAATTGTTTTGTATCGTCTCAACTTTCGTTAAACTGTGTCAATTCTAACAAAATAAGAATATTTTTTTCTATATTCTGGAGGGGTTACGTAGCGTATAGTATTAAAAACAAAAGTCAGGCCGACTCGACCACGCCGGTTAATCTCTAACGGCCAAAACCAATACGCAATCTCAATCCAATTTTAGCTGTCATAGACTGACAATTCAATCCATTTCTAAAGAAAAGCATGCCAATATTCAATACATGGACTGAGATACCAATCTAATTATTCAACCAATCGTTCAGAGGGCGGATAAGAGATTGAAGATTGCCCTCTGTATGAAAATGAATGTTTACTCATGCCAACAACCTATCTGTCCATTTTGACAGTTGCTTCGATTGGCCAAATCAATCTCGGATTGCTATCGGTGAAACTCGTATGATTTGGGTTTGGGATTGCGACCTAACTTAATATTCATTGGGAAAATTTATTCATCTTCGTCATCTTCCAGTTCTAGTGATAGTGATTTGGAAGTTTAAATGCAATTATCCGATTGGGATAGTAATTCTGAAACTGGAAGAAGACAACGTACTTCTGTGCGAAGACATAAGAAGACAAGAATTTATTATATCCAGAGCCTGAATGACGCCGAATTCACATTTAGATTTAGGTTAACAAAAGAAGCTTTGGAGACACTTTTACACAAAGTGATGTCTATCATATATGACTTCTTGCAGGTTTCATCTTTTCATCAACTTTTGTAAAAAAAAATTAAATATTAGCTACAACCAAAAATATTTGTTACTATAGATACTACCTACTAACTCCACTTCAAAACCTCAAGACTCCAGCAGAACATCTTTATAACGAATCTCAAATACGAAGCAGAAATGTGGTGGAAAGGACATAATATGGTGTTTGGAAAAAATCGGTTCCCCAAAATCGGTTTGTCAAAAAAGGTTTTGCTTCAAGTATCTCGTGATTATTTTGCTTTATTACTATAATATTTTATAAATTACAACATTTTTGAGATAAATTAAATAAAAATTCAATGCTTTTATTTAAATAAAAATACAAATTTTTAATACAATACATCCTCGCTCCAGGCACAAAATCTATTATTTTTTTAATATATTTAACAATATATTTTTTCTATGGCCCATAATTCTCTTTTATGCTCTCTTTCTTCCTCTTCAAATGCCCATTGCTTTCTCTTATTTAGATGCTCTTCCTTTCAATTGACTTTCATTTCCTTCGACAGACAACAATATCATGTCTTTGACTTTTTCCTCGATAGGGGGTAAGACGAGTAGCAGCACTAGGGCCACCTCCTGTACGATATGTTTCAGCATGTATCAAGGCAGACTTTTTTCTTGTAGCCCTCTTTAAGCTTTAGCACTGCGAAAGTTTACCCCACTTGTGCTATTAAACAGCGCCTCCAGCGTCTTCCAGCACTGCTCTTTCTCCTGCCAGGTGACTGAGTCACTCTTTTTATTTTCTAATATATTTTTATGGTCAGCAACAAGCGAAGTTAGAAGGTCAACTTCTTCCCGGCTGAAATTGACGCTTCTTTCACGTTTTTGCGTAGACATTTTTTTAAGTTAAAGAACCAACCTCGAATCACAAAAACAACATACACAAACTACTTAGAGAAAATTTATATTTGTAATAATATGTACTAAAATACTCAATAACCTAACAAACAAAAATACTATATGAAAATGACAGCCCGTTTCGTTACAAGTAATATTAAATGACCAACAAAAAGGTTAAGGTTCTATGTTTTTCTATAGAATTTTGTAACTTTATTTGTTCGTAACAAAAAAACAAACAAAACGTTGCATAGCTATTTGCTACTTTATCCATACATTGTGAAACAGACCCTAAGTCTTACTTATTTTATTTCGTTCCAAAAACAGCAAACTTTTGGTATGCTTGAACACAACATATTGCATTGAACGAAACGCGGTCGAGAGGCAAGGATCACGCAAATGATTGCTGTCAATCTTTTGTCAAATAAACAATCGGATAGCAGAAATGTTTATTGGCATGCAGATTGGAGATCGGTCTTTAGATATGAACCAGTCCAAGATTGGTTATAATCATAGATTGAGGATACATTATTAATTTTGGCCGTAAGAAGGCGCCGGCGGTTTTAGTCCATTTGAGCCTGAGATATCCTGATCGGGAGACCAATAAAGCAGCACTGCCTCAGTCAGGAACTTACACTAGGCTAATGCTGCGCTTAGGAATTAGATAATAAATAAATCCCAAATCAGAGACTATAAATTGTCTTTGAAATAATATTGTTTTAGAATCTACGATTTGACCTATACGATGTTGCAGGAGACCGAGTTGAGTGCGTGGACAGCATTCCTCCAACGCGCCGTCGACGCCACCTACAGCTCTGAAGTCACCATAGACAACCTCCACAATTTGATCGGTAATTATCAAGGCGCAAACTTACACTTTATGGACATGTGAAAGTCTGTCTTATTATTAGGTCCACAAATTGAAATTTGGAAGGTATTATATAGTATTCTGTGAAGAGCATTACAATTTTTTTTATTAATAATACCAATAATATCTCCAAAGTGGTAAAATGTGTGCTCTAACTTTTAAAATAAAGAGTGACGTGGTTGTAATGCGTACTGCAGCGGAGCAGCGGCGCTGCGTGCGCGAGGTGTCTTCGAGCACGGTCTTCTCTTCCCTCTGCCGCGGGACGGAGGGGGCCGCGGAGGGGTCGGCGGGTGCGGAGGGAGAGGGCACCCCCCGCACGCCCTTCGCGGCCAGGCGTCCCTCGGCCATGTGCAGCACTCCCATCGCCCGCGACTAGCCCCGAGGCCTGCGCGCACTCTGCTGTCGCGCCCGCCCCGTCTGATGTCCTCGCTTCACTCTCACACAATTCTCTGCTTTTACTGAACTAGCCCGCGGTGCATTCCATTCGAATCTACGAATGAACGATGAAATGATGATATGGGTTGTAGATATTTGATTGAATCCATTCTTAAAGACAATTACTGCACAAAAATCGACTTACGAAAACAAAATTAAATTTGCCAAGATTTCGTAGTTCAATGTTTCAATAATTTTTTGTCTCTAGTTTCAAAAATGTAGACATCTCTGTCGTGTGTGTTAATTCCGTTTAACTGGTGACGATATTTGACATACAATTCGGTGAAAGTCGATCTTTTTGCATTTATGTTCATATTGAATGTTAGTCCTGTGGATGTTTGAGCTATCGATGACCATTGCTTGGCCTTATCGCCGAAGCTAAATGTTGATAAATTAGATGTAAGCGCGTTTATATACCTTTGTAATGAAATTGTATGTCGGCTCGTTGGATTCTGTGAACTTCTCGTGCTGACACATGTGCTCTATGAAAGATATACAAAAGGCGGAATGAAATTATTATATTATTTGTTGACTCGTCTTTAAATTAGTAATCTTTGTCGTAAAGTGTGTTTTTAAACTTAAACGTAGGTTAAGCAGTGTTTGACGAGTGTTTCGAACGATTTGTACTTTTGCTAAGTCCACTATAAATATGACTGTTCGTTGTGTACTTTTATAAATAAACGTTCGTATAATGTTTAGACATGTATCTACCTCGTTGCGGAACCTGTACTGCCAAGTTTTTGCTGATTGTAATAGATTTTAGTAAATAAATATTGTACGGAACGGTTTTCGGAGAAAGTTTAGAAGTCTCTTGACCGAGTTGGCCAAAGGCTAAGTTGAAATCTTTTCCAGATTACTGTTTTGATATAAATATTGGCGGTGTTTTCATCGCCTCGTGTTCGTGGCTTTTTCTCAAATATTACTATTATAGAAAAATTTAATTAAGGTTCTCGTTGTAGAGTTATTGCTTTAACATTGTTAGTAACGGGTGTCTCGGTAAGAGTGCACATTTTAAAATAAAAACAAGTATTTTATGACAGAGTTGTGATATTTTAAGTATGGAATAAAATATCCGGCAAATGACCCCCACGGCTCCGATGACAGGCCATTACTCTTTTCATGAAATTTTCCATGACATGGTGAAGGTCTTTAGTCAAATTCGCCGCGTAGTGCTTCGTGAAATTTGAAGTTGTTGAGAACGATGTCGACGTTCAAGAGACCGACCGGTACGTGGACGTAAAGGATTCTTATCGTCCATTTTTGACCCAGTTTCTCGGCTGAAAATTTGGCGAAGGCGAGTTTTCACAATTATAACGCGTTGTTCTTTCGAAAAGCGCTCCATTTTTGTTAATTGGAATAAACAGAGGTGTCAGCTGTCAAATTTCAGAGTTGTCACTTGCATGAAAAAAAAATTCCAATTTTAAAAAGTGCACTCTTACTGAGACACCCTATATTTCCAGCGACTCACCGCCGTGAGGGGTCGCCGTTGGCAATTTTGAATACGACCAATACAGACAACACTCATAATTGTCTTAGCAATTTTAGAAAACTTATTATATTATAAACTTAATATGATGTTTCTTTTCTTTGTATTTCTTTTTTTAATTGAGCGCTGTAAATAATAACATTTTGTCAATAGTCATAAATGAATTGCTTTTGTGATTGTAGTGGTGAATACAGCATTTGTTTCTGAACGACTTGTCTTAAGTAATGTCTACTAAATATAAACAAAAGAAACACGTCATGAGGAGGGACGCCCGAAATAGACGAAGTCGCGAGACAGCTCGTCGCCGGCGCATCTCGCTGACATTCCACGCAGACGGCGTCTTTTGACTAAATAAAACCACTTTATTTGAATATACACTTTTATTTATAGAATAATTTTCTCCGTACAACTAACAATGTATCAGACTCTTATTGGCAAGCTTTCGAGACGGAGTGTGCTAGAGGTGCCACGATGTCAGTTTTCATTGACTGAACGCGACGGAAACAGAAAATACCATTTTACGAGGCACGGCTGCAAGCGTCACGCGTATCTTTGTCAGACTCTCATCTACCGATCGATATCCTGTATTATATGGTAATATGTAAATACTGATAATTATAAATTACACTTTAGGTACAAATTCATTAAATAAATCGTCACACTCTAAGTAGACTCGTATGTGAAGACTCCGGGTAAGTTCCTTTTCACTTTCCACAGTCTATAGGAGCACGCGGCCACAAATACTCGAGCCGCTCTTCTCGCGACGGCCCGGCTACGGCGGCGGGGGCGGGGGCGGGGCGGGTCGAGTGGCGCGGGGCGGCGAGAGCAGCGAGTGCGGCACCGACACCGTGCGCCCGCCCACCTGCACCGACACGCGCCCGCGGGACGCCGCGCCCAGCGCCAGCACGGCTTCCCCGGCGCGAAGGCGCACGCCCGCCTCGTCCCAGTCCGTCGCCACGGTTCGTTGCTGCGGATAGCCCAGTTTCACGCCGTTGGACACGGTGTAGGCGCGGGACGGAGGCAGCGGCGGAGGTCGCTCCTGCGGCGAAATAAATCGATACGAAACGTGAAACCTATTATTAGATTAGACTAGATTATCGTTTCTGAGATTCGGACAGATCGCCCTCACCAGATCGAGGCCGAAGAGCGAGCAGGTCTTCTTGACGAGGGCGGGGTCGCACTTGGAGTCCGGCGGAGGGGTGCCGGCGATGGGGGCCGGTCGGGGTCGAACCGGGGCGTCGGGAGACATGGTGCGATGGCGCCGCCACGCGGTCTGGATGCAGCGGGCCGCCGCCTGACGCCGGGCGCGGCGCATGCGCTCCAACACCTGAAACGTTGTCGAAGGTCACGTGGATCGCCGTAGGCGCGAGGAGACGGGAGGGTGCGCATTGTATGCATACCTGTCGCATACCCTCGCTGAGGAAGACGTGTCGCTTGCCTATGGCCCAGCGGACGGCGGCAGGCGAGTGCGACGGAGGCGGCGCGGCTGCGGTGGCGACGCGTAAGACGCGCGCGCATGTCGCTTCTCCGCTATCGGCGGCGGTATCCTTCCCTCGGGACCCCAGCCCGCAATATCGCCCGCAAAAGGCTCGGAATCGCATGCGGTGCGGGAATCCGTTCGCCATCAGCTGCACCGTCTCCAATATCTGTAGCGCTCTCACCTGATTTATGAATATCGGTTTTAATAACAGTTCATATTGGCTCGTTAAAATTATAAGATTGAATCAATTAGGTTTTTATTTTCCTCGAAAGTATAAAGCACCATTTATAACTCAGAATTCAGATTGTCATTCGAACCTCTACTCTTCTACGTCTTACTCGTTGCTGTAAAAATGTAATGCAGACATTTTTTCGTTTCTTTGTATCTCATCTAATCTGTAGGTACACGTCTCCGATTACGTGTGTGTCGTCCTGTGTTCATATTTTTTGTTTCCGTTCCATAATGTTTGTGGCTCATAAGGTAAAGACACCATCGTATTATTCGTTTACGACACGCGTTACCTGCGAGGCTACGGTGGCTCGATCGAAGAGCACGGGCGTCTCGGTGGCGTTGGCGCGTAGACATCGCACGAAATGAGGCCTGGCGTGCACGAGCGTGCGCAGTAGATTGTCGAGGCGCGTGTGAAAGTCTTGCGTCAGCGTGGAGCCGCCCGACGCCCCGCCGGCCGCCGTGGGGGACGCGCGGAAAGCGGAGCCCGCCGGTCCGCCGGCCGACGCCAGCGCCTTCAGTTCGGCCCCGAACAGGTGGGTGGCGAAGCCAAACTCGCAGGCACGAGTGTCGAAGACGGCTAACAGGTCGTCCGGAACCGCGTCGCGGTTGGCCTCGAGAAAGTCGGCGGCGTCGTAGACGACCTCGCCGGCGTAGTGGCGCACGGAGAAGCGGCGCGGGTGCGGCGGCCGTGCGTCGCCGAGTCGTGGATGTGCCGCTCGTACGCGGGCTACGTACTGCTCGGCCGAGCCCCGGGCGGCGCATTCGGCGTCGAGCGCCGCCAGCAGCCCGCTGCGCAGCGAAGACAATAGGTCGATGCACGGCACGTTGTCGGCGTACTCTACCTCCAGAGCACCCGTCACGCCCTCCTCGCGGCACGACTCTGCGCTCGACTGCGGCCGAAACACCGAAGCTTTTATTGAAACGATTCACGGATCCATAGGGATCGGATATATATAGAAATAACTTCTAATATATGCCGCTTTAGAAATAAGGGGTGGAAACAAAAAATCTTATTGCTTTATGCATAAAATAAATAATAATGCCAAAAGCTGGACTACAGAAATGTCGTGACAATTTGTTTATTTATTTTATTTTATTTTTTTATTATGAATGATCAATGATTTAGTATTAGTAATACGAACAACGAAAATATATTAGCATTGTAATGAGCGCTCGTAATTTGCAGAAAGTTTATATGTAAGTTCCGTTGTAGTCACTACATAGGCAACGAGAGGACATAAGCAAAAGCACACCCTCTTTGGAAGTCAAAGCGTCGGCTACCTTGAAGACGTGGGTGTTGTAGAAATGCTGCATGGTCTCCGCGCACAGGTTGGTGCAGAGGTGCTCGAGGCGGGAGGGCGCAGCGTCTTCGAAGCCAAACATGTCGAGAATGCCCACGAAGCCGTCGGTGGCGTGACGCACCGCATCGTTGAGCACGGCCATTGAGCGTGCGCCCGCTCGACTCCGAGCGCCGCTGCCGGCCGTCGACGCTCGGCGTGACGCTGCATCCTGGTGCACTGACTCGTTGGAGTCGGACGACAGGGTGCCCAACGTCGAGCCCGGCCGCTTCAGTGAGTTGGCGCGCCGCACTATTGTGGCCACCGTCCGGCAGTAGAGGGCCTTCGCCAACGAATCGCGTGCCAGGGAGGCGGCGGCCGCCGTCGCTGGCGCGCGTACTCGGCCTCGAGCGGCGCTTCGCGTTGCCAAGCCTCGCGCGAGAGCCGCGGCGCCGACGCCCAGCAGCGCGCTCACCGCCGCCAACGTCGCGTCGTCACCCACTTCGGCGCCGCCGTCCGAACTGTCGACGAAGACGAGATTTCCGAGGAGCAGCACGGCGGCGAGCACGCGTACCACGTCGAGAAAGGGGATGCCGAGCACGCCGAGACAACCGCGCCAAGCCTGGAAACGCGCCGCGTCCTCGTCGGCGGCGTCGGCGCGAGGCCGCGCCGGTGCGGCGGGCGCGAGGTATCGTAGGTCCGAAGACGTGAGGCCGTCCAGGTGCAGACGGGCGCGCTCGTCGGCCGCGAGGCCGGCCAACATGTGATAGAAGACGTGGTAGTTGCGCTCGCCGGCCGGAGGCCGCACCACGCGCGTCTGGTCTAAGAAGTAGCAGTGTATCTTGGTACGGTACAGCGCACCGTCGGTGACCTGCACCTCGATAAAATGACCGATGCGCGTCGAATGCGCGTTGGCGCGCGTCGCAGCCGTTCCGAGAGCGCGCAGCACTGTGAATGCGGCGGCGAGGTGTTTAAAGGCGTCCGTCTCGGGTCCACCGCCGGCGGCGTCGAACAACCGCCGGAGAAGCACCATGGAAGCGTACGTTTTTCCCGAGCCGGACACTCCTGAAACGTTACAATAACTCATCACCTACACGGTACGGAAAACCTTCTTTATGGATTTTGTCGATTTACATTAGTTGCACGTTAATCGAATTGCGAACGCCGGTCGGTCACAGTGACGTCGAGAAAACATACCGGAAAGGATGATCGCCTGCGGGCAGCCGGAATCTGCTTGGTGGCGCACAGCGTCGCGCACCAGCCGGGTGAGCTCGGGACGTTGCGCGCGCGCCGCAGCCGGCGTGAGCGCGTTGGCGGCGTCGCCGTACGCATTGAGCGCCACCACGATGGGCCCCACCGACGTCTGAAACACGGTATGGACGTTAGGCGACTTATCGGATCACTCTCCCATCAAAGGCGACGTACTTCCTACTTACGTAGAACTTATTTTGGTAGAACCTGGTCTGCAGCGCCCTCACGATGGCGTCCTCGGTGAGCGGCCCCCGGAGGTGGACGAGGTCGTCGACATCGCCGTTGCCGCTGCCTCCGCGCCATCTCACCTCTGAAGTTTTACATACTCAATACGAATAATCGCGAGGCTCTCTCTCCGTGAGAAGGACCGAGAGTTGCACAATATTTCGAAAGATGTTCACGTTCGATGATGAACTGGGAAGGCGGCAGCGTCCTGGATTTATGCCTTGTCTGCCTACACTTAACGTTACGCAAGGTATTCCTTATTTCAAAAATGTCTTAGGTCCCCGGCAACAATTATATATTTAAGTGATCATGTAATTAATGACCGTGAACACGCGTTAAGATTTGGAATTATCAACAGGCGTTGACACAAGGGGTTCTACTATTGTTACTGTAAATTATTTTAAACCTGGCGGCGGCGGTGGCGGCTGTAGCGGGGGCAGCAGTAGCGGCGCCCGTGGCGGCACTGCGGGTTGCGGGCTAGCGGCGGGTTGGGCCTGCGCTCCACCCGATTGGCCGGGGCCGCCCACATGTAGATGGTTGCGGAGCGTCACCAGCTCCGAGCTGAGGCTCAACAGTCGCCGCTGCAAGTGGACCGCCTCGTTCGATGAAGACGCGTCTGGAAATTGTAATTATCGATATTGAATTATAGCTTTACTTGACCAACTCTTCGAATGATAGACACTTAAATCTAGATCCAGCTCTCTAATATTTTTTCCTTTATGTAATTGTCCTGACGAATATTTGACCGGGTTAGGAATTAGAATACGGGTCTGAAAGATAATACAAATTTTCCGAGACTCGGTGTGGTATGCGCGAGAGGGCGGCGGAGGGGCGAGGGGCGTCGACCGGTCGGGCCCTCGCCGCCACATTCCGCACTGACGCGCCCCGCGCGGCTCCGACGTCTCTCCGAGTTCCCTTCGCCTCACTACGTCCAGCCGGTGCTGACAGAGCACCGCAGAGTATTTTATTTCACAACACGATCGATTCAGTATGGCACTGTGACAACACGACACAAACAAACAGACACACGTAAACAAAAGAGAACGACATGATATGTCTATCATCTGCGTTCGATAAGGATATAACCGTTGGACAAAAATATCTTATTAATATTCGTCCGCGTTTTAATAAATCAGCTGATATAAATTTAGCCTTAGAGGAGTATAGACATACTCTCTGACAACACGTGTGCAACCTGTTTTGTTATAATAGTTCGTTGGCTTCTACATTTAAACACATCGGCTCCAACATATTGTTTTTTTTCTTCAAAATAAGCCATAAATAATATGGCACATCGGGTTCCGTCTTATTCATCTACCATGAAATTCACCAGAAAGTTTGAATGTAGCGAATTTGACAAAGTATTAGAACATATCATAATAGTGATAGTCATATAGTGAATTGAATAACAACGTTGAATATTCAAAGTTAAACGATATTTTAGGTAACGTTTCCAATTGTTTACGTATACGTAGAATCTGATTATTAATCAGATGTAAATTGTTTTTTCTTTATTACTGTGACATTTAAAAAACAATAAAGTTGTTGAGAGCTTCATGAGGAGCTTCGCTTTGCCTTCACCTTAGCCTTTCAAATGTACTTTTACGCGAATGAAGCAATAAATCACTAGAAAAAATACAACTCGCGAAAAGCTCAAGGCAAGTACCGCCAAACGCGCACGTTGATGTCTTTTGTATTAGTCATATGAACGACGCGATTCCCAAAATGCGCTTTGAAATTTATTTTTAGGACAGTGTCTGTAAATCCTTGATATTTATTGCTATAACGACAGCGTACATTTTTTGCTTCTTGCTTCTTTAAATATATTTTTTAAAGAGAGAATGAATTGTAACTATTTCATCCTAACTTTGTGTTATCTGTTCACATCAAAAATTCAACGAGATACGAAATTATTACTCGTTTTGGTAAATTGAATATAAAAAACTTTTGACAGCCACGACAGAGCTCTTCTCTGAGTATCTAAGAATATAGTTGAAACATTGTTGTGAGCAAAAACATATTGATGTGATATGTTATAATATAAAGTTTTGTTTAGAGGAGTGTGCATATTTCTAAGACTATATTTTGATTTCTGGCAATCGGTGATATCGTTTTACTCGCGTGTGCAAGTGTAATCCGATTGGCTACGGAGCGGGAGTCCGCCGTGCGGCGAGCCACAGTAATTGCTTATTGCATCCTCACGCATTTTTCGCCACAGGTGATCATCTAGGTGCGACCGATTTGTTTTTCCTACTTTCGCATATTCACGTTTAGCTAGTCGACTTCTGTATTCAGTGACTAAAGCTTGCGTCAAATATAATACTAGTAAGATTCAACGTGTGTCTATACTCGTATCTATTCACGCGACGTTAGCTGTTAGAATATAATACATAAAAACGATGTAAGATGCAAAAAACGGATTGGCTACCAGTCCTCGCCAAATGACCTCGCCCGAAATATACAATTATGTGCAAACATCATAATATTATCGTGCAGAGAAATTGTATTAATTACTGACCAATACCTGCTAGATTTTATCACCCTTGATCGTTAAGTCTCAAATAGCTAACGATGTTTTGTCTGTATCACGCTCGTTTTACTTTGAAAATAAATAAGCGCAACAAACCGATAATGAAATTATGAAGAAACTGTTTGCGCCGAATTGTTAATCTCCTACTTCGGTGTTTTTTTGTATTCGGTTAAAGAGTGACCTACTTCGTAATAAAAAAGGGACAATAAAGTGCCTCACTTAAATATGGTGATACTCGTTTGAAAGTTTTAACAGAACGAAGGCTTTCTACATATTATGGTTTGGTGGCGTGGGGCTCGCTTCGCTCTCTCGTTGTTGGCACCGCTACTCTAGTATGTACTTATAGATATGTTTGAGGGCGCCGAGAACCGGCTCAGATCCATTGAGCCTCGCCGCCCGCCGGGGAAGGGCCGAATTTACCGAGATACCTGCGCCCGCCACCCGCCCCCCACCTCACCTAATTTACCTTTCATATTATTCTAAAACAAGTTTGTGTTACTTTTTATATTCAAACCCACTCTATGAGCACGGTAGAACTGAGGAATGAATATTTAACTAAAATGGGTAGATAATAAAGAAAAAAGCTTTTTAATTTCTAAATATCTACTTGAAATTTCGTAAGAAAGTATTTCAAGTCCCAAAACAGCCTTTTTTATTTTGACAGCTCACAAGATCATTATTGTCTAGTTTAGAAAACACCAATTCACAGGTGGATACGGCCTACCTAAATACGTAGTTTAAGCTTTGCTGCCGTTTGCAATCGCCACAGATACAGCCTCTCGAATGATTTCCCAAGACGTAACTCTAAATTACATTGTACCAAGGTGCAAGCGCCCTTTTCTGTTTCGTTATTTTTAAGTAAAGCCGATATAAATTTTATACTCCTCTCAAAAGGATCTTCACTGTAAGATATTTTCCAGTTTTGGGGTCGACTAAGTAATCATATCTTATCGAAATCACTGCACACTAAACACAATCACTTTTAGGAGGAAACTAAACCATCGTGAGTCATCGCCACAAAAGAGTAAAGGGCTCACGAAACTCGAAAGGTTGGCTTTAGAACACGGGTGGAGGAGAGCGACACCGTGCGTCGACGCTCACCTTGCAGCTTTTTCTCCGTCTCCCAGAACTTCTGCAGTTCGGTGAAGTACTTGTCGAGGATGAACACCTTGGAGAGGCCGAGCGTGGCCATGGCGGGCGGCGCGCTCGCATCACACTCAGCGGCCGCGCCGCTTCACTCGTCCGCGTCTACTCCGCGACCACTCGCGCGCACCGACTCTCGCCGACTAAAGAGTAAAGCCACCCGCAACCCCCGCCACGGACTCTCTCACGACATCACGTCACTTTAAAGTAAGGCGGTTCTGTTCGTTTCTAAAAACATCCAGCAGCAAACATACAACCGATGCAATTCACCTTTGGCGTTTTTTTCTGGTAATATACGCAGATCTTGCAATCTTTACCATTGCTCTTGTGAGCATTAACCTTATCGTATAAAGTGAATTCGACGCCATCTATTGTCGCTCAATGGCTTTATGTATGTGGTGATTACGGTTGTAGTACTGACTCGAGTTATAGGCAGCTAATGTAGCATGCGCTCGCGCCGCGATCATCTTCTGTTCGAGTCGCGAAAATTATGCAATAGAGGCCGCTGCTATATTAACTCTTGAGATTGTATTACAAAAAATTGTATTATTAAACATAATGATAATAACGTGTTTAATAAAATTTGTAAAAAAAGCATTCATTGTGGTAAATTCTATTGAATAATAATTAATAGAAGCACTCGTATAGATGTAAGAACCATCTTAGTTAACAACAGATCATTGATAAGTATCAATAACAGCAAAATATAGGTATTACCCTTACGCCTTAATCTTAACATTCACACCCAAATCTTCAAACTAGATCTATTAAAAGAAAAATAATAAATCCATAAAAACAGTTACTGTGTATTAGCTCAACGGCGCACCATTGAAGGGGGTTCAGGATATTCGGTACTTGGGTGTAATTATTGATAGAAAAGGAACGTTTATATCTCAAGTTCATAAAGTACCACATGCGCACGAATGCTCGGATTTCTTAAAGGGAATAGGTACATCTTGTTTGTTTGAAAAAGTAAAAACAATTTTGTTTTACGCTCTGGTGAAAGTCATATTGAATACGGTGGAATCCCTTGTAGTATTCAAAGATCCTTCGATACTTTACATTCATTGGTACTGCCGTATCTATCATCAGCGACTTAGGAAATTTAAAATCATGTCACTGTACGGTCGGATGTACGGTGTTGTTATACTAATTGTGAAATGGTCAAAAAAATAAATTTACCTCTTGCAGAACATTAATTGTCTTCCCTTATTTAATCCCAAGGGTCTGTAGAAACCCACCTAGGAGTTCAGGCCTCAACCCTACTTATATAACTATATTAGAAAAAAAAACTTTGTTAAGCGCCTTTCGGGTACTTAATTCGCTAAAGGTTTTCTAAATAGGAAATTACGTAAAACTTAAATTTGTAATTTGCAGTGTATTTGTGTGATTTATATTTTTTTAAACATTTATGTTCATCGTAATTGTCATGTATTTTAGAATATATAGATTGTTCTTCTACTGTAGAAAATTCATTGTAGGTATTTGATCTGATGTCCTTTTATTAATAAATTATAAACAGTCTAATATTCAAGTTGTCTCGTTTTTTTGAGTATTAACCTAAAGACACATTTTAAATATAAGCAATAGTAATCCGAATTTTAATAAAGAATTAGGCAGCTAACATTGTTTACCGAAAACAAATTAAAGATCAGTACGAATTATGTTGCAGTCGGACTGCGACCTACCATAAAAACCTAAATAGAATAAAATTATATACCTCACTATATATACACTAATATAATATTTATTAACAAACTCGTTATTTTAATCGAACTGTTATACCTTTAGCATGCATGAGATGTGGCTAACCTCTTGACTATCTGTTATGGGGCATCCACACGCTGGCTGTTTGTCACAAACACCGCAAACAGCAAACGAAGTCCCAAACACCAACCACAATCACCCAACACAAACAGCCATCCACATGCTTGGCGAACGTTCATAACATTCCGAATCGGCAAACATGGCGGACGACGAGCTTGTGGCAGCTATTACTTTCGGGTTGACATATTTTTATTATAAATTAAAGCAAGAAAAAGATAAAAGGAAAAAAAGAAGAAAGCAAAGACGATGGTGGATGATTAAAATACATAGAAAGCGTACAAGGCTTTAGACCTATTATTTGGGCTTTAATTTGCCGTGTTTTTTTAATTTTACTTAAAAGTTACTAAAAAATGTCAGAATCGTAGGTGCTCCAATCAGAAATTTTTTACGCTTTGCGCGCCAACGAAAAAGTGTAGCAAGTAAATACGTCCGCCTCCCGCAAGCTCGCGCGCATACTAATCGCTGCCAAACGTGTGGATACGTAGCAAACTGTTTGCCAAACATCCTTTGATCTGGCAAGATAAACCGACACCGATGCCGAACACTGCCCAACACAAACACAAACAGGCAAACAACGACAAACACCCATCCACACGACCGTGTTTGCTGTTTGCTGTTGGCTGTTTGCCATTGTTTGTCAAGCGTGTGGATGGGGCTTTAGGTATGTTAAGTAATCAAAAGTAAGGCAGATAAGCATACCAGGCGGGAGCAGGGTTAGTCGATTGTCAGTGTCCATAAAGGTTACACCTCTGTTTCTTAATTACTAATTTCCAAATACATCATTTTGTTCTTTAAAAAGATTATTACAAGTATCCGTATAACAGAGCGAAGTCGTTAAACGAAAAAGAAGAGTTCTACGATGGAAGTATGGGCCGTGAATATGTTTCATTGATTAATAAATGACATGGGTCGTCATATATACTTAAAAGAACAATATGGCATATTGTCTGTGCTTGATTTGCGGCCCATCCTATAAGGCCGAGTATAACAATAAAAGCTTTTAACAGATGCGCAAATTAAAGTAAAAAGCAACATCTTGCTCACACAATTATGTGATAATCGTAGAAAGAAGTTGAAATCTCACACTATTTATTAAAATGTATGTTATCAGATAAAAAAGGTGAGATTTTACGACTATTAAATGTTCTACAAGTTCCATATTCTACTAGCTTCGTGGGCAAACTAGAAAGTGATAAAGCGGACGAACGCGACAAGCGACTGTAGCCACTACTGGGTATAGGGCCTAGGACGATGCATCCAATTAAGAAGTGCTTGTTGCCTTATCGCGATCGACTTAATCTCCCACCATCGGTTCTTTCGTTGCTAGGTAATTGCAGAGAAATTTATAAACAATCTTCCAATTGAGTTTGTTTGAGAAGTTTAGCACATTGATCTCGACGTAAATACGAACCGCTAGTATTCATTTGTCGAGTCTTTTTTAAGAGAACAAGATTTTTTACAATAAAAAGTACGACTCACCGCGAATGCGCGTGTAAAGCCGGGCGGAGGCGTCGTGCGGCGACTCCGGCGCACTCGGCCGACTCGCTCTGCGCAATACATAACAGTTTTCAGCAGTCGTATTACGAAAATTTATTATAATTTACCATTAAACTTGACATGGGGTAGTTCACGTTAGGAAATACTTGCCTGGGTCGATGTCGGCGTGGGCGGAACGGGCGGCTCGGACGGGGCGGGCGACGCGGTCGGCACTCCACTGCCTCGTACGTCTGGTCCGGCAGCAGCGTGGTACCTTCGCGCTTCCCGCCCGATTTCATTCCTCTTGATCTACGTCGTACCGTGTTCCATCAAACGGGAATCCATGACTTAGTCCGCAATGTATAACTATGAACTACAAAATCCTTGACCAATGATTTAATCGATAACTTAGGTAGGATGTCTCGTAACTATATATTAGTCGCAATAAGTGTACAATATAATATATACAACATTAGCACATACTTAAAACGGATAGCAGACATTAGCGAGAAATAATTCATGTTAGGGAGACGCAATGGGCTCGTTAGACACGCTGACTCGGCACTATTCACCAAACATTGACGATGTGACGAACCTGTCCAAACGCTTTGGCATGGCCGGCCTGCCGACGGCTCTCCGCCGCCGCCGGAATGCCGCCGAGGTAAAGCTTTTTGTCCAATTCAGAAATCGTGAACACCGGACACCAAACGCGGCTCGCAACGCAATGTCAACCGTCCGGTCACTGTTTCATCGAATATCAAAACTTTATAAATTAATTAGGTTTTAGTTGATCAAATGCTATGCTTAATAAGATATACTTATATAATTAACATAATATGCTATATTTTATTTTCATAGAACTACCAAGTGATTTCTGCGAAAATTTCAATTATTTAGGCCAATCTTTATGCTCTCTCTTAACTTAATAATAATGCGTCTATCACGGTATACTTAGTTACTACATATAATAACTATTCCCCATAACTAATGTTCCTGTAAATTGAGGTTATTTAAAATCTATTTCCATTATTATACTCGAGCGATGCACACATGATAATATATTTATTGCGAAATAAAAAAATGTATAGTGAACTCTTATGGCACTGGCCACCGTCACCTCTCGGTGGCATCTTAGAAGATTTGGCCAGAATATTATATATATACGTATAGGTAATATATTTGTTCCACATAATATTTACATACCATTATTAACAAGTCCTCTACCGGCCAGTTCAGTGAAATCACATCATCAATGAAACACGATACGTAGGTACATCATTTTATTCTCGAGTTTACACTTGATAGACCAATATAATGTGACTCGGGAATATTACTAGTTTGATGTTTCTACATTGATCAAATATTTTAAAAAGACACGTGGTATTGTATTTTGTATGTTATGGATACGTATCCATACATATAATATAGAAACACATGCAATACCTTTCGACGCATATTGTGGTGGTACCCTCTTGTCAAAAGGTTACTAGCAAATTCACATGAGAAGCAGCAGAAGGTACGATTCACGTAGAGAAACGATCCACCGGGCATTGGTTCATTGTAAACAATCAAGACGTAGACGAGCGCGAAAGTTTGCGTCAGAGGCGCACAGTTCTGCTGCCGAGTATCGACTGATCACACTGATGGGCGATGGCCCTACGGGGCGTATTGGGACTATGGCCAATGCGTGCCTCTACAGTTCGCAGAGCACCTTAGCGCTCTTCGGTCGTGTGTTCTGCGATCGTTATATGTAAATATATATGTCGTTGCCCGATCGTATGATGTGGCCAACTCTTCGGGAAATTACCGTATAAAACTACTTTTATCGTTTTAGTCAACATTTGATGATATTTAAAAGTAGCCAAATGTTAAAAATAATAGCAATCATAAATAAACCAAACGTAGGTACGTGTGTACATGATATTATTATTCACAAACTATAAATATAATTTTAAAAGAAGTTTTTAAAAATGGTAGGAACTACCCAAATGCACCTAATCTTATAATTGTAATTTGTTTTTCGAAACCGTTTCGAACCGAACCGTTTTTTAAAATAACGAAGAATGAGAATCTAAAACAAGAGAATTCTAATACAACAATGACACGCGGTTTGTCTTTCGTTGTCCCAGATAAACTTTCCATCGAACTACATGTCAGTTGATTTTGGAATTTTTTTACCAACAATTAAAAATCTATATCAGCGCCTCTAAAGTTTAAACTTAAATATTTCATCACATATGTTTAACCATATCATACCCGATTAAAATTGGGCTTAATATAGATAAAATGGCGCCACTACTTGAGTAAACACCTCTTCGCTTGGGTCACGACATGTATAGGAAAACTACAATCCGCTCACCTCTTGCTAAGTATATTCAATACACTTCGTGTGGTTAACTGTCAAGAGATCGCTCCACATTTTTTTACTGCGGTTGCCGTCTGACCGCTACATACAAGCGACTCGTGACAAATGAAGCCATTACAAAATTATACGTTTCCACTTTTTATCGGGCCAACTCATTTCGCCTTCCTATTGACATAATGCTCGTCTTTATACGAGTATCTTTGAGTTGCATCGTTTATAAAATTTAGTATCATGGATGACCATAACTTCAATTTTGAAATCTGCAGTGTAGGGCGACAACGTGGGTGTGTTGAGCTCTGTTTGTTGTACCTACGTCCCACACCGTATTTAATTCTAGACTTTACTGACTGGGGGAACAATGACTTGGTAAAATTTAACGCCTGGAACGATTGCATATCGACCAACTATGCCTTCTCCTACTAACCTCCTATTAATCTGTACCGTGAGCGCAAAGTCTCTGAATACGATACGCTGTCTTCAGATAACATGTGGACACGACCAACGAACTCAAGTAGATACAATGCACAGAGTTAATACCAACAACTCTAAAATTAAAAAGAGAAACTACAAACTATAAAAATAATTAAACAATTTGAACCAAGAAATGAAATTATCGGTACAGCTAAAGCGGGCCATAGACGAACGGAGAATTCCTAATTCTACTCTAAGCTGAGTTTCTGCCAATGTTTGTTCGACAATGAGGGATGTGAAAACATTTTCGATTGTATAAACTACTGCCGACGGAACTTGTATGGATAAACGTTCAAAAATTTCCGGGAAATTCTGTTAATGACTTTAAAAAGGTATAGCAAGTCGATGTTTGCTCTACGAACGCTCAGAGATTCCAAATATTAAAAATGTAACCTATCCTCATATTTAGTTTAAATTACACATTTATTATTTTTAAAGGACAAAATGATATAAAAACTTTCTTTGCAGGGTGCACCGCCCCGCTGAATGGGTTAAACACATTGGAGACCAGATACAACTATTTAACTCCAATATGCTTCTAACGAGGCTGGTAAAGATAGTAACAGCGACACTGGGGTCGGTAAGACTCCCTGTTATTCTGGAGATAAAACCTTGAGAGCTTTGAGGATCTCTTTATAATACTATCCGCGTGCTCCCTAAAACTTAGTGAACTATCCATAATGACACCCAAATCTCTTATGCTTTTTACCTCTTGAATATTTTGGCCCCTTATGTTAATGGTGAAGATTTATTTTTTTAGCCCGCACCATACGTTAACTTAGTTTAGTTGCTCCTGCAGAAAATCATTCCGGTTGAATATGTTGGTATAATTTTAAATCATCAGTGTACATTTTAAAATTGCACTTTAAATTATATGCTAAGTCATTTACAAAAATGATAAAGTAACTATATTAATTTCGAAAAATAAATGTCTATTTAAGTGGCTAATTGAAAATAAAACAAGCGGTTTTAAAAATAATGCACATTTATTTATCACAGGCTCGAGCCGACCGTGAATCGACGGAGGCTTTCGCGCGTCACACCCGCCTTAATCTCTACTCTTATACTCTTAAAACTAAAGGAATGCTACGTATCACAAACCCGAGCCACGCTCGTCTAATAAATAACAGCAGAACATAAATACAGTTACGACTAAGACCCCGCGAGTCCACTCCGCCCCGCGCTCCTTCGTTCGTAAGATTTTCTTCTTCGAAAGTCGGGGTCGGGAAAGTGGAGCGGATAAATAAAGATAAGCACATCTGACGACGCAGGCCGGCGTCTCTCGCTACGTAACCCTACGTATCGAGCGCCGCCGAGTCTCTTCCGGATCACTATGATACGAAACGCGTACGCGAACTCGGCACTCGCGCCTATTGCAGCAGCGTCGAGATGCAGTCGGCGATGGCGCGCGCGGGGTCCCCGACTAGGATGGAGCGGTGGTCGGCGGGGAGCTGCCGCGTCACGGGTTCGCTCTCGCACACCGCGCCCAACCCGTAGTCGGCCGCCAGCTCCACGTAGTTGTCCCGCGCCGTGAACAGCGCGACGGGCGCGCGAACCTTGCCCCGCGGCCGGTACGCGTGCCCCGCGACCAGCTTGCGATAAAAGCTCTCGGCGGCGACGCGCAGCTCGTCCGAGTCGGCGTCGCCGCGTCCGGCCAGCCGGACGGCCCGATCGACGCGCGCGTTCCAGTCGGCCAGCCCCTCGAGTTCGGCGGACAGCTTCGCGCCGTCCGCGTCTCGGAAGAGCTGCACGAAGTAGGCGAGCGCGTCCGCCTCGTCGGTGGCGGCGGAGCGTTTCGCTCGCTTGTTGATGCCGCGCGTCGTGTGCGTCGCGACGTACGAGGGCGAACCGTCCACTAGCACCAGGCGCACCTCGAGCCCCTCCTGAAAGAGAACCGACGCGTCAGTCGCGTCCCTCGCTTTTCGAAACCGAGGACGGGACCGAGACTCACCTTCTCCAGCTGCAGAGCCATCTCGAAGGCGACGCTGGCGCCGTAGGAGTAGCCCAGCAGCGTGTAGGGCGGTCGCGGCTGAAGCGCCCGCACGTGCCCAACGTAGAAGGCGGCCAGCGCGCTCATGTCGGAGAGCGGCGCGTCGCGCGTGCACTGTAGCCCGTAGACGGGCCCCCGCACGGCGGCCGCCACGCCCCGCAGCATGTCGACCACGCCCTCGATGGGATGCACCATGAACACGGGCCGACCGGCCTCGTCGCCGCCGCTCGGCAGCCTCACGGTCACCTGCTCGGGCACGAGCTCGCCCAGCGTGGGCGCCTGACCGAGGTCCGCGGCCGGAGAGGCCGAGGCCGCGGGCGCCGGCTCCTCGCCTCCCGTGAGGGCGCGCAGTTTGGCGAACGTCAGAGCGCGGATCTCCTGCACGCCGAGCACCAAGTCGTACCCGCGCTCCAAGGTCTGCTTGATCTCGGCGCCCATCAACGAGTCCATTCCGAGTTCGGCCAGATTTGAGGAGTCGGATACTTTCGAGGGATCCTTTATACCTGCGTTCGAAGCGGGCCTTTAGTCGATGAGAACGATCGACGGCTAAGTTCGCCACGTTCGAGTACTTTCGAGGACTTCCGACTGATGAAATCGGTTCGGTAGTTCAGAGATCGTCGCAAAACCTAAAAAGATTTCTCACCGAGGATGTTGGCGACGGCCTGCACCAGATCCTGCGTGGGCTGGGCGGCGGAGCGACGCTTGTCGGCCAGCACCATGGAGGCGGCCACGGGGTGGGGCAGCGCCAGCAGAGTGCCCAGCGCCTCGAGACACGACGCGATGCGCTGCGGGACAGTGCCGCCCACGACTATATCGTTGCCGCCCATCGTGTCCACGACGAGGCCCACGTCGCCGATGGCACCCCACTGCACGGCCAGGCCGGGCAATCCGTCGGCCTGGCGCAGCTCGACCAGCCGCTCCATGCCCGAGTTGGCCCAGCCGTAGTTGCTCTGGCCGGGGTTTCCGCGCCCGCACGACACCGACGAGAACGCCACGAAGTACTCCAGTTCGGGGCAAAGCTCCCGGGACGCCACGTCCAATGCCTTGGTGCCTGCGAGCGCACACTCGCGATTATTATTCGAGCTTTATTATTTTAGGTGACGCTAGGTTCGACACGACGAAATCATAAATCAAGATTAATAGGATACGATTGTTCACTTTTTAGATTCAGTCATTCGTTCGTGTGTAGGCTATGATAGAGTAGTCCCTCGGGGCGTAACTCCGACGATTTAGGAAATCGCCACGCCTTTAAAACTAAGAGAGCAAAATGTATAGTCTCGGCACGTACAGTACCTTTGTAATACATTCAATAGGTTCACGTTTGATTCAATTGTGTTAACTCACGTTATTAAACTTAATGTACAAACAAACATACCTAGCTCATATGATTTTATGATCTTTCACAAAAGATAGTTGCATTCCTAGATGTAAAGTGGGCGCGCGACAAATTACATAACCAATTTCGGTCACAGCGAGAAGTCGACTGAGAGGTCTAAACTCTAAAGGTGAGAAGGACAGATCAGGGGATATTTCCCTTACTTTCGCACAGCATCGTAACACAATACGGCAACGTCTCTTGTAAAAATTGTCTTGAACTTCCAATCACATAATTATAGTAAAGAACTATCGGTTTTCCCTCGTTCAGTGAATTTGCCAAAATAACACGACTAATGCGAAGGAAAATGTCGCTCACCGTCAATCTTGGGCGCGGCGACGGCGCGGAAGTCGTCCGGCGTGAGGTTCTCGAGGTAGGCGTCGCGCAGGACGGCGGCGAGGTTGAAGATGCCGCCCACGGGCGCCGCCGAACACGACTCGCGCAGCAGCGCTCGCGCCCCCGCCGCGCCGCTCACGTCCGCGGTCGACACGATCACGCGCACGCCGCGCTCGCGCCAACGTCGCACGCACCACGCCTGGTAGCCCGTGCGCACGCCGCTGCGCGAGTTGAACACGAGGGTGCGCGCGCCGCGTCCCACCAGCCACTGCGCCAGCTCCAGCCCGAAGCCGCCCAGGCCCCCCACGAGCACGTAGCTGCGGCCGGGGTGCATGTACGTGCGAGGCACGGCCGCCACCGTCCGCGCGTCTTCCCGCTCGTCGCGCACGCGCAGCACCACCTTTCCGATGTGCTTGCCGGTGGCCATGTAGCGGAAGGCCTGCTCGAGCTGCCCGCCGCCGAAGACCGTGGCGGGCAGCGGCCGCACCGCTCCGCCGGCGATGCCCTCGTTCACGCAGCGCACGACCTCCAGCCGCTCGGGGTCGTCGGCCGGCGCGTCGAACAGCGCGTCCAGCAGGATGCCGTGGAAGGTCGTGTTCTTGAGGAAGACGGCCATGCCGAGCGCCGTGTCGTTGGAGAGATCGAGCTTGCCGATCTCGAGGAAGCGCGCGCCGGGCGCGAGGCAGCGCACGGAGGCGGCCAACTTGTCGCCGGCCAGCGAGTTGAGGACGAGGTCGACTCCTCGGCCGCCAGTCCGCCGGAGCACGTGCTGCTCGAAGGACGTGTCGCGCGAGTTCGCCACGTTCTCCTCGGGCAGCGCGGGGAAGCGCTCTCTGAGAAAGGCGCGCTTCTCGGGCGTGCCCACCGTGGTGAAGACGGTGCAGCCGGCGTGCAGCGCGATGGCGATGGCGGCCTGTCCGACTCCGCCCGTGCCCGCGTGCACGAGCACGCTCTCGCCGCGCCTCATGCGCCCGCGCACCGCGAGGGCGTAGTACGCCGTGGCGTAGGCGACGGGCACCGTGGCGGCCTCCTCGAGCGTCCTGCGGCGTCGACGGGATGGTTAGTGACGACCGCTCCGTCGCATACCTCGAAGCGGGAGATGACGTCGCATACCATTTGTCGGGCACCTCCCACAGGAATCCGCGGTCGGCGATCACGGTCGTGGCCAGGCCTCGCGCCGCCACCATGCCCATGACGCGCGCATTTGTCGAAGACCGCCCGCTGAACTCCAGTCCCAGGATACACTCCTGCGACATTAAGAATTACTTCATATGGCGAGTTACCTTATAACTTTAGTCTCTATACAAAGTAATAACCTACACCGTTCACTGCGGAGGAAGGGGTTGGGGTTCTAAATATAATAGCTTCATTAATATATAAAACGAATCAAATGTACCAAATGTCTGAAGCAGCGCAGGTTTAATTTTTTCTTTCAAGAAACAAAACAAAAAAAAATTTTTTTATTGGCTATTCATTTTCCTAAATAATGAAATATTATTTAGGAAAATATTTACGACAATATATATACTATATGTATAGGAAAATATATAAATACATTTTTTTTTCCAATCAAATATTTTGGTCACCCTACCAAAGTTGAAATTCGTCTTGTTGTCTAGGAACGTTTAGGAAACTCGTTAAACTTTTCGTTCAGTCACTTGTCTGACGGAACTTTAGCGACTTGATTGAATATCGATCTTTAATTAAATGTCTAGAGATTTAATTAGTCTCTGATTTAACTACTTTGTCGTTCTAATAAAGAGATGGTCATACCTGTCCGGCGAGGTTGCCGGGCAGCGCGTCGGGCGGCAGCTTGCCCGTGGCCAACATGATGTCGCGGAAGTTGAGCGGCGCGTAGTGCACGCGACAGAGCTCGTCGCGCGGGCCCAGGCCGGCCGCCGCCGCGTGGCGCAGCTCGCTCTCGATCCAGCGCAGCGACGAAAGGTCACCGCGAGTCAGCGTGTTCACGTACGCGTGCTCCACCTGCAGCAGCGCGTCGCCGACGCCCGCCACGCTCAGGTGTCGGTACGAGCCCCACGCGCCCGCGCGCATCGCGTTCACCGCCAGGTCGCGACGGACTTGAGCGCGATAGTCGGGCGAGTCCGGCCGGAAAGGTCGCTCGGCTCCGGGCAGGAAGAAAGTGCGGAGGCGCGCGCCGCCCGGCTCGGCCCGCAGGCAAGTCGCGAGGCCGAGCAGGCCGGAGTCGGGCGCGCGCGACACCGCGTACACGCGGATATCTTCGCTCTCGGCGCGCTTCAACGCGTCGCGGAGTCGCTCCACCCAGGCGAACGAGGGTTCGTCCGCGTCGACGATCACGTGAGCCGCGGGCGGCGACGTCTCTCGCCGGAGCAGCAGGAACTCAGAGTCCGGCGTGCGCGCCCTGAGTGCGTAACGTGGGCGTTAGAACTGGGCGAACGAAACGGCCGTTCGCGAAGCGAAACCTTCATACCTGGAGACCGTCTCCAGTCCGCAGTCGCGCAGCGCCTCTTTCGCCGCGGGGTCGTCGGCCGCGCCGTGCGGCTCCTCCAGCAGCAGCATGCCGGTGTCCAACAGTGCGGCGACGAGATTCGCGAGCACGGGTGCGCCGTGTCGACGTAAAACGTCCGTCGCCACCACCAGGTGGCAATCGACGTCCGGGGCGCCGACGATACCGTCCTTCGGACTGGTCTGCGCGTAAATAGAGACCTTTATCATTTCTAATCCACATTACGTACCTCAAGTGTGAGACGACACGGCGAAGAGGATACCGACCTTGGCCCCCGAGCTCTGCGCGACCGCGGCGTAGGCGGCGTGGGCGGACCCGCCGGCCAGCGCCGCCTCTACGCGCACCTGCGGCTCCTCCTCCAAGATCTCCAGAGCTAACGGCGCCAGCAGCGTTTCCGGCGTGCGCTCGAGCGTCGCCTCGCACAGCTTGAGACGCAGGGTGCCGGCGTTTTCGAGCAGCAGCTGCAGAGTGGACGCGAGCGCGTCGCGGCGGTCGACGACGGTCTGTCTGCCGTCGTACGGGACGAACGAGTACTTTTCGAGCTTGGGAGGGGCCTGGGCGTTGGCGCGGCGCGGCGCGAGGCTCGTCTTGAGGCCGCGGAACTCGACGCCGCCCGCGGATATGACGTCCACGTCTCGGAGCATGCGCACCGGCACGGCGCCGTCGACGGCGGCCGCCAAGGCGGCGCGCTGCGCCCGAGGGTCGATGAGGGCGCGCCGCAGCCGCGTCGGCACGTAGAGCTCGCGCGTGTCGGAGCCGATGATGGCGAACTGCAGCATCGTGTCCATGAAGGCGATCCAGTTGTCGTTCCACACGAGTTCCCCGGCGACACCCCGGGCGTCCGACGAGCGGATTCCGCGAAAGACGCCGCCGTAGTTGTAGCCGCGCAGGCGGAGCTCCTTGTAGACGTCGTCGGTGAGGAGGGGAGTCGCGCCGGGCTCGGCGGCGGGCGGCGGCGGCGTCGGCAGGCGTTCGTCGGCGCCGTCGTCCGCGAGCCGCACGCGCCCCGTGACGGCCACGCCGCCGCCCTCGCACACGTCGAACTCGCCCGTGCCCTCGAGCACGTTGATCAGGAAGCGGACGGGCGCGTCGCGGCTGACGATGGTCGCGCGCTTGAACTGCACGTTCTCGAGCACTATCGGGGTGTCCTCGGGCTTCTTATTCCTCAACTTCGCCATCGTCCTCCACACGAGCGTCTGCGGAACGGAAGAGTGGCGTGATGAACGAGAGGTTCCGACCGCGAGAGGGCGCGAGAGGGGCGACACCCACCAGGTAGCCGGTGGCCGGGAACAGGATGCGGCCGTCGATGTCGTGTCCGGCGACGAAGGCGTCGTCCGCGCGGGACAGGTCGTACTCGATCACGTTCTCGCCGGAGCGCGGCGAGCCGAAGTGGGCCACGCTCCACTCCACGGAGTGGTCCCAGCGCACGCGAGAGGCCAGCGCGGGCGTGCCGCGAGGGACCGGGAAGGACACGGGCGGGTAGAGCGCACCCAGGTCCGGCTGCGCGCCGGCGGCGTAGAGGCGGCCCAGCGCCGCCAGCAGGTGCGCCAGAGGGTCGGGCGCGTCGCGACGCAGCAGGGGAACGTGCGCCGCGGCGGGCGCGGGTCGGGCGCGCTTGAGCACGGCCTGCAGCAGCGCGTGCGGCGCCACCTCCACGATCACGGCGCGCTCGGGAACCTCGCGCAGCGCTTCCGCGAACCGCACGGGGGACAGCAGGTTGTTCACGTGGTACGCCGCGTCGCTCATTCGGGCTGCGAAGGTTTATCGTCGTGAGAGTTTAGTTCGAAAATACTTTATTTCTCAAAAAATTACATTCACGTGTATAAAATATTAATTGCTCTGCAAATATTCAAATATAATATACACTCTACTTAAAATTCGTGTCAAGCTATTATAACTTCTAAGATCCTTCCTGTACCCTATCATTATTAGTATTATTTAAAAGCTCAATTAATAAGCTTTCAAAAAAATAATCATTTGTTTACGGAAAATCAAAAACCACAAATCACCAGCACTTTGATTAAAAAGTGGCGATGTACGCGTTTGGAGGCTCACTAATTGTACCACCCTGGACGCGTATAAAACGAAGGGGTAAAAGTCAATTATGGGTTATTCGCTATCCAGACGTCACAGAGGTCCTGAAGAGCTTCGACAAGAAAAAGCCCAGTGAAAATGGATACCATGGCAAAGAAGCAGCTCAAGTGGTGGCCCTACTGCAAATCGGACTACGGCAGGTTGAACTTGCTCGGCAACTGAAAATCAGCCGATTTCGAGTGCAACGGGTATACCAACGGTTCCAAGAGACTGGAGGTTACATCAGGAGACATGGATCCGGGAGACGTCGCTGCACTACCGTCAGAGGTGATCGCTCCATTGTGTCGACGTCTTTGCGGAACCGCTTCTCCAACGCTGTGGAGCTGCAGCAGCGGCTTTGAGCTACTCGAAGGACAGCTCACAGCGTCTCCACTATCAGAAGAAGGCTGTGAGAGAAGAATTTTCTGCCCCGGAGAGCTGCTACAGGCCCCCAATTGACTGCCATCCACCGGACGAAAAGGAAGCGATTTTACGAAACGCACGTGCCGTGGACATTCGACCAGTGGAGGAATTTCCTGTTCTCCGACGAAAACCGAGTGTGCCTATACACCAACAACATGCGTAAGAGAGTCTACAGGCGACCAGGGGAGCGTTTCACACCAGCCTGCACCGTGGAAATCGTCGGATATGGAGGAGGATCCTGCATGTTCTAGGGCGGCATTTCTATCGACTGCAAGACAGACCATGTGCAGGTTTTGTCGGCGCCAACTTCGAGTTCATGCACGACAACGCCCGGTGCCACACAGCCTTGATTGTCAAGGACTACCTACGTCGAATTGGCATCAAGGTTATGGACTGGCCAGCAAGAAGCCCCGACCTCAATCCTATCGAGCACCTCTGGGACGAGCTGAAACGGCGAGTTCGGGCCCGTAATCCAGCCCCTGCCATCATCGAGGAGTGGGACAACATTCACCAGGAACACGTCGTGACGCTCATCAGGTCCATGACTGACCGCTTGGAAGCTGTTCGGAGGGCTAGAGGAGGCAACACTAGGTTTTAAGACTAATTTTTAAGGATTGTCATTGTTTATTTTTAATTTTTGTATCGTTCCTTTTATTTGTAATTTTGATCAGAATACACATTGTTTCACATTTTCCCAGAATTTTCTTTTTTTATGGGGGTTGTGGCCAATTTCCTACCGTTTTCAAATAAGGGATTTCATTAGCTTTCAAATGATACTAATAATGATAGGGTACAGGAAGGATCTTCGGAGTTATAATAGCTTGACACGAATTTTAGGAAAGGTGCGATTTTTTTGACGCCGAGTGTATGTCGGAGTAATGGCGCTGGTATCAACTGCCATTTTAATTATTTAATAACTTTAAAGTCAAATCAGTTAAGATCTACAAATTAACAGACTATTAATTGATAGTGTGTAGTAATTTAATAGTATGATGAATCAATGGTGTTAGTGTCAGCTGCCATAGTCATCATTGTCATATTAAATGAATAACGTCAAAGTCAAATTCGTGCAAAACCGTTATAGTGCGTTTCACGAGATGGTTCCCTTCGTCGTTATGTTGGCCCCACTGTTTGTCAAAACACCAAACAGTAAACACGGTTTGTCGAGTTCTATATTTTTTTCCGAATTTTTGAGAGTTTTGTGCGTTTAATCATGCCAAAAACACTAAAAAGTGGTGAAAGGGAGATGGTCTTGAAGGTGAAATCGTTTTGTGAAAAAGAAAAATCAAACAAAGGGCCAATAATTCCATATGAATTAGTTCGTCTTCGGGTTGCCGCCATGACAGGTAAGCAAAATAGGATTGCCAGCCTCGAATAAAAAACTCATTAAATTCCCGACAATATCATTCCACACCTAAATTCACAAGAATTAAAAATTTCAAGTTTTGTTTTTCACATTGCATTCCAAATACAGTTTTGTACTTATTTTTTGTCTTCAGGTATATCCGAAAAAACTGTAACCAAAATTTCCAAAGAAGGAGAAGTGGCTGCTATTACGTCAACCAAAATTTCAACGCCTGGCAAAAGTCGACCCCCGGAAAGAAGGATTCAGCTTGACGATTTTGAAACGTGTGCGCTCGGGCATAAAATATTGCTTGAGTTACAAAATGACATTGATTTTAAGGGCAGCCGTACTACTCTTTGGAGAATAGTGAAGAAAATGGGTTTTTTGTTCAAAAAATGTCAATCAAAAAGGAAAGTATTAGTGGAAAGACATGACATTGTAGCATGGCGATTTCGATATTTAAATGAATTACGAGACAATCGAAATGGGGAAAAGCGGCCAGTTATTTATTTGGACGAGGTATATAATCATTCTACTTACTGCGCCGGGAAATGTTGGCAAAGCGAAAACGAAGGTGTTCTATCATCTGACTCAAAGGGGCCACGATGGATAATAGTACATGCTGGTGGAGAGATGGGCTTTATACCCAATCCTCAATTAATTTTTTTTAGATCCCAGTCTAAATCGGGAGACTATCATGACGACATGAACAGGAAACTATGAATATTAAACCGTACAAGGAACAGGTGGACCTGGGAATCTCCAGGTGGTAGTTACAAAAATTAGATAGAATATATTCTCTCGAACATCTTTCGCTGATTGTAGAGTAATAAATAACCTTAACTTTAACAGCAATCATAGAGCACTCAGAGCCAAACTAGAACTGAAGCCAAACAATCAAAGGCCATCCAAAGTCAAGTCGAAAATTACAGAAATCCCCAAAGACACAAAAGAATTGAAGGAGAAATTCAGAGACTTCATAGATTATACCAGAGATCTTAACACGCAGGATAAATACAACAAATTTATAGACGTTCTGACAACAAAATCAACCAGAAATACATTTAAAGAACTGGAAAAAAGATTACCCTGACTATCAGATACGACAAAGAGTCTTTTAAAAAACAGAAATAAACTATACTAATTAATTAGACTAGAATTAAACTATTAAAATTATTTAGTTAATTTTTTTTTGTTAGTATATTCTAGATTGAGTCAAATTGTATCTTGTCTGAATAAAGGTGTCTTGTCTATATTATTATTATTATTGTGTCACTAAGTTGAGGATCCACATATAGTGTGACTAATGAATAGTAATCAATTCTCAGAGGCTCGTTCACAGATATCGAGAAATAAATATAAACATAAATTTAATAATATAAAAAGAAATAAATAAATATTTATTTTCTTAGGCGTCTATAGGGTTCGTTCTTTAGAATGGAAATATAAACGAAGTCTCCCGGAAACGCATAAATGACTCACCGAGGTCGGAGTCCCACTGCTCACGCGGCAGCGAGGAGGAGATCCAGCGCGCCGAGCGCGGCTTCGGGTCGGGGATGACCCGCTCGAGACTCTTGCGCAGCAGCGGCGCGGCCGACGCGATGTACCGGCTGTGGAAGGCCACGCCCGAGCTGTTCACGCGCCGAGCGAAGCCGCCGGCGGCGCTAACCTCGGCCACCATTCTCTCGACGGCCTCCACGGGGCCCGACACGGTCACGCTGTCGGCGGCGTTGTGGCAGGCCGCCACCACGCCCGGCGGCAGGCGCGCCTCGCACTCCTCCCAAGACAGGCCCACGGCCGCCATCGCGCCGGGGCCCAGCTTCGCGTCCACGATGCTGCGGCCTCGCCAGTACGCGGCCAGCACCGCCTGCTCGCCCGTCAGCGTCTCGTCCGCGTAGGCGCAACCGATCTCGCCGACCGAGTGGCCGACTATGCCGTCGGGGACGATGCCCGCGATGCGCAGCACGTCGACGAGAGCCACCTGCACGGCGGCGATGGACACGAAAGAGTTGATGACGTCGTCGAAGGCGGCGTCGGGCGCCTCCGTGAGCACGTGCAGCAGGTCGAGCCCGTGCGGCTTGAGAGCGGCGGCGCTGCGCTCGACGCTGCGCGCGAACGCCGGCAGCCGCAGCAGACCGCGCGCCATGCCGGCCCACTGCGACCCCATGCCCGAGAACACGAACCACACGGGACGGGCGCCGCTCTCCACCTCCTGAGGGTGCGGAGATCCACTTAGAAGCGATAACGCGACGAGAACGAAAACAAAGAATAAAACGGGACGCCTCGCACTCACCGAGATCTCCTCGAGGGGCGGGTTGGAGAGCACGCTAAAGCCGCGGTGCCCGTGTCCGGGGACGTTCTGCGCGTGCACGGCGTCCAACAGCGCGTGCAGCGACGAGTCGCGGGGGTGCTGCGCGCCCAGCCCCAGCAGTTCGCGCACCGCCTCTTCCGTCCGGCCGGACGCCACGAGCACGCGCGGCACTTCGTAGGCGGCGGGCGCCCGAGCGCCTCCGCGCTCCGATTCCAGGATGATGTGGGCGTTGGCGCCGCCGAAGCCAAACGAGTTCACGGCCACCAGCCCGCCGTCCCACTCCGTGTTGCGGTCGACCACCTGCGGAACGAGTTCTCGTCAGTCGCTCGGGGACGCTCGTGGAGGACGTCGAAGGAGGACCGACCGTACCTTAATGCGGCCGTCGCTGAGCGCCGGGATGTCGGGGTTCGGCTCGCGGTAGTGCAGGTTGGCGGGCAGACAGCCGCGCTCCATGGCGAGCAGCACCTTGGCCAAGGAGCACAGCCCCGAGGCGGGCTCCGAGTGACCCATGTTAGACTTGACGGAGCCCAGCAGGAGAGGCTCGCTGCGCCCCGGACAGAACAGGTCCGCTATCGCGTTCACCTCTTGCGGGTCTCCCACCTGCGGACGTTCGCAAGTGTAACGATGAGATGACTTTTACGTTTGAGGGGGTACGGAACAAATCCGTGGTCATCGATTAGAACCGACGTCGGTACCTTGGTGCCGGTGCCGTGCGCCTCGACGTACGACACGTCTTGCGGGCGCAGGCCGGCCTCCGCGAAGGTCTCCTCGGCGAGACGACGCTGCACGGCGCCCGAGGGGAAGGTGATGCCCTGTTCTTTGTGGCCGTCGGTGTTCATTCGTGCGCCTCGAACGGTGGCGTACACCCGCCGCGCCGCGCCTCGGCGCTGCAGCAGCACGGCCACGGCGGCCTCGGAGCGCACGTAGCCGCGGCCGCCGGCGTCGAAAGCCGCGCACCGACCCTCCGGCGACAGCATGCTCAGCCGGTGAAAGTTCAGCGAGTTGGCCGGTTTCAGGCACAGGTTGCACCCGGCGACGACGGCCGCGTCGCACTGGCCGGCGCGCATCGCCGCCGCGGCCTGCGCCAACGCGAACATGGAACTGGAGCAGGCGGTGTCGATGGCGTAGGAGGGGCCCTTCAGGTCGAAGGTGTACGAGATGCGGTTGGGAAACATCGCCCGACAGCAGCCGGTCAGCGCGTAGCCGTTGATCTTATCGGGGTCCTCGGTCCACATCTCTTCCGTCTCGGAGTTGGAGACGCCGACGAAGACGCCAGTGCGCGAGCCGCGCAGCTCGGCCGGGTTGAGACCCGCGTCTACGATGGCTTCGTGCGTGATCTCGAGAAGCAGTCGCAGTTGCGGGTCCATGAGATGGGCCTGCTTGGCGTGTACGCCGAAGAAAGTGGCGTCGAAGTGTTCCAAGTCTTTCAGCTTGCCATTGCGTTCCGGCAGCCCGTGCAACCCTGTAATCCGCCACAAATCATCCTTGAGTAACAATAAAATCCATATATTTGAAAAATAATGGTAACGAAAAAAGGTGATGTACCTTACAAATACTATAGTTACGTAGTATAATTGAATATAAGGCGGAGAAGGAAATAATCTTCTAGACAAAATTCGTGAATGCAAGCACAATTTGATTACAATGCCCGCTCAACAGAACATCAGAGAACAATGCAAGTGCCTAGTGAACTGTGAGTCACAGAAAGCTGGCCGGCCTCTCTGGACATGGTGTGATGGCGCGTGACGTCACACATCACGATATCACATCGCTGCGCACGTGCTTATTTTTTAAATTTTACTCATAACACATACTATCCTTCGTATTATCTATAATTATTAAAAATTTCTATAAATTTTCGCCTGTCTAGTCAGTAGATAGTGACTTTCTAATTTAAATCAGAATATTGATTGTTCAGCTATGTCATTTCTGTGATCGGCGTATAAATATAATCACGAACACTTATGGGGAACTGCATGTTCCGTTCTTTCATATCGAGTAATTATTTATTTTATTTTCAACGGTTACTTAACAAACGATTTCTTTATTGAGAAGGCAGCAATAAGTCGAACGTGCTCGCTCTTCACATTATGTTTTTCTTATGTAAGTACGTGTCCTGGATGTACAGTTTGATCACTTATAAGCATGACGATTTCCTAAATCGTCGGAGTCACGCCGAGAGTATAGCCCGACGCAGGCACTCTCTTCGACTGTTACAGCAGTCATTCGTAATTATCTAAGTCATAGGAGTTTCACCCCGGGAGCATAGCCAGACGTCGGCACTCTCTCTGTTTGTTAGATTACACTCATTATATAGCAATTAACATAATTATTATTTCGCTCATATTCTATTGTATTACGCGAGTGATAAATATAGAGTAAGTTTAAATTATTCTATTATTTCGAACCCCTGATGATCCAGGAACCGCACAGTTAAATGAAAACTACAAAAACTTTTAAGCTAAGTACCTAAACAGATTTTAATAGTATGTTTTTTATAAAATTCTAAATTGTAATCATTTAATTCCATAGTAATTACGTTATATTATAAGATATTAATTATCTTAGCCATTAGAAATAATATTTAGCATAATTTCAAGGAGATTTCCCCCGTTAGCCGTAGTTAAGTACAATTTATGTTTTTTCAGGTATGACGCAGGTTTGTTATTTGACAGCACAACTTGCACACTTTGTATATTCTACGGGATTCGCTTTATTTATGTCTAGACCAGGTAACTTAAATTAATAAATTGGTTTAATAATAGCTGTTTTTTCTATCATTCAAGTGACATTATTAACCAAACAGTTGTCAATAACAACATTCCTTCTAGAAAATGAGTTTAACGAGGATAATAATACGACAAAGGTGCGTAAACAGCCGATAGCAGTAGGAAAACCGAGCAGGAAGCTCGGCCGAGCCGTCAACAGGACAAACCCCAACAAGTCGGGATAACATTTTTCCGAGTCTTACCTACCTCTGTCTGCTATTGAATTTAGTTTCTTAGAAGTTCATACGATTCGGTGAGGTCGGTCATTCTTAACTAATCGTTTTATTTACTTTACTGTAATCTAGCCATAACTAAGCTAACAAACAGTTAAAAATACGCTGTATAATGAAATTAAGTCAACTCTTCTGAAGCGTTAATCGTGCAACCCAGGTTCTTAATGTGCGAAACTCTTTAAGTATATAATACTGGGCCACCACACAACCAGCATTGGCTACATTATTATCGATTAAAAATAAAAAATCCTATCTACTCTAAGGATACATTTTAGAGTGCAATAAAGTTATATTACGCATTTGCAACATAAACGTGCGCAGTGAAGATAAAACAATATTCACATATTTTACGTGTATGTATATTTAATAGCATACATTTCTATAAAAGAAAGGAAAGATTTAATTTAAACATAAATTGTGATATAATATCTTACCATAGTTATAAAACGAAGCCGCAACTAAATATTGGTCAAATTCCAATCAAAATGTTAACGCAGGAAAGTGCGCAGAACAGCTAGTTCCATAAATAATACATCATTTAAGATTATGCAGGTATTTTATATGTTTAAAGAAGAAAAAGCAACATACCGGGCATCCAACGTCGGTCGTCCGCCGTGACGAGATCGACACCGGCGAACAGCTGTTCCGCGAACTCCTCGATGGTGTCGGACTGCGGCAGGCGGCCTGACAGCCCGGTCACCACCACTTCGTCGGCGGCCGCCCGTGCCGCTGCGCCGCCGCCGTTCACCACTGCGCTCGGCATCGTTTCTCAAGGGAATGTCTTCGGATATTCTGGAATGGCCGACGCTATCGTCAAAATGTTTCGTCGTAGGGCTATCGAACACGGCCACGAATCGAGTGGTTTCGCGAGCGTGTGCACGCAGCGAGTGAGGCTGCGCGCACGGCGTGGCCGGTTAAAACGGCGCGATAGCGGGGTCGCGACTCGCTCCCACATTTCCACGAGACCTCGCCGCTTATCGCGGCCGCGGGCCGAGTCGCGGACAAGGACGAGCAAGGTCGTCGGCGACTTCTTCCACCGACACCGCGAATTTTGCCAAAGCGGTGACCGCTTCGACCTCTGGCTGCTATCGCCGACGCCCGCAGTCAGTCGCTTCATAATGACCGATCATCATAATATTATCATGTCGAAGTGTAAATCACGCGTCAAAGGATATTAAATACATGCTCCCTCCGTGGCGATGGACGCAATATTATCAATAGCACTAATTTGTCGGGCCGACGGGCAGTGGCCGCCAAATGCTAATGGGATGATTCGAGTGGAGAGGCAGCGCTTAGCGGTGCTCTTTGTGTTCCAATTAGAAAGTAAATATGTACGGTCCGGGAGCCGGCCTTCGGCGTCCGGGCTCTACAGATCTTCTCGACTAAACCCCATTTCACTTATCAAATTATGATAATTATAATAAAAATATATCACACAGTCTACTCATGATGTCACTTAGTACCTAGTTTTGGCGTAAATATTTTAATTGCGGACGGGCTTTCATCATTTAATTATGACGTAGTGGAAAATCTTTTGCGCTATACAAAATGGGTAAAAACAATTATTATACATTCCTACCTTTAAATTATGTGTCTTTTTGAAGTACATCTCGTCTAATTCTATAGTTTTAAAAACTACTGGTTCGAATAGAGAATTATTTTTTAAATAACAACTCGTGTTTTCTGTTTAGCTGTCAAGTCTGATTTCAAGTCAAATTACATACCAATAATTGTTGTTTCAATGATTTTTCTTTTAAATTTCTTGGTATGATTATTGATTGCGCTTTAGGTTCAAAATAATGTTAAAAAGGTTAAATGGTCGGCGAAGACTGCGGGTTATGTGATTAATGTAATAAACACGCGTTAACAAAAAACAGAAGGAAAAATGGCACGGCATCGTTAAAAATCCACAACTTCGTCCGTTTCTTCTCTTTATTGAAGTATTGTATCCCTATGTAAGATGTCACATTAAATTTGGTTGATAGGTTGATTTACTAGATGTCAAAGTATCCTACTAAATTATTGGTGTTGTTGTAGAGAGCCTCCGAGGAGTAGACAGAATTATACTAGGTATTAATGTTAACAAATATTTAGGTAGACATGTCTTTCCTTCCTTGTTTTGGTCTTTTCAAGAGATATTTTTCTATAGCTCTGATTTTGAAGAAAAATAAACAATCCACGCAAGGACAGACATTTATTACAAGCGTGATAATTGCGATCTCGTACAGTCTAATAAAAGAAACATATTTTAAAAACAGACATCTAATGATTGCACTTTCACTAAACTTACTTTAAATATTAGGTAAACCAATTACAAGTTATATTTTAAAACAATATTGTTCTAAATAGTTAAAGTTATGACGCTTTAGCCCATAACAAGTAAAGTGAGTCATTAAGTATAGCACTAACAAAGTAGCACTGGCCACTTCATGTGTTTTAGGAATGACTTATAGGATTGGGACCTACTAATAACTGTATGGTCATAATCAGCTGTTCCATTGTAATTTTGTTATTCGTTTAGAGATAATTCGTTTATTACATGAAACGCTTAATAGACGGAGCAATATACAATTTACGGGACACACATAATGTTATTCTTTTACAAACTTATGCTACCGTACAATATAAAGTAGGTACTCAGTACCTAGTCTAACAGATACTAAGGTTAAAATAGGTTAGTTCCCTTATACTGCATTTAATTCATTCAAGCTTTCAATACTTACAAAATTCCTTGAACGAGGAGAGAAGGAGCAACTACAAATTGCAGTTAATATTGCCACTAACACTTTTTTCATAAAAAAAATATTATTCTGATACTAATTTCGATTCAGTCGTATATAATATACAGTCCACAACGAAATTGCGACGCAGTGAGAAGACTTTTACAACATTATTAGCAATGTATCGACCGGGATCGGCATTCGGTAGCCAAGTGTGCGATTCACGATTACCTATTTCTTCTTGTGGCAATGTAAATAATAAAACACGTCGCGATACAGTATACACGGCACACCGCTGCCGATGGTGATTCGGAGAAGACTCGTGCAAAATGCGAATATCTACTGAGGTGCGGGGCGGGGCGCGGTCGCTTTGCGTTGCCATGGTGCGAGATCAGGCCACGTGCACGCAGCCAATGGCGACAGCTCGCGCTCCATCGACTCGCGTCGGCCGCCTGCCTGCCTGCGCCGACACGCTGTGGGCTCGTGACGCCGACGTACTTCCAGCTGTGTTCGAGCTTAGAGCTTACTGATTACACCGCGGCCGGCTCGCTGTGGACGTCGACAACCGGCACCGATATTGCATATTACTGCACAACTTGCATATTACGTAAAACGAATTTTTGATTTAATTTTTTAAAATCTCTGAGAGCCTCTATTTATGTACATAATATTGTACACAATAAATGTCCAGCCGAGCAAAGGCGGGACAGGTTACTAGTGATAAATTTATCACTAGCAACCTGTCCTATAACTATATCCTTCGCATCTCGAAAATTTTAGCGCCTTCTTGTAATATAACCTGATTATCTTTCAATAGTCCTATCAGTCTTTCAAAATCAAGAAAATTATTTTTCATGTGTCGCGAAGGGATTTTGTTTTCTGCAGTAACGGACGAAATTCATCCAATCTTCTGGTGTATAGACATGACTCTTCTTTTTTATGACTATGATATTACTTTTGAAAGAGAAATCGGTGGCAGATAAGTATGGCCACTAACAATATATTATGGCGATTTATCAGAAAATTATAAAGTGCAAAACGAGCAACTTTCTGTTTTGACCAGAGCAACACTTACTTAAAAAAATTGGCATTAGGCAAATTTGGCGCGGAATCTTCTAGAGTCTAGACAGTAGCGAAAGGAGTGTCAGCCCCTGGCCCTACAATTTATTTGTTTATAGCATATGTATGGCCCAATTTTAACCGAAATGGTCAGACGTAGCTCCTAATTATTCACGAGAAGGTAAAGTCAAAACCTTTAAAGTACATAAAAAAACTTAAAACTTTTACAGTCATTGAATATGTTTCTTAAGTCTCCTTTTATTGAGATTCCAGCATATCATAGGTTTTACGTGCCTTTGGGATATAAAAGTGTAAATTAAGCTTAGTAAGGGTAATGCCCCGTATTCATGGGAAACATTTGTTGAGCAACAAAGTTGAATCAACGTGTTGCGGAGTTGCTGTCAACATGTTGCTGGCAACACTGCGTGTTGCAGAGTTGACAGCATCATGTTGACAAGCTCTCGCCCGACAAGCGTAAACATCAGTTTAGCGACAATTGTTGACGTGTGTGGACGAGTTTGCAACAGTTTATAAACATGGCAGTAGTGTGGAGCAATGATAAAATAATGCAATTAATAGAATTATTTCAATCAAAACCATTATTATGGGATTGTTCTATAAAACAATACAAAGATAGAAACAAAAAGAACGATGCATTCGAAGAAATTTCTCAAGTCCTAAATATACCCAAAAAAGACGTAGAAACTAAAATACATGTACTGCGTACTCAATTTACTAGAGAGAAAAAAAAGATGTCGGCAAAAAAAACTACAGGCAGCGGCGCAATAGAAAAATGTAAATGGATTTATTACGAGCCATTGGAATTTTTGTTATGTGGTGCAACTACTTCTGGTGAAACGGATACTATGAATAAAACAGTAAGTTGTTTTTGTATATAATTGTTTTATACTATTGTCTGTAAAATTATTACAATTACGCTACATTATTTTGCCATGGAACTCTTCCCTCTGGAGTTATAAAGTAATCGGCAAACTGTTCTCTAATACAAAGAGCTGATTGTGATGCAGGCCTGCCCCGTCTTTGCAAATCAATCATAGGAAACGAACTTAGTTCCCTTCGCCAAGAACCTTCTAATAGGTTACCTTCAGAGTCTTCAAAATCAAAAGTTTGTGGAGGTGTATATATGGATCTGGAAACTGAGTTACGTCTTAAGAAGTTATGTAAATATACACAAGCAATTACCACGAGTTCACAATTGGCTGGTTTTAACGGAATAGGTTTAGTGAATACACGGAACACCACACATAAAATGCCAAAAACATTTTCTATAATCCTCCTAGCTCTTGATAGTCTGTAATTGAATATACGCTTTTTGTTCCCACGTTCATGAATGCCAGGATATGGTTTCATGATGTTCTCCGTTAGCGCGAAAGCACTGTCACCTACAATTACATACGGCATTTCTGTTCCGCCTTGTGTTATTGGTTCAGGCCGTGGCAGTTTAAGTGAGTTTTCTAACAATGCATTATAAAACGGTGTTTCTTGAAATATTCCACTGTCGGACGACCGACCCTTAGCTCCATAATTTGCGTAAATAAAGTTGTAATTGCCATCTGCAATTGCCATAAGTACCATGCTGAACTGATTTTTATAATTGTAGTATTCACTTCCAGAATTATTTGGCGCCACAATCATAACGTGTTTCCCATCAATGGCCCCAATGCAATGTGGAAAATTCCATCGTATTTCGAATTCACGACTTATTTGTTTCCATTCTTGTTCCGAACTTGGAACCTAAAAAATAAATAAATATATAATAAGATAATAATTTACAGGTAGATGAAAACAATGCACTTGAAAGTGGTATGGAGTCAGAGCCATCTCAATCACCAAGGCCGAATGCTACAACATCTACATCTTCGAGGAAAAGAAATAAGACAGATGAATCAAATGAAATATTAGAGGTTTTGAAAAGTGCTAAAAAAAAGATGGATGAAAGGGAGAAGAAGGATCCATTTGATATATATGGTGAATATATTGCTGCTGAATTAAGAAGTGTTAAAGATGACCAAGCCGTGACACAGGCAAAGTACCATATTAATACCATATACTGTATGAATTAAAAATGGGACGATATAATACATATGGATATCAAACGGCATCTTCTCATCCATCATCAACACCAAATAATGTTCAGGAAACTGAAATAAGGGAAATTGAGAGACACGAAACAAATAGACTAGATGCATTACGAGACGAAACAGAAGATTCGGCTATACTAAACTTAGTTAACTATCTCAGTGATGAATCAACGCAATAGCATACACTGTTTTTTTTTTGTGTTTTTTAATTAATAAAATACTTGATTACACAAATAGTGTTCTTGTACCTTGACATATCCTGCTAGTGAGTTAATTAGTTCTTGACATACATCTGGTATAATTTTGCTAATCAATTGTTTTGATACTCTGAATGTGTATGAAAGAGAACTGTATGAATCTCCAGTTGCAAGATACCGTAATGTAATAGCCAGCCTCGTTTGAGGTGAAACTGGCTGACGAATATTTGTTTCCCTTTTGGCTATTGATGGACCAATCATTTCTAGAAGATGTTCGAAATCACTTTTCGACATTCTCGATAAGTTACAAAATGATCCATCTGTCATTCTGAGGTCACTCATCAAATTTTCTCTTTGCAAAAGATAATTTCGAATCCACCATCTTTTTCTCTTTTTTTTATTAGAGATTCTATACATCTGATACAGAGAACACAACAACACTACCTCCTCGGGCAACATTTTAACGCAGACTGGCGTGTGGACAACCTGTATTGATTTAAACATAGTTGCTAGCAATCTTCTCGCCGCTCACCAACAATGTTTAGCAACTGTTGCTAAACAAATGTTTACCATGAATACGGGGCATTAGGGTTGTAGGACTCATTTTCCGCAATTAGACTCCTGAATGGTCCGTTGTGCGTTAAAGTCCTGGCTAATTTAGCCAGCCTAGCTCCTTCCAGAAGCACATAAGTCTCCTGGGCACTTCACAGGCTTCCCGGAGCGACCTCACTGTTCCGAGGATTTCTGCACGTTGATTAGCCACAGCCTCGTATTCCAGGACTACGTGGGTGACTGATACCTCTGCGCTGAAACAGCCTCTGCACAAGGGGCTGTCTGTCGCGCCTAGGACAAAAAGATGTTTATTTAGGAGACAATGACCCGTTATTGTCCCTATCATTGTTCTATTTAAGCCGCACTACGCGACCATCGTTGATGCTGGAGTTCAGCGGATCTCTGGCGAATCCAGGTTCGCACCAGCGAGAAGGGCAAGGGGAAGAGCGGATAAGGGCCAGCAGGCGTCATTCCGGAGCCTCTTCTCGCAAGTTCGTCAGCAACATCATTGCCGAGAGATCCACTGTGTCCCTTTATCCACTGCAAGGTAACCCTATTGGTTCGAGTTATGGCTTCCAGTGCTTCGTGACACTCCAGTATTAGTTTGCTGTTGGTTTTTATGTTTCCGAGCGCCATCAGCACGGAGGCACTGTCGGATACGAACTTAATGCAAAAGTCATTAATCCCTAACCATGCCACCAAATATGCCAGCGCCTGAGCCAGACCTTGTTTAAGATCCATCTGTATGTTACGTAGCTCATTCATGGTCGACCGATCATGTTCCTCTTCTCTCAGTTGTATGTGATATTTACTGTTAAATATTAATTGGTTAGTGATTCTATCACAGGGCGCAGCTATAAGAGGTTGACACTCTATCGCCCTGTTGAGAATCGCTGTTTGTGCACTATAGTGATTTTTTACCCAAAGATCCAGTAGTATAAGCCTGATAGCAGCCAGGGCTGCCTCCTGCTGTATGTGTAGATCTAGAGGTAAGATCTGCAGGGCTATCTCCATTGCTGCAGTTGGTGTTGTTTTCATGCAACCGCTAGCAGCGGACAAGGCAATTAAGCTTAGTTGCAAATACTTTGACGTAGGCACTCTTTTTTACTATTGGTTTTGCTTTAAAGATTTCATAGATTTTGTTCATTGAAAGGTCTGGGCGTAAATATTGGCGGTTTGATCGTCTTTATCTATAGTATTTATTTATTTTTAAGTAAATCAAATGCTATTACGGGTCATGCGGCATGCCATTGTAGCAAGTATTTACAATTATATTACATAAAACAATAGCATGTAAGTGCGTGCTCCTATTTCACCATGCCTCCTGCTGGAAGAGGACAACTCTTTGTTTTTAATTTATGTTATTATTATTAATTACTTAAGATGTCATGTGGAACATGGTTTAATGGTTGCAGCTCCTTACAAACGTTGTGTAAAAAAAAAAAACATGGCGATTAAAAAGAGTGGCGGAGAGTTTATTGCCAGTTCTTCTCTTCCGTTCTACGCCCTTGATTTGAGAACTGGCACTAAATGTAAAATTAGAAGCATTTATATATATTTCTTTACAGACAAGTCATAAGTGTAAAAAGTGTTACCAATATGATTAAATGATTTTGGAATTTGAATATACACACCTACATATAGAAAAAACAACAACAAAGAGTAGGTACGATGTTTAACAGTACAATCGTCAATGTCTATGATCATCGGGCACTCTGAGGCTTAGGCACGTATCAATTTTATAAGAAATAAAAAAAAGTTTTTTTAATCGTCAGCGAACAGAAGACGTATTGGATGATTATGGGCAAATAATATACCGGAATTGACGTAGTCTGGATCCGAAATAACACCTTTACATAACAAAATTGCAACAGTTTTGATGTAGGTACATTCTTCTTCTGCAAGCCAAGCCAAGTAGGTAGAAACATGTACCTATACACCAGAGTGATCTGCTGGAACCGTAGTCCGCGTTCGCCGAAACCCAAGCTGAGCATCGCTCAGTTGCGCTGATATCCCACAGACTTCGTATTCAGTTCAAAATGAGTGAATCTCAAGATATTGAAATCGATTTACTAATTGATGAAGTCGGGAACAGAACAGCAATTTGGGATATAGCTACAGAATCATATTATATTGTATATTCTATTTTGTAGGTAATATAACCACTTCTTCCACGTCCATTTTCTAAGCTCTATCGAAACAGACTGACGAGCTCTCACAATTCGCGCGCACAGGCGCGTTAGCGCTTGTCTTCTGAATTCTTTATAAACTTAATCGCACGTTGTCCTGCGTTAACGCTCGTTACATGTGAACTTAGGCTGAATTTAGTGTCACGCCGACCACACGCGCACCGTCGGCGCTGATGGTCGAGATAGATGAACTTCTAGGAAGCGTTTTTGAATGACGCGTAGCTATCAGCGCGCACGGTGGTCAGCGCCGATGGCTGCGCGGCCGTACGCGTCGCGCGTCGGCGCCGCGTAGCTGTCAGCGCTGACGATCGCTAGAGCGCCTCTGCTTTCAGTGAGCGTTGTAGTGTCGAACGGACGTCGTCAGCGTGTACAGTCATGGCAAATCGCGAAGTGGATACAGGTCAAGTAAGGCGGTCAGTACGATACTAAAACGAACCACGCTGAGCGTCAGCGCTGACGAACTACGCGCTGATCTATGAGCGCTGACGGTGAGCGTGAGACTAAATTCAGCCTAAGACTAAATTCATCCTTAGGCTCACATATCTCGACCATCAGCGCCGACGGTGCGCGTGCGGTCGGCGTGAGACTAAATTCAGCCTTGGGCTGGGATCCGACTCGACGTAATCAAATGACTTTTATTTTCAAAACACAAGAGAATTGATTTCTTTATTAAGCTATGCCTGTTCGTATGTTTAATACCAAGTAGAACGAAGAGCGGAGATTATTTATCGCATTATCGAAACACTCGTATAACTGATATATTAATAGTTTTATTAGTTTTAAGCACAAACAGCTTGTCTTAGACAAAATATCAAAGAAACATATCCGAGATGACGAAAGCTCACGAGGACCTTACGTTGTAATGAAACTGCAGTCTTCAGTCGAGTTTATTACTTAGTAGTTAATTTTATAGATATTTTAAAAACCGAACAACACTAAATCTAAAGCAGTCTTATAAAATATCCGAATGGAGGTATTTCACAAGCAAAAGAAGCGATCAATCGCTGAAGTCGAGCAACAGCTTGCCTCTGGCGTGTCCCTCGGCCAGCGCCGCGAACGCCGCCGGCGCATCTCGCCATCCGAACACGCGCTGCACCGACACCCGAAACTGCCCGCGCTCGGCGAGCCGTCTCAGCATCTCTATATCGGAGGCGTTCGGCACAAAGAACGCCCAGCGCACGTGAGGCGGGCAGGGCCCTTCCCGGTTACGCGCCAGGGCGCCTCGCATCGCTCCGAACGTCTGCGCCGACAGCGCTCCTAGCGCCGTGACGCTCCCCGCCAACAGCCCGCGCGAATCACATTCGCTCAGAAGCGGCGTCGTCAGCGTCACGTACCGCGAGAAACCCCAGCGTGAAGCGGCCTCTGCGGCCGCCCAGCCGCCGACGCCGCCGCAGTCGAGCACCGCATCGAAGGGGCCCGAGGCGGCCACCCGCGCCTCGTAGTCCGGTTCGCCGCGGTGAAGCGCCGCGACGGCGCCGAGCGCGAGCGCCTCGGCGGCCTGCTCGGGCGCGCAGCTCACCGCCACCCGTGCGCCGCCCTGCACTAACAACTGCAGCGCGGCCGCGCCGACGCCCCCGAGCCCCAGCAGCAGCACGCGCGCTCCTAGCGCGGACGCTCCCGCTAGACCGGCGATCCGCAAGGCACTCGCGGCCGTGAGGCCGGCGTAGAGGGCTCCGGCCGCGGCGAGCGGATCGAGCGCGACGGGCGCCGGCCCCGCCCAACGCGAGGGCACCGCGACGTATTCTGCGAGCGCACCGGGTCGATGCGGCGGCAGGACACCCCACACGCGCGTCCCGGGCTGCAGTCGCGCCCCGCGACCCGCCCGCACTACGACGCCGCTGAAGTCGCGCCCCGGCACCAACGGGAACTCGACGTCTGCGCCCTCCAGACGTCTAAGCGTGTTCAATATGCGCGATCCGTATCCATCTAAATTTTTTAACGATCAAAATCAACATAAAAATAAATAGCTTCTTTGGCCAGACAATTAACCTTAAAATCTACCTTGGCTATCGCAAGATCCGATCGCATCACCGGCTACAGTAGGTAATACTAGACCAACTGTGGGCGTGGCACTAGAACGGTCAATTTTATTACATTTAGATTATAAAGATCAATTCTGGTTTACCAACCCACATGTATAGTTGGTATGGTCATACGCGATTCTTTTTATAGTTTTTCGGCACTAACATTATAGTCATCATTTGGGTTAACGTACGATTAAATTTAAATTTGTTTTATTCTCGATGCATCTTTTACGTATTTCTGTCTGTAAGTATGGGCACACCTAGCATGGCGAGATCGATGGGGTTGAGCGAGGCGGCGGTGACGCGCACGAGCAGGTCGTCGGCGCTTCGGAGCGGAGGCACGCGGGCGCTCTCGAGTCGCAGCTCGCCGACGCCGCCGTACGCGTGCGCGCGCCACGCTGCCATTCGTGCTCCCACTCCGGACATATTATAACTTGACAATGCCTAACTGAAAACAAACCTTGAGTTACATTTCATAAACATACAAACAATATCACATGCATTTAAATCATTTCAATTGTACAAAGACCAAGAAAAATTCATATAATTAAATGATATCTTGATTTTCTTGGTATTTTAATTTAAGATGTAATAATCTATATGGGTTTTGTTGTAACCACAAATGACTTAAAACTGTATCCTTAAGCATTGATAAAACAAAACATCTAAATTATTTGAATGTACATATTATAAAATAGCTTGAATGAGATTTCAGATTACTATCTATTTTAATGAAATAAAAACATTATTCATGTAATGTATTCAACTAAAATATAATATTTAATATAAAAATAAACAAGAAAAGTTAACGATTTATTTATTTAAGATATATAAATATGAGAAAATACTCATTCATTATTTAAGTTCATACTTTTTCTTTATTAATTTTTAATTAAGATAATCAAATTTACCAACACCATGTCAATACATAACTGAACTATAATTTGAAATATTTATTTAAACCATCCCCAATTATGTACTATGTAAAAATAATTATTATTAATAATATTTTATTGTTTTCACAAATTCAGTTTATCATAGTCCCATCATATATAAACAAATTTGGCTGCTTTTTAAGACTTGGGGGCTTGTCAAGTGTCAACATCCAAGACTATTAGAATATATTTATTATTTTCTTTTCTTTATTGTAATGTTTCCCTTTAAATGTTGTGCACACTTGTTATTGATGCACATGCATGTATCTTGTTTTCTATGTTATGTGTTCTCTGTAAGTGTTTGTATGTGTTTCGTTAGTGTGCCTTTTAAAATAAAATAAAAAAATAAAATAACGATAAGGAAGCAAATAATAATCTATGTGGTATCAAATCATTAGTTTTTTATCTAATGTGAATTCAACATTTCATATAAAGATAGTATATATTGGGATTAATGATATTTTCGTTTAATTTAATTTTGCCATTATTTTCGCTAGTCAAATTTCACTAATAAGTCAACACAAGTTTTCATAGTTTGTTTCTAGTAAATAGTATTTCCTGGATTGATCCAAACCCGATAAATCAATAGGCTGAGCTGGACGGTAACATGCGGTAGCTAATTTTTCTGCGGTAACGACTAACGAGTAACGAGTCAAATCACCATTCAAACTCACGTTACCCATTTCCAAAATTTAGTTCGCAGTTCGCACATCTCTGATTGCACGTCACCCCACTCATTTTTCACTTTATCAATATTTTTAAATACCTCTTCTCCACTTTGTCAACCACTAACTGTATAGTTTTCACCCTGTCGGGAATATAATACAATTAATAATATCTTAATTTTACCTAATAACAAATATGTTTCACTTCAAAGTTCGAACGAAAATAAAGTAAAAACTGAGATGTGTTTTCAGTATTGTGTAATGGTCAATGGAATATGTAAATATCAGCTGTCGTAGTGTCAGCTGTCGGTTTTCAAATCGTGATCTTTTTTATCCACCCAAGAACGAAGAACTAGACTGGCATAATATTATATAGAAACTTAGTTATATGTCCTAAATGAACTGCATACGGGATTATAATTTTACTCATTGGTATCTTTCGTTCGTCTGTAAAAACAAAGGGAAAATGAGTGCCAAATAAATATGCGAAAAAGTAATTAGTCTGCATCTGTAAATGGTTCTAGTCTGTACCTAAACTTGATCTTTTATCTTGATACATTTTTCATCTGTGGTAAATGCTTTTAATAAACAAATCTCAATGCAAGTTTGGACTTTAGATTAGTATATTGTTAATTGTACATCTGTAATGCAAGTCAATCATGAGACTAGATTACTAGAGGCACAAAAAGTGACGTTATGTTTGAATCATGAACTCAGCGCTGTCCAGGAGCAGAGTAAGTGCAGAGCAACTGGATCTGCTATTGACTTTTATGGAAGAGCACCGTGACTTTGCAGCTGGCAAACAGTCGATATATTCTCGCTTTAGCGCTAGTAAACTGTGGCGGCTACTTGCCGAGAGGTTAAACGCTGCGGCGGCAGACACGGGCGGTGCTCGGAAATCACCAGATAAGTGGTGCCGCTACTGGGCGGACGTTAAATATAAAGCAAGAAAGAAGTGTGCCGCCGGAGGTGCACTAGGTGACCTCTCGTCTGCAGAGGAGCGCTTACAGAATATTCTCAGTTGCAAAAACGATTGTAAGTGTAGTATTGTATATATGTATTACTTAAGCATAATTAAGTACTTGGCAGATATAGTCAAATGAATTATCTGAATTCTTAATTTGTCAAAATGCACATTTCACACATAATTAAACAATACAAAGAACAAAAATTTTACATGCTGCCAAATGCCTACAAACTGAAACTATATTTATATTGTAATCACAAATGTAATAGATCATTAACCTATACCTTTAAACTTTATATATAATTATTGTACACATGATTTAATTGGGTAAACAGATTAACCTACATTTTATTTTAAATCACACTAAAATAATAAAATATCAATATAGTAGTAAAAAACAACTCAAAAAGTTAAAAAAGGAATAACAAAAATGCTTTTATTGTAGCGCAAATACAATGCATTTTGTTTACAGGTTATAATTAACCTATTAATAATAAGTTTTATTTGCAAAGAAAGTGGTACATTTAGTTTGATTAATTATATAAACGACCGCACAATCAGCCATATAAAACATGTGTGCAAATGTAATATGAATTATCATGATGTCATAATTATAAGAACAGTTAAGTATAATTGTTGTCAAAACTTATGATAAAAACCTCTCCCACTATACAATTGGCACCTTGTCTTTAAAAAATTATTAAGGGGAGGGCCCTTGATTTTACAATACAATACAACTTGCAGGAACCTACAATTGTGTTGGATCATTCGGTAAACAAGTCATTTATGAGTAATTAATAAACTTATGTTCTAAATAATCGGTCACGCTATAGTAGCACCTTGACTTCAGAAACCTAATCATCTTCCCCTTGAAAACATTAAATAGCAGTGATCTATAATTTCTAGGAAGGTGATTAAATATTCTTACAGCCATGGCGTAACAATTTTTTGAACATAGCGCGGTGGAACATACAGGCACCCGCAGCCGTGTTGGATCCCTCGGTACATACAAGCTAGTTTCTTTGTAAGTTGTAAATAATTGTGGATGTTTCTTTACAGTCATAACTGCTTCAAATATATATAAACTTGGTACTGTAGGAATATCGAGTTCGTGAAAAAAGGTCTACAGCTTTTAAGAGGTCCAACGCCCATGATAGCCCTAATACATTTTTTCTGAGTAATAAAAACTTTACTCACATCTACCGAATTTCCCCATAAAAGGATACCATAGCGCAAAACTGAAGCAACATAGCCGTGATAAGCAATAATTGCTGCGTGTTTTGAAGCCACTTTGCGAGTTCGATTCAAAGCAAAGACAAATTTATTTAGGCGTGTGCATATCGTTAAAATGTGTTGTTTCCAATTAAGATTTTGGTCTAGTGTTAAGCCTAGAAATTTGGTTGATACAGCTTCTTCAATTGACTCATTTTTATAATTGATTTTGAGGTTATTGGGTCTGCAATTATTATAATTCCGAAATTGTATAAAATTGTTTTTTTTTACATTTACACTTAAATTATTAATTTCCAACCTTTCCGTGACATTTCTTACTGTTTCATTCAATAATGATTCGTGGTTACGCGTAGTATCATTCGACACGACCACTGAGATATCATCCGCGTAAAGAATGCATTTATTACTAACCAAATTCGGTAAATCATTAATGTACAGAAGAAACAGCAATGGGCCCAGTATGCTCCCTTGAGGAACGCCTTTATTGCAATCTATAGCCACAGACTTGTACCTCCTTTCAATATATTTAGGAGAAGAAGTATGTGTGATTTCAACATATTGTTTACGACCGGTTAGGTAACTTTCCAGCCAATTTAAAGGCAATCCTCGGATTCCGTAAAGTCTACACTTTTGAAGAAGAATGTTGTAGTCTACGCAATCAAATGCTTGGCTCATGTCAAAAAAAAACTACAGATACCTGCTTGCGCCTATAAATATGTTCTACAATTGCCTTAACTAAAGAGAAATCTGCTAGGATAGTATTTTTACCTCTTTGAAAACCGTACTGTTCATCATTTATAACACTGAATTTGGCAAAAGAAGAGCTCAACCTATTGTGCATAAGTTTTTCCAACACTTTAGCTAAAGTTGGTATTAAAGTTATAGGTCTGTAGTTTCTAATATCCTCTGTATTACCCTTTTTAAACATAGGTTTAACTATTGATAATTTTAAAGAACTGGGAAAAATACCCTGTGTGAAAGATAAATTTATGAGATGGGTAAGGATACTTGTTATTTGTTAATATTTAATATTATATATTTATAAAAAACGAAACAAACAAAAAACTTTGCACTCTGGAAGTGCCGGCTGAAGTGAAAACTTGAATATTAACATTCTGCATTTTTGATATTTTGCAATGGTTTGGGAATAATTTTGCACAAATTGCTTTAATTATCAGTATAAAAGTACTATCATGCGGTAGAATACAATATTTATTTATTGCGCTATCGTACACAAACATGACAATTTACAAAAAAGTGTACAATTATGCCTCTAAAGAAGTTTTCACTTCAAAAACAAATTTTACTTATCACAAGTCACACTTGTTTTTGAAGTAAATTAGTATGTTTTTTTTTTTTAATTAAGTAATTAATTTCATATTTGAAAAAAATTAAAAAAAAAATGTTTGCCAAAATTAACATTTAAAATGTAAGTAGTGTGAAATAACTAATGTCTTACTAATCTAGAAATATAATTGAGAATTGTTACATTCTAAACACTAGTCAATCATAAAATATGCAATCTACTGTAATCCGGTTTTGCATAGAGTAATTATTAATCATAGTTATAATTGAGAGTGTTCAGAACTATATCATAATTCATTCCCGTTACGCGCCATCTTTATCTTATCTTTACCACGCGTGATTCGAAGTATACTTTCTCCAGCGGAGTAGGGATTGGTAAATGTCTCCAATGTATTTTGCGGCCCGTTTTGAGTAGTTACATTTTTGAAATCCAGGTGGCGATCGTTATTTATTATTCGACACCATTGATATACAAAAAACCCAAGATGCACAGTCTCGAATAAAAGTAACGCTCGAAAGTGTCCCGAAACACTATTTCTGTCCCTTTCTATAACAGTATGTCTATGACAGTATATGTTACAAGCATATATTATTGTAAAATCAACCTTACGCGAATTGCTTAAAGTTGTTATTACAACGCAGTGTATACGTACTTAAAGCAATAAAATTTTACGACCGACCGTGGTCGGTAGGACAAGGTATTGAGTGGAGTCGAGCATGACTTTTTTATTTACAACTATTTAACATAATTTTAAATTTATCCGACTTTCGGGTGCTTTACAGCGTGCGTGGTCACGGTGACTGAAGACAAAAGGTGTTGGATGTTAAATAGTTGTAAATTTATAATAATACATAACTTTAATCCGGTTAAAAAGTTTTTTTCTTTAAATTAAAAAAAAAAGTTAAATTGGCTACCTCCTGCTTTACACTTTATAAAGCGTAAATATATTTGTCAAAAACTACACACAAAAAAGTTCAAAAGTACATAAATTTATTTATAAAAAAAAAACCCAAATAAATAACATCGACTCCACTTATTAGACGCGAGACTATTTGAAATGAGCGCACAATTTAGAATGTTGCGCTCATTTTTTGAGGACGTTTTTAATGGTACGTTTACACGCTTGCCAAGCCTTGGCAAGGATCGACAATCGCAAGCATGTAAAAAGGGCGTTTGGCTTGGCTTGCGTGGGCTTGTGCCTGCTTGCTTTCGATCCAGTCGAGTGTCGGTTTTTTTACGCAGATCAAAGGGCGTTTGCGGCAAGCGCTTGCGATGCATTTACATGTTGGTCCGCGTTTATTAGCCATTGTGATCTCGCGGCGAGTACACGCTTGATTGATTTTACAAAAAATTAATAAAAAATGAGTTGCTGGTCGAATGAGAAGAGTCTTTCGTTTCTGGAACATTATCAAATGGAACCATGCATCTGGAATCCGAAAGATGCAAATCATAAAGATAAAAAGAAACAAGCAGATGCATGGATTCGTCTTGCTGAACTTACTGGAAGGCCAGTAAAGGAAATAAAAAATAAAAAAGAGATACTGATGACTACTTTTCGCAAGCACTTGAAAAAAAAACGTGAATCTATGCGTTCTGGCGCAGGTATGTTCCTACGATACATTTATAATTATTTTGATAGTCTGCTTAGCAAGGTGTAACTTATGTTTAAAAGCGTTGGTTAGTTTCTTGATTATTCCGCAACTATCTCGCTCTAATTTTCGATGTTTTTATTTTATTTTAGGTGCCGAAGAAATATACAATCCAACTTGGTATGCTTACGAAACCATGGAGTCATTTTTACTACCAGTATATACTTGCAATGAAGGGATAAACACCGAAACAGTAAGTTAATAAATTTATTTATTCTAAATAAAAAAACACCGTTGGTTATTAAACCTACATTTATTTATACATTTTTATCAACTTATCCAATCCTATTAAAATATGAAGTAAATTCTTCCCTGACTTCTCTGGCGCTCACCGGAGATCTTCGTGGTATTTGTGGTAAATTTTGCAATGCATTATATTCGTCGTTATCTCTACGCCATGAACCAGGGGTAACCATATTTCCACTACTGTCATATACGTCAAACGAACTCTGAGGAGTATATCGATTTGAAGAACTTTTGACTTACTTGACTTAATGTCCTATAACCCCTAGTTGGGGCAGAGGGCGTCCACAGTGAGTCTCCATCGCGTTCTGTCTTGAGCCTCGTATTTTACCTCACTCCAAGTCTTTCCGGCTCTCTTTGCCTCGTCTGCGACTGTACGGCGCCAGGTTTGCTTGGGACGGCCACGTTTCCGCTTTCCTTGCGGGTTCCAATCAAGCGCCTGCTTGGGAATATGATTGGGATCCCTTCGGAGTGTATGGCCTATCCAATTCCACTTGCGTCGTTTGATCTGCTGGCTGATCGGGGTTTCTCGGCAGCGCTCCCAAAGTTGCTCGTTAGAGATTTTTTCAGGCCAGTAGATGCCCAGAATACGGCGAAGACAGCGGTTGACGAAGACTTGGAGTCGGTGCGAGATGTCTTTGGTGACCTTCCACGTTTCACACCCATAGAGCAGCACAGACTTGACGTTGGATCCGAATATTTTAAACTTGATTCGACGCGTCAACATCCGTGACTGCCATACAGGCCGAAGTTGTGCAAAGGTTGCTCGGGCCTTGGCAATGCGTGAAGCGATGTCCTCTTCTGTACCTCCAGTTTCAGACACGACGCTTCCGAGGTAAACAAACTTTTGAACGCTTTCTACGTCCTCTACACCCATCCGCAATGGGGTGCGGTTCTCAACTCCAACACGCATTTCTTTCGTTTTCCGGGTGTTGATTTTGAGTCCCGCAATTCCCGCCTCGCGTTCCAGGTCGTCCAACTTAGATTGCATGTCACGGTGCGTGTGACTTAACAGACATAGGTCATCGGCATAATCCAAATCTTCCAAGATGTTGGTTAATCCCCACTCTAAGAAGAAGAACTTTTACTTGTTCTCAAAAAGTTATGTAGTAGTACACAAGTCATCGTAAATTCCGTTACAGTTTGTGGTTCTAAATTGATAGGGCGTCTGAATATTCTGAAAACTGAGGTTAAAATTCCAAACGTATTTTCAACTACAACTCGGGATCTAGATAAATTTTGGTTAAATAACCTTTTTGGTGAGCCTACTTCATGGTTTCCAGGGTAGGGTTTCATTACGTGTTGACTCAATGCTAAAGCACCGTCAGCTAAAAACACGTATGGAATATTAATATTCGATCCTGGAAGTGGACATGGTGGTGGAAAATCTATCTCGTTTCTAATTATTCTTTTCCATAGTAAACAATTATTAAAGACGCCGCCGTCACTTATTCTTCCTTGACTCCCGATGTCTGCGAATACAAATTTGTATTTGCTATCCACTAAAGCCAAAAGGACAATGCTAAAAGTTTTCTTATAATTGTAATACTCTGTTCCACTATGCGTTGGGCTTTCAATGACTACATGCTTGCCATCCAATGCACCTATGCAATGCGGAAATTTAGTCCTGAATCCTTCTTCTATATTAAGCCATCCTTCTGCTGTGGTGGGCATCTGTAAAAAGAAAGTAAATGAAGTGTAAGTTTAAGTATATTATTTTTTTGCAGCAATCACAACAAATAGAAGAAGACACAGATCAGACAGAGGATGACCCTCTGATAAGAGACCGTACAATTAGTACGGTTACCACACCATCCAGACCACCATCTAGATCACCATCCAGACCACCATCCATACAAGCTGTTACTAATAAACGTCGTCGCCCTGCTTCTGAAACGGCTGAAAAGCAAATGGCCGTGGCTTTTGGACAATTAACAAATGTTTTGGGTCAAAGGCAGAATGAAAATATACCTGCTCACGACGATGATTGTGATCTATACGCAAAATTATTGGCTATAAAGCTACGTGAACTGTCAACTGATGAACGAAAAATTATGATGTACCAAATAGATGGGTTGTTTATAAACAGAATCAGTCAAAAATCAATATTATTCTCGTCCGTCGTCAATGGCTGGTGCATATTCAACACCATCTCCTCAAGTCATTCCGAGTCGACCAACATCAGTTAATAGTGTTTATTCTGAACCTATTCATAACAACCAAAGTTTTTTTCCCTCTCCAAACACACAAACTTCTTATTCAGCGCCAGACATGGCAAAACATATACCAACTCCAATAGCTCCAGCTCCGTCTACATCAACAGCACCCTCGTCATCTATTCGTATCATATCGGACCAAATCATCAACCCAGCCCCACGTGAAACCAACATTATAAACATGGCTACGTTGAATTCTTTCGAAGATTTTGATTCGTCGACATAATTCTTATTTAAATTAATAAATAATTAAACAATAAAGCAGTCAGCTAACACATTCATAGAACAGATTTCCTATAATTCTATTAAAATCTAAAAAAATGTATAACATAATGTTTTGTTTTATTCCTACCTTAACTAGATCCTTTAGAATTTCATTAAGAGCTCGGCAAACTTCACGAATGATTATTGATATCATAGAGACAGATACTTTAAACAAGAAGTGAAGGCTTTTGTAAGAATCACCAGATGCCAAAAATCGTAGCGTAATGGCAAGACGAAATTTGGCTGGTATAGCTTCTCTGAAGTCTGTATCATGCTTGGATATCATTGGTGAAATTTTTTGCAGTAAAAACTCAAAATCAGAATAGCTCATTCGGCAGAAGTTATCAAACTCTCCAGATGGTTCATATAAAAGTTCATTAAATTTCTCTTCTATAAATTGTCTGTAACAAATAAAATATATCGCAAGTATTGTGGCATACTCGTAACTCAACTGCAACAGATAATGGTTAAATCAAAATAGTAGTTACCTGGTACGATTATGATGAATCTTTTTCATCCACCATCTTCGCTGTCGTCGAGCTCTCCTTTTTTTTATTTCACTTTGCTTACATTTCAAATAAAAGTACGTTAAACCAAATGCAATAGCCTTCACAAGTTCGGCGTCCGCCATGCTTGGATGTATATTGCAGACTGACGCATTCACAAGCGTATAAACGCCTTTCAAACTCCAAACGAGATTTGTGGAGGCTTGGGACTGTTTGCAGTTTGACAAGGCTTGGCAAGCGTGTAAACGTACCATTAGACGTTGACAGTGCATCTTGGGTTTTTTGTATATCAATTGTCGACACTTAATATTTTAATGACAATTAAATTCATTAAATTCCTAACATATCTTCCTTTTTCCGTCCCTGTAAGTATCGGAAATCTAAACGTTTAGATTTGTAAAAATATGAACAACACTTCAAGATTAGTTTGCCACTGAAGTTTCACTTCTGACATGTGTACTTTGTACACACACACTTTTTTTTTTCAATATGCAATTAATCCAAGCACCATCAAATAATTAAATACTAATATTCTAAGGATTAATTTGCAAAAAAAAATTAGTTTAATTTATTACATTTTATTATGATTTTTATGATATCTATCGTAACGCAGTAAACGCGGTGTCGGGCGGCGCGGCGGCTTCGGACGAGGAGCGCAAGGCTCTCGACGAGGACATGTGCTCGGAGGGATCCGCGCCGTTGGCAACCGACGAGCTGCTGGCCGAGGCCGCCATGCGCACCGCGCTGGCCGCCGAGAAGCAGGCCGAGGCCGTCGTGCACGCCGTGGACCTGCTGCGAGACCTCGTGACGCTACTGCGCGAACGACCCCCCGCACCTCCGCCCGCGACCCACGACCACCTGGCCATGCAGCACCAGCACCACCACCCGCTCTGAGGTACGCTCCCTGTCGTATCGAGACGTCACAAATGGATCGAAAATATTATCTATTAGCGACGCGTCTAAAACTCACATTCTACGCAACCTTCAGCTTCTTGTCGGCCTCCACGAGCTCGACCGGCGCCAAACCCGTGAGCGCGGCCACGTCGGCGTACACGGCGTCGGCCCGGCGCCGAGCGCGCGCCGCCCCGTGGCGCAGCACGTCGCGCAGCAGCCGCGGCCGCGACTGCAGCTCCTCGGCGCGCGCACGCATCGGGCCGAGCACGGAAACGAGCGCTTCGGCCACCACGCGCTTATACTGCGCCGTCGTCAGTCCCCCCGCCTCGTCGGTGACCTCTTCGGGCGTCTTGTCCTCGGCCAGGCACTGCAGCAGCACCAGGTTGGACACGCCCGGCCTCGTCGCCGGGTCGAACGTCACCTGCGCGACGAGACACCGGTCAGCGCGTGGCCGGTTTGGATCGGCCGACGGGCGATCGGAGCTCTCTCACCTGAGGCGTAAAGTCGGTCACGGCCTTTCTGATCTTGGCGCGGACGGCGTCGTCCGAGTCGCCGAGCACGATGCGCGACTTGGGGTCCGGGTCGGATTTGGACATCTTCTTGGCGGGGTCGCGCAGGCTGCGCACGCGGTCGCTGCCGTCGGCGGGCAGCAACGCGCGGGGCGTCGGAAAGGCCGGGCCGTAGCGGTGCCGAAACGTGCGCGCGAGCAACGCGGCCAACTGCAGGTGCTGCAGCTGATCGGCGCCGACGGGCACGTGCGTCGCGCGGTAGAGCAGCACGTCGGCCGCCTGCAAAACCGGGTACAGCAGTAGCCCGGCGCCGAGGTCGCCGCCGCCGGCGGTGCGTTCGCGGTATTGCGGCAGATGTGCGAGGCGGGCCTGCGTGGCCAGGCAGGTCAGCACCCAGCACAGTTCGGCGTGACGCGGCACGGCCGACTGCGCGAACAGCACGGTGCGCGCCGGGTCCAAGCCGCTGGCCAGCAGATATGCCGTCAACTGCAGTGTGTTGTCTTGCATCGCGGCCGGGCTCACCTTTGGACAAACTTTCACTTTCTACTTTGGATGCTGATGCTTCTCCTAGATGACTCGGAATAAGAAGATCCAGTAACGAGACTAACTCATCACTCCCGTGCGCCGAAAATGCATTTGATTTTGATCCTTGCAAGTCTCGATTTTGAATATCACTATTGGTCCAGTGGACACTTTCTATGCAATTTTACATCCATTATTTAAATATGAATTCATCTTCAGTATTTTTTTGTTTAGAAATTTCTATGTAATATTTTGTTTTTGATAAATGTGTCTAAGTGCCCTCCCTCACCGAGACGCCATGGCGACGTGGCCAGCGACGTTACCATGGCTACGTTTGGCGTCTCTGTGTCGCCAGACTGAGTCGCCAAAACGCGTCGCCAATGCATTCAGTTCTGTCTCGACTCAAAAATCAAAATCAAAAATGAATTATAATAAAATCATCAATAAAATAACAATAAAAGTATTATTATTTTATTTAATCATTTTAAATTCATTTTTTATGTAAAATATTGTTAATTAGGAGAGCAGGAGCCTTACTATCAATTTCTTTCAGGATAACTAAGTAAAAAACGTAATTAAGAGACTATGAAAAAGCAAAAAAAGTGCTAAGGTGTGCTAATTCGGTGACGGAGCATAAAAACACGTGCAAACAACTGGCGACGTCGCCAGGTAGCCAGCGTCGCCGCATGCGGAGCGGTCGACTCTGGCTACGCTTCTAAATTGGCGACGTCGCCAGTCGGTCGCCAAGTGAGTGAGGTGCCTGATGCATGAGAATACCAATTGTTTGGATACGTAGCCGACGACGTGACCATGGCGTCCCGGTGAGGGAGGGCACTTATTATTAAAACAAACAGAAAGAATAAACTTGTTTTTTATTACCCTTTTCTAATGATATTTTTTCAAATATATAAATGCACAGACATCATATTTAATATAATATGTGTAAAATAAAATAATGTAATAAAAATAAAATTATAACAAAAAAAAAAACTGTAAATAGACACAGAGATGTAGTTGATGGAGTTAAGATATATGAGTAATTAATTTTCAAATAAATTAGGTGTGTTCTAGATTTACATTTATATATAAAAAAAGAGATATTGACTGTTAAATATTAATAATATATTAATTATTTAGAAAATTATGAGACTAGACACTACAAATATTTTTTTCAACTTTATATTATTAAATTATTAAGAAAACTAAAAAAATACCTGTTTTGTGGTTAAAGCATGCAAATCAGCAATAAACATCATCACATCTTGTCCTTGCTCTTGCAGCTGTACACAACGGCGCACCGCAGCAAAGTAATTACCAACATGCAAGGCTCCAGTTGGTTGTAGACCTGATACTATTCTTCTAGGCCATCTTCCATCTTCTTCTGCACCAATAATGGTATTATTCAGCTCAAGTGGGTTATCACCTGTAGTATTCTTCTAGAAAAGTTTTAGCTATTAATCATTAAATAAATAAGTTGTGGCATAGAATAATTATGTAGCATTTTATGAGCAACATAAATAATCAAAAGATCAGAATAGTCTTTCAAATTTACCTTATATAACTGAATTACAATTACAGATGTACTAAACTCTTAAACAGGATTTAAATTTTTCTATTATAGAAAAATTTATCTTTGGGGGGTTTCCTTTACTTTCTATAGAAACACAATTTATTTTCTTTACTGAATTCGGCACACGATCTGAACAAAATCAAACTATGTAATATTCAGCAATAAAATACGTTACACCTACCTGTCGACGGCAACCCTGTGTACTGAACTTGCATATATGAGCGTATCTTTTCACGCGTATCAATCCTCTTGTTAATATACACATTTCCACTCTTAATTTAAGGTCACTTTTTTAAATCACAATATTTTTGTAGGTTAGTCCGATAAGCCCTAATAGATTTGTTAATTCCATCTAAGGTATTGTATTTTTCATTATGCTATTTTATATGTGATTTCACTAAGAAAGTTAATTAACTAATATCTCAACTTCTTTCATATATCTATTGTTTATAAATATAAAATAATGTAAACAAAGTAAAGATACCAGTCACCAGATAGTGGGCACCACAGACCAAGTAGTCAAGTACTAAGGGTATGTTCCGACTTCCGATATATAGTGCTTTTCATGAAAGAAGTCCCGCGGTGATTTTTGGAACTAAATTTGACAGGTCGGCAATGTTGTCATTCGTCGATGTTATCAAGTTCGTTTGTTGTGGTAGATTTTTGTGAATTTTTAACTAGCTTAGTGCATTTTAAAGATTGATTACAATGCCAAAAGTTGTAAAAAGTTCGGCTCGAGAAAAGATATTAAAGGTGAAAGAGTTATGTGAAGCGGAACATAAGAATCAAGGTGTTTTAATACCACTAAACAATGTTCGGAAGAGAATTGCCGCCATAACAGGTACTTTTTAGAGTTGCCATTTAATAATTTTTTGCTGTATTGATGGGACTTTTATGATATAAATTCGTTTTTGTGACAAAATTGAATAAATACATAACGTGATGAAACTAGGTAACTGAAATTAAAATATATATTACAAATTACATAAGCATTATAAACTTAAAGTTACTATTATTTTTAATTGTTCATAATTTAATTGCAGGTGTGTCAGAGAAAACTGTAACAAGAATTACAAACGAAGGTATAACAGCGGCGTGTACTTCGAAAAAAATTGTAACCCAACAATTATGCAATAAAACTCTGAATAAAAAATTGTATTGCTTTTCTCTACCCTATTTTCTCATCTTTTCCCTGTAAGTAGGTAGAACACCGCTAATATAAGTAAATAAAAATATACTTTTTATATAACAGAAATATTGTTTCATCGAGAAAATAATATTATTTGATAAATTACATCTGCTAAATGTAAATAAAATAGGTAAATTGTTTACTCATAAATGGCAACATTACGTCATACGATTGCAGCGCCGCGTCTGGGGGACTTCTTTCATGAAAAGGACTATACATTATACACTGCGACCACTGTACAGAGTACCGTCAATTTAGTAAACTGTGAAACCGTTTCTCTATAGCCAGCTATACTGGTTAGTGGTTACAATTTAAAACGGAACGCAGTCCAGTATACTAGTCAGCTTCGTTTTTCGACACAGTTTTCAAATGAGTGCATCAAAGTTTTTCAATTCAACAAGAAAAACTATTATTGGAGTATTATCACATTAAAAAAAATCTATATTAATATTAACTGTCAATTGAATTAATATCACAAAGAAAGTAAGTTAGAATTTTAAATGTTTGTTATTAAACTGTAAGTTATATCAGCCGTTAGGCATTCAAGTGGTTTTGATTGATCACGTGATCAAAGCACTGCGAGTACCTTACCTCGAAAACGCCAGTGCTCGCAGTAGAAGTATAGCGGGGATTTGTAACGTCATATATTTCCCTAGGACGCTGCGGCTGTATACTGGCAGTCCATAGCGGAACGAATTTTTGAACAGTGGGAGCACTATACAGTACTCGCAGTGTATATCGGAACATACCCTAAGTACTAGTAGAAAATAGAATATAGACAATAAATATACTCAAGTCAAACAAAAGAAAATAAAGTTCGTTAAGGCATCTTGACTAAGCCCCCAGATTATATTAGGTCCTTACATATGAAATTGGCGTATTTCGTACTGGCCACATTAATCACGATATTCTCCTCTTTGGTAAGGAATTCCAAATTCAAATTTGTACAGCTATTTACTCAAATGTGCTTCGATGACCGTCATTCATTTGTTTTTTTCTGTTTCCGTCACTCATTTTACAAAATGGAAAACTTAAAGTATCGCATTATTTACGAGTATAGTCCTTTTCATGAAAGAAGTCCCCCAGACGCTGCGCTGCAATCGCATGACGTAATGTTGCCATTTATGAGTAACAAATTTACCTATTTTATTTACATTTAGCAGATGTAATTTATCAAATAATACTATTTTCTGCATACTTCGATGAAACAATATTTATGTTATGTAAAAATTATATTTTTATTTACTTATATTAGCGGTGTTCTACCTACTTACAGGGAAAAGATGAGAAAATAGGGTAAAAAAAAGCAATACAATTTATATTCAGAGTTTCAATGCATAATGCAATTTTTTTTCGAAATACACGCCGCTGTTATACCTTCGTTTGTAATTCTTGTTACAGTTTTCTTTGACACACCTGCAATTAAATTATGAGCAGTTAAAAATAATAGTAACTTTAAGTTTATGATGAAATTATATAGTTTCATCACGTTATGTATTTGTTCAATTTTGTCGCAAAAACGAATTTACATCATAAAAGTCCCATCAATACAGCAAAAAATTATTAAATGGCAACTCTAAAAAGTACCTGTTATGGCGGCAACTCTCTTCCAAACATTGTTTAGTGGTATTAAAACACCTTGATTCTTATGTTCCGCTTCACAGAACTCTTTCACCTTTAATATAATTTCTCGAGCCGAACTTTTTACAACTTTTGGCATTGTAATCAATCTTCAAAATGCACTAAGCTAGGTAAAAATTCACAAAAATCTACCACAACAAATGTACTTGATAACATCGACGAATGACAACATTGCCGACCTGTCAAATTTAGTTCCAAAAATCACCGCGGGACTTCTTTCATGAAAAGCACTATACGAGTTCCGCCGTGGCACTAGTGCTGCGGAAACGGCTCGAAGGGTAAATGATGTGTATGGCGGTCAATAGTCATGTTGCAAAAGAAAACACAGTTCGTTTTTGGTTCCAACGTTTCCGGTCTGGAAATTTTTTAAAAAACATATTTTTTTAAAAATATTATTTAAAATACTCTGGACTGAAATTTGCTAGGCAACCCATATGGATTATATTTATTGACATATTAAATTAAATATAAAAACGTTTCATTAAATAAGCATCTCGGTGAAGGTAGTTGTATATCGGGATCTTATACTATAACCATGTTTCTGAATTCTGTTTCTGAAATTTATGTAAACTTGGCTTGGTAGCTAAAGTCTGGCTAATGAAAGTTGATACTGAAAAAGCGCGGCAAATTTAAAAAATATCAGCATGGCAGCCCTACAGTTAAAAGGAAAGTTGGAACAATTCACTTTGATACTTTGACATTCATTTTTATTTTACTAGTGGATGCTTGCAATTTTTAGGCTTATAGGTTTTGTTTTGATTTTTGAAGTGAAACTTCTTTATCGGGGTTGGAAAAAATTTTGTGTAACACTTTTTCGTTACGCGTCACATTTTTCGGTTACGCGTCACATGTTTCGGTTACGCGTCACATTTGACCGTTACGCGCGTCTTTTTTTTAAAAAGGATTTTCTGGTGTGTTCTTTATACGTATATGAAGCCTGCAATCCCTAATTATTTACATAATATATAATTTGCCCATTTTTTGCTGTAAAAGTAGATATTTATATAGAGATTATTAAAATTTTTAATCATAAACAGGTTTACTAAGGGACGATTGCCTTCACGAAACTGAAGAAGTTACTGAGGCACTTCGCCGTTTACCTCAACATGTAGTTGATGAACGCAATTATCGTTTAGTTAGAGCTGTCCAATTATCCGTTACTAAAACTATTTTACCAAAGGAGGAGTGGACAAAATTTGAAGAGGACAAACTCTATCTAACACCAATTGTTGACCAAGTTAAAAAGGAAAAGCAAGAACGTGAAAACTGGGAAAAAAATAATTAAAATCAAAGTGTTAGTGCATGATTTTTTGTAGGTTTTAAGTGAAAATGTTTTAAATCAATGAATAAAACTCTTATTTAATATTTTGTTGTTTAATTAGTTTGCCAATAAGCTAATACGAGGCATGCCTTTTAAGTTTTGTCGTTTGCAGAAAAAAACACAACTAGAACCTTATAGTACTTTTTATTGTTTTTGAAGTGAAACTTCTTTATCGGGGTTGGAAAAAAATTTAGTGTAACATTTTTCGGTTACGCGTCACATGTTTCGGTTACGCGTCACATTTGACCGTTACGTGCGTCTTTTTCTTGTCCCTACCACGGTTGATTCGCAGAGATTCTAAACCATTAATAACAAAAATTTATAATAACTATAACAATGATACTAAAAATTCTGTTACAATTTATGAAATTCTGTAATAATCTTAGTGGCAATAAGGTAAAATGAAATAATTGTATTTGTATTCATGTCTATGATAATAAAAGCCTTTTGTTAAACTTTATCAAATTTAACTTCATTTAACCAATTTCTGTAAAGTTGCATATAGATAATTTTTCGAAAAATAAGTTATAAGGCATTGATATACAAAAAACCCAAGATGCACAATCAACGTCTAAAAAACGTCCTCAAAAAATGAGCGCAACATTCTAAATTGTGCGTTCATTTCAAATAGTCTCGCGTCTAATAAGTGGAGTCGATGTTATTTATTTGTGTTAAAAACTTTTTAACCGGATTAAAGTTATGTATTACTATAAATTTACAACTATTTAACATCCAACACCTTTTGTCTTCAGTCACCGTGACCACGCACGCTGTAAAGCACCCGAAAAGTCGGATAAATTTAAAATTATGTTAAATAGTTGTAAATAAAAAGTCATGTTCGACTCCACTCAATACCTTGTCCTACCGACCACGGTCGGTCGTAAAATTGTATTGCTTTAAGTACGTATACACTGCGTTGTAATAACAACTTTAAGCAATTCGCGTAAGGTTGATTTTGCAATAATATATGCTTGTAACATATACTGTTATAGACATACTGTTATAGAAAGGGACAGAAATAGTGTTTCGGGACACTTTCGAGCGTTACTTTTATTCGAGAGTGTACATCTTGGGTTTTTTGTATATCAATGTTATAAGGTCATAAAGAAGTTTCACTTCTTACGTGTGTACACTAGTACACGCACATTTTTTAATACATAGTCGCCTATTATCTTTAATGGAGATTTACGAAATGGTCTACTCCAAAGAAATTCATATTTCCATAGGAACCAAAGACAATTAAGATACTTTTTTGACAAACGGTAATATACCTACTGCTTAGTAGTGACTGAATTTTATCTTAACATTAACATCATGTAAGGAAAAAGTTATGAATACTGGTTGTTTTGCTATATTGTCCTAGGCATTTGGCAGGGGTCATTCCATTCTTAGAAATATTTTTTTTATATCTAAGTAGATTATTGGCTTGCCTTCTGCATGTTTCGATGCAATGGTACGCAAAAAGCGATGTGTCCATGCAGCTATATCATATCGTTTCATCATATCAATTAATAATGAAGGTTCATTTTTGTTTTTCTTAAATTCATAACCGTTGGCTAATAATCTCAAGACTATCTGTAAAAGAACAATAACATTATCTAAAGTAACTAAAACTAATATGTACTTATTTAAAATAAAAAAAAAATATCAAGACATTTTGACCGTACTAACTTTAGTGTTGTCATATAAAAAGTTTGCAAAAAAATCCAGTATCTACTTTCGTTAGCCAGACTCTACTCGGCTTAGCCAGTCCGTCTTAAAATACCGTATATGAATGTCAGCAAGTCTTATTTCTGAATCTTGGAGTGAGTTGTAACCAGAACTGCAAGAAACATCAATGTGAGAGTTAAGATTTTTTGCAAAGCCATAGTTCGTGTCTAAGTCTCGTTTCTCTATCTTCGCCTCAGTACTAAGTCAGACTCCAGTAGGTCAAAAACGTATTGGATTTGACATGGTGGAGTCATATTTAACTTTCGTCACTGACTTACGACACCCTTAGTATAAGAACTGAAGATTGATAAATAGTCTCTAAGGTTTTATTATAAAGCAATAATACTAAATAATGACTATTTCAGAAAAATGAAGCTTTTAAAACTTGACAGTATTTTTTTTTTAATTTATTGTATATATTTAATTAATAAATAATTCTTGGATTATATATTTTTATTTTATGTTCTTGGCACACTTTGTCTAAGTGAATTGAAGTAGGTACACAAACTCAATAATATATTTTATTGTTCCCTGAAACTTAAAAGTTTAAATTTATTGAGTCAAAGTTTTCGACAAAAAAGTTATATACCTACCCTTAACCCCTTTGGGCTATTCTTTAATTATAATTATTCCGCATTGTGTTTTATTTGTTTATTATTATTCCTTATTGTGTTGCCCTAGTGCGTAAATGATTTACATAAATACTAATTTTCAGCAGAGGACGATTCTTGCCCTTAACAAAACGACTGCCAACCTACTAAAATCAATTCTTCCTTCAGCGCATTCTAGGCATTAGAAAAAGACCAACATTACAATTATTTAACATAATTTTAAATTTATCCGACGTAATACATAGCTTTAATCCGGTTAAAAAGTTTTTTCTTTAATGTGTAAAGGTTATGTCAATAAAAGACAATACTAAGACCAACATATCCTTTAGTTTAATATTTCACAGCGTTCAGTGTTCCTAGCCTAGTACACAATCAGTAACCATAGCAACGCTACTTTTGCTGTAAACAAATTGAAGTGTGTAACATTTAAATTTACTTATTCGTAGGCACGTAATTCTAAATCAGAGAAATCGTGGTGGCTAATATAGATATAGTCCAGTTTTATTATTATACCTGTGTAGTAGTCGTAATTTCAAGTCCATCGTAACATGAAAATGTATAAATACTTAAAATGAAAATGCCTCCCTAATCGGTAATTGTTAATATTCAGTATATATTATAATAGTGTGTATAAGTCCGACTGTGCAATGAACCGGTATCTTATGCTGCAGCAGCTCGGTGACGGTACGTATGGCTCAGTTGTGCTAGCGCAACGCAGAGATACTGGAGAAAAGGTGGCTATCAAACGCATGAAACGAAAGTATTACTCTTGGGACGAAGCTATGAACCTTCGCGAGGTTAAATCTTTAAAGAAACTGAATCACGCGAATATTGTGAAACTGCGCGAGGTCATCAGAGAGAATGATACACTGTACTTCGTATTCGAGTATATGCGTGGTAATTTGTACCAGCTTATTCGAGATTCCGAGCGGCCGTTGCCAGAACCGGCGCTACGCAACATCACATTCCAAGTACTACAGGGGCTTGCTCATATGCATCGCCATGGCTTCTTTCACCGCGACCTAAAACCCGAGAATTTACTTTGCGCCGGTCCTGACCTCGTCAAAATAGCCGATCTTGGACTAGCAAGAGAGACTCGTTCTCGACCACCTTACACCGAATATGTGTCTACCCGCTGGTACCGGGCGCCGGAAGTACTGCTACGCGATCCCCACTATGGAGCGCCTATAGATCTTTGGGCGCTGGGGTGTATTATCGCCGAGTTATATACGAGCCGCCCGTTGTTGCCCGGGAATTCGGAAATTGACCAACTACATAAAATGTGCACAGTACTAGGAACACCGAACTGGCCCGAAGGTCATGCCCTAGCAGCATCGCTGCGCATACGGTTGCCGGCAAGTACGGGCATTCCGCTGGCACGCGCCGTGCCCCGTGCCTCCGCTGCAGCACTAGCGCTGCTCGCTGCACTTCTGCGCTTCCCACCCGGAGAACGCCCAACCGCCACTCAGGCACTCAGGTTAAAACTGTAGTCCATAAATATTTCTTTTTTACTTAGGTATTTGCCTCGAAGGCACACATTTGCGGAATAGTAAAAAGTAAATAGTAGTAATATTACAAACACAGAAAATCATATGACACCTACCTATTTGTGCCTACCGACACAATAGCTGCAGCAATTTGAAAACATGTTAATTTTCGTTTAATAGGTCACCCTTACGTGTCCCCAAAAAGTTAATAAAAGCAAAGATTAAAAAACAGCACGTTTTGCATTACGATAGTCTTACTATTCCAACGTACCCATAATTATGACAAAAAGTAGTTAGTGTTTTTTATTATGAGAAATATGTAAATATTTAATTTTATTTTATTTACAGATATCCTTATTTTGCTGTAGGCACTGCCTTAGTACTGGGACCACCGGCTACACAACCTAGAAGGTTATTGTCTATTTTTATTATTTTCTATTGCAGCATGTAAGAACTCTATTAAGTTCGCAATTTATCTAGTTGTATGATTTGCAGGAGCAATCACTATGAAGACGAGAAAATATACCCGTCGGCGGTCCTCGAGATGGAACCATCCCACGAAACGGGTCCAACTACACGAGGATACGTTGCGACAACATACTATGATCAATTTGCGCATGTGTTAGGGTGAGTTGTGCGACAATTTTGTTTTCTATACACATTGGTAGCGTTTATTCCCGGATAATTCAAATGCAGCTATTGCTGTACTAAATGTTTGTTATTATCCAATACGTAGAGGAAAATTGGTGAAAAGTGGCGGACGTGATGCGGCAGTTAGTGGAGCTGGAGCTACCATGGAAACGGAGCGAGCAGCCTGTGCGTATTTTGGAGCCACACGGTATGTCACTGGAACTAGGGTCGATACCTCCTTCTTCCGCAATCTACCATTACAGTCGCTAAAAGGTACGTATAACCGTTTACCTACTAGTTAATTAAAAATAGTCAAAGTATATTACCTCCGAGGTCACTTACTCTGTTTAGAGGCTGCGGCGTTGGGAAGCAATCCAACACGAGTGGACTGGGCCGCCAAATACTTGCGATGACACCTCCCCGCTTTCTTCAACAGCAGAGTCCCCAATCATGTCCAATGGATGATGTCAGAAGTCAGTGTTATTTAATGCATTCAATGATTGTTAACCGTCATTAACATGGTACAATAAAAATGATTGTTCATAATTTTGTAATAATTTAAAATGCTATATCTATTACATATTAGTTGACCTGGACAACGAATGACAAAGAATGTTGGGCTTGTCATTAGGTATAAATATCGCATGTACAAAATGTATATGTCGACAGACCGGGATCAAAAGTACCTACCACCTTACGTTTGATAGGGTAAAATTCAGAAACGAGACTTATTGCTCTGTAAGTGTAACTCTAGGACGTCAAAAATTTATTGGATAGTTACAGTTTCAGCTAAGTCTTCTTCTTTCTATGCGTGTACAGTAGTATGGATAGGTAACATTGAATTTTGGAAAATATTTTGCTTGTCAAAGCAACCGTAAACGGAATCAACTAAACACACCTTTCATCGGAAGTATGCAATATTTCCACAATTGGTTTGTAGGATATTTATTTAATAAGTCGTAGGTACTACTCATTTATTAGTCGTACTTACCGCCGTATGTGATATATATGTCGCAGCCAACTAGCTTAATCAGCCGGATCTGAAAGTACACGTATTTTTATTTATTATGAATATCAAACAATCATTTGAATTGTGGGACCTAGTGGGAGTGCCATGCTGTTTCCTTCGGGTTTCAGCCAATGGGCAGGCACGACCGGGGCAGTACCACTGTCTCAGGAAACCGGCGTGAAGTGATACAAAAGGTTCGCCTTCATGTACCTACTCGCGTTTCGTGCGGTGAGAGAGATTCCCGGAGCCCATCCCCCCCACCAGTTTTTCTGCACCTTCATATTTCTTGTAGGGGGGGCCTAGGTGCAGAAAAAACAGATTCTACCCCAGGGGGGTACCACACGCGCTCGCGGTGGAGAATCAGCCTCTGGGCGTCATCGGGGGCGTCATCGGAACACCCAGCACCCGGTAGTGGACGCACAGGCTGCCCTTCGTATTCTAGGGGGGCAATTCTGCGCTCAACAAAAATAGTAATCGTCCTCGGGGCAAACGGAGCAACTTTACAAAGGCACCCCCGTCCGCAATCGCCGAGGACTTCACAAATGTTAGGGGGCTCAATTCTAACATCAACGCTGTCCACTATCATTTAGAGACTGCGAAGCCGGCCTTGCAACTTGAAGGCTTATAATACATCTGGAAGAGTAGGTATGTTGCAGGCACCGAGATGTTGGAATAAACAGATTTGAGATTTCTTTAAGCAACGTGGTTTCAAAGTAATTGATCCGTGTTTGTTTTAGTGAGTGTACGAGCCAAGGCTGTACATTTTGCACTTTTGCGACTTTGAACTTGGCGTTGGGCGGTCATTATATTAATTACATTACTCACGTCACAAACAGCTGAGCACACTGCTCGCACTTCTGATGAACTACACCCGTGTATGTAGAATTCGAATAGATATTTGTACGAGCCAAGGCTGTACATTTTGCTCTTTTGCCTGGGGGAGTATGTACGAGCCAAGGCTGTACATTTTACTCGCTCAGGCTTCCTTATTTTATAAGCTTAATTATTCCCTATGTAAGTACGTGCCAGGGCTCGTACATTCCGATCATCTACAACCGTGATGTTTTTATAAGTACGTGCCAGGGCTCGTACATTCCAATCATCCACGAGCGTGATGTTTTTATTATGTAAGTACGTGCTCTGGCTGTACAGTTTGATCATTTATAAGCATGACGATTTCCTACAATCGTCGGAGTCACGCCCCGAGAGTATAGCCCGACGCAGGCACTCTCTTCGACTGTTACTATGCAGTCATTCGTAATTAACTAACTCATAGGAGTTTCACCCCGGGAGCATAGCCAGACGTAGGCACTCTCTCTGTTTGTTAGATTGCACTTATTATATAGCAATTAACATAATAGTTATTAATCCGCTCATATTCTATTGTATAACGCGAGTGATAAATATAGAGTAAGTTCAATTTATTCTATTATTTCGAACCCCTGATGACCCAGGAACCGTACATTTTGGTCCTTCGAGCTATCCGGGAATAGCGGGTCTTTCGCGTACAGTTGATCGCGTTCGCGTTTTTCTCCGTCATCCTGAAGATCGGCGCCGTGGAAAAACATCCCACTGCTGGTTTGTTGGGTCGTCAAGCAAGTAAGAAACTATCATCCGCATCAATAGAAAAGAGGAGAGCAAGGAGAAGGAGGATCCATAGCGGTCGAAAAGGGAGGTAAGCGACAGTGAGTCCGCTCCCAGCATTCTCAAGGACCCACAGCGGTCAGATAGGGAGGCAAGCGACAGTGAGTCCGCTCCCAATATTTTCAAGGACCCACAGCGGTCAAATAGGGAAGCAAGCGACAGGAAGTCCGCTCCCAGCATTCTCAAAAACCCAAAGCGGTCAAATAGGGAGGCAGGCGACAGGAAGTCCACTCCCAGCATTTTTAAGGACCCACAGCGGTCAAAAAGTATATCAGCGTCCTTTGAACCTAGAAGAAGGCAACGGACGTCAATCTTCAACATACGGAGGCATCTACAGTAAGTCCTTTCCATTTGTTTTGAGCACTATATTTCTGAGAATTATCTCATTTGTGAGCATAAATTTACTAAGAATGATCTGAAGCATTCATTGAGCATTTTATCAAGTATAAGCATTTAAGAATCTATAATGCAATATTTACAAAGCGTTTAGTTAATTATTATATTAAGCATAATGGAGAATTTATTCCAAGCTTCGTTTACCGACGGTCTGAAAACCATCAGGCATTCAAGAAAAACCGAAGAGTTGCTTCGCAAACAAGCATATTTATTTAGGTCGCTTGATAAGATTTTTGAACTATCAAATGTATACTCCGAATCCGACAAAGATGAACTTGAAGGAGCGCTAGACGAAATAAAGTGGCATTGGGATTTAATTTTTAAAACCCATATCTACATACTTGTTGATCATGGCGGATCCTACTCTGAGTATGAAAATATATATTACGAGAAGCAAGCTATATGTAGGCGCCAAAAGAGAAAGATATATCTCAAATTACATTCTTTAGAAACGCATATGGATTCACCGGTACTTTATTCATATAATTCAGAAAATTTGGAAACAGGTAATAATCAAACCTGGAAAGATTCAATTGCAAAACAACAGCGACCTTCATCAAATTTTAGCATCAGCAAAAATTCGCTGTCAACGCATTTCGATACACAAGGTCAAGGAAATGCAAATTTAAATTGTAATTCTACGCAAGCAGAGCAATCATTTCAATATAAATCGGACAAGAAAATCTCTTCGTCTTCGGCAATGGTGGAAGGTTTAGCAGAAAGTGGTAACAATCAGCAGATACCATCAGGCATAGCAATGATGCCAATACAGAAGACCACTGATGTGCAGCAGGAAACATCGATAGTGGCATTGGCGGAAGCAGTGGCAGCCAGTCTCGGAGTGGACTCCAAAGAGCCCACCCGGTACCGGACTCCGATAGGTCTTAGTGTTAATCACAGTATACATGCAGATAATTATCAAGGCGGAGAATTATCCAAATTGGCAGAAAGCGTAGCACAGTCGTTAACTGACTACAGCAAGGAGCAACATAGCATCAGCTCCGGGGTAGGAGAGACCCTAAACCATAGTACAGATCATCAAACGCAACTTGGTTGTGAAGTGAGCGGAGAAGATAAATCACATCGTGTTAACATGGCTATCAAAAGCATGAAATGCCAAGACAAGCAAGAAACAGAAGAAAAAGAAAGTTTGTCTCAGTCCATTTCTTATAAGAAGAATAAAAATTTAAATAGTAGCTTAGTATTGTCTAAGCCATTTTTAGAAGCGCCGATTCAATTGTATACGGAACCCTATTTGCAACACAGCTTAACACAAGGGTCCGACGTAGTTGTAAGAAACAAAAGCATTATAACTAGAAAGAGTTATGGCAAATTTTCGCATGGATCAGAAAAGGTTACACGCAAATTAAATGGTTTGCCTATCAAGAAAGGCAAGAAATATAAGCAAAATGCTTTCGTGAAAAAGCAGGAATTTCGAAGAAGAAAAAATGGAGTTAAGATTAGAAAGGAATTTACAGGAAGGTCAAAAGGAAAGTTCAGAAAGAAAGGTAATGTCTTTCGTAAAAGGGGAAGATTGCGAAACGTTATCGTTCCGCAATATAGCAGGCTCACCGATTCAGGATTTAATAAAAATACTATACAGCAAACTTATTCGGATATGCATTCCTATGAGTCAAATATGAGTAATCAGAGGAAGAGAAAGAAAAGCACCATATATAAAATAATACTTAAAATTCCTTTAAGCATACAAACCAGAGACTATGTTTCGTATGTTCAGTTCCATTTATGTATAACATACATTGTCGAAACTTTATATTAAATTATACATACATCAATTAACATAAATCATTTATAACGTGAGAAACGATAATTAATATAATATCATAAACAATAAATGGAATGCCAGTTCAGCAAAATATCATATGTTAGCAAGTGGAATGACCTACTGTGAAAGACGTCAACTACAATGAATAATATTATGCAAGATATCAAATTACCGAGGTACGGTTGCATTTTACAACAATTATTTTTAACCTAGATCATGGTTGCATTCACCAAACCTGTAATATATTTTGTATGCTCATGATAGTTCTCGGAATGTGCTCAAGACAGGTAGTGGATAGGATATTACAATCATATAAAGTTCAGGAGACGTCACGGAGCAGTAGGTGCAGCATCGGCAGAATCAGCAGCCGGTCTCGCAGTGGCCTCAGGAGAAGCCACCCGGGACCGGACTCCGGTTAGGTAGTGCAAGGGCTCATGAGCTATGGGACCTAGTGTTAGTGATAGTGCTGTGATTAAAAGTGTTAGCGTAAGCCTAGAGACTGTTAAGCATATAATGAAATCATCTTGTAAAGCACTACATATTCATCTTGCACTTTTGCCTGGGGGAGTATGTACGAGCCAAGGCTGTACATTTTGCTCTTTTGCCTGGCGGAGTATGTACGAGCCAAGGCTGTACATTTTACTCGCTCAGGCTTCCTTATTTTATAAGCTTAATTATTCCCTATGTAAGTACGTGCCAGGGCTCGTACATTCCGATCATCTACAACCGTGATGTTTTTATAAGTACGTGCCAGGGCTCGTACATTCCAATCATCCACGAGCGTGATGTTTTTATTATGTAAGTACGTGCTCTGGCTGTACAGTTTGATCATTTATAAGCATGACGATTTCCTACAATCGTCGGAGTCACGCCCCGAGAGTATAGCCCGACGCAGGCACTCTCTTCGACTGTTACTATGCAGTCATTCGTAATTAACTAACTCATAGGAGTTTCACCCCGGGAGCATAGCCAGACGTAGGCACTCTCTCTGTTTGTTAGATTGCACTTATTATATAGCAATTAACATAATAGTTATTAATCCGCTCATATTCTATTGTATAACGCGAGTGATAAATATAGAGTAAGTTCAATTTATTCTATTATTTCGAACCCCTGATGACCCAGGAACCGTACAGTGAGATAGACGGTAAGAAGCTCTATACGTGGACAGAGTGTTTTAGGGCAAAGAGTCAATAAGGAAAATATTACCGTAATAAAGTGTACACCAGGCTAGGCACTAGGTTTTATTAGTAAACTAGCAAACTCGGCGAACTCCGTTTCGCCACCAGATGGCTTCGTTTTATGTAACATTTCGTTTGGTGATCCCGCTTTTCTGTTGGAATTTTTCCTGAATTTTCTTTGCTATAAACCTCACGGAGCCTGAGACCTTTCCAACGAATGCAAAACCGTGGAAATCGGTTCGTGCGTTCTGGAGTTATAGCGTCAGGAAGGAAAACCCGACTTATTTTTATCTACTATAGTATAGTATCTACTATAGTCAATAAAAAAAAATCTTATAATACTTATTGATTGTCGTTTTGTTACGACTAGCACACCTATTCTATATAATTCTACTTCCCAAATAATTGATTTCCATACATTTGTCGTAAATTTTTGATGTCAGTAAACTAACCTACGTAAATTAAAACAACAAGCATAATGCATTGTTATATCTTCTTTTTCTGCATTAGAATGGCATTATAAAGTAAAGGACCCCAAGATATTCTATTTTTTGCTATTTTAGTGCGGTTTCTAAGTTTATTCTTAAGGTCTGCTACTACAGTAGGATGATAATATATCATAACCCTTGTTTTTGATCTGTGGAATCGGCCTTCGGACTCGTGTCAAAATATTAAAGGTGAAGTCTTATGTCACAACAAGTTCATATAGAACTCGATGTAATTATAAATTTCACTCTTCTTATTTCGTGTTTAAAAACAATTATATTCAAGTTCGATTTCTAGAGTAAATAAGTAATAACAAAACCCGATATTTGGTTTAAATCTGCATCGTAAAGAAAAAAGATCCATTGACTTGGTGCGTGCGATGTGAAGCAAGCGAAATGCGGTATTGGGCTATTTGTGTCGTTTGCTAAACGCGATGTCGATAGAATACGTGGTAGTCAGCGAGGGCGAACAAGATGAGCCCATTGAACTGCCGACGGAGGAGGATGGTTCCCTGTTGCTGAGTACTATAGCGGCGCAGTTTGCTGGTGCCAGTGGCCTCAAGTACCGAGCTGGTGGGAGGTTACGTGGACTACGGCTGGCAGATGAACATGTCTTACCGCCGGCAGAAGGATGGGCAGCACACCGTTACTTCTGTGCTTTCCCGCGCATCGAGTCGGCGACGGCAGCGTTGCGACCTCGGTGTTCGGACCTCATTGTTCTGGGCCTACCGTGGAAGACGAGTGAAGAAGCCGTACGAGACTATTTTACAGCTTTTGGTGAACTGCTAATGGTGCAAGTAAAGCGTGATACTAAAACAGGCTTGTCAAAAGGATTTGGTTTTGTTAAGTTTGCTGACTATGAAGCTCAGATGAGAGCCCTTGGAAGACGACATATGATAGATGGGCGTTGGTGTGATGTACGTATTCCTAATAGTAAAGAAGGTGGATCAGCGGCTCACAGGAAAGTGTTTGTAGGACGGTGCACAGAGAGTCTCACAGCAGATGATCTTCGAGAATATTTTGGTGCATTTGGTCAGGTGACCGATGTATTTGTTCCAAAGCCATTTCGTGCTTTCAGCTTTGTCACATTTTTAGACCCAGAGGTCGCTCAATCTCTCTGTGGACAAGACCATATTATTAAAGGTGTGTCAGTGAACATCTCAAGTGCGTCACCAAAGCGTGAACGTGGTGCACGGTCACAGCTTATGGGGTGGGGACTGGTGGAGGGTACTCCTCGGGTCTACAGCTGGCCACCTGATGCTTGGCACCATTCTGCTCCGCTCACTGACACCAAACCCTACCTCAAGTATGAGTGACTACTGATGCGCCTTGTTGATTGTTCATAGTTTTTATATTAAAGAGCAAATATGTAAATAATGATAATGTAAAAATATTAATACAGTATATTATTATTGAATGTTAAGAATATTTTTATGAATACAATCTATATGAGTTGAAGTTTGAAAAATTTCTATGCATAGTTAAAATTTTTAGCAAAACAAAACTGAACTTTTCCTTAATTTACTCCACTCGGTTATACTAATTTGTATAGATATATACAAACTGTAAGCTTAAAATTTGAAAATATATATTTTTATATTTAAAGAACATTATTTACTACAGCGTGACTTCACTAATGGTTAGAATAGATTTTTGTAAAATTCTAAAAGTATTCATGCTTTAAGAAGTTTCTCAGGAATATAAAAATGTCTGTACCTTCTCAGTCACAATTCACAATGCCTAACTTTACTCTTATTGTTGCTTCATTAATTTACTATAATTGATAAATTATAACTATGAAATGTGTGTTGCCAGGTTTCATTTAAATAGTAATTATAGTAAATTATAACTGTCCCTAGTTCCAATATAAATTATGTGCGTTATCTCCTCATTCATGCACACGACGATAAACTGTAAAGTTTGTGCTAAGGTTGCATCACAAGATAGAAGGCCCTTTGTTGAATATATAGAAAATAATCTATGGACAACCCCCTAGTGTTAATATACAAGTACTGCTGGACAGTTCACATGTGTCTATTAATTATTACAGTTCGAAGATCACGTTGTGCAGTGTGGAGTTGATGAGTAAAGGACGAAAAGTGGCGTACACGAGCTATGTTAAACCGATTATCGTCGTAAGAACCGACCAAACGCTTTTCTTGTAGTAAACTTTGAAAACGGCACGTATTCCAAGGTATCAAAAGGCATCTTTCTTTAGTAGGGTTGCCTTCTATTTCAGGGTATTGGGTAATCAGTTATTCGCCTGGGCTTGGTGTGGATGTGTTTTCGTGGCATTTCCGTACAATTTTACCACCACCAACTCGCCGTTCGGTCGGTGTAGGCCACTATATAATCTAATACAATAAGTAAAAGCAAATTGTCTTCATGAAATAACCGAACTTTTTACAATTATTATGACTCCCAGAGTGATTTCGTTCTGTAAAAGGTACATACATAGAAAATCACTGCGTTGAAAGGCGTTAAAAGTAATGAGGTGAACATATTATCCACCCAGCACCAAGTGAGAGTAAAAGCAATAAATTGCCACTAAAATTCTATAATTATTTATTTATTTAAAATGTATAGTCGTATTACGCGAAAATTATTCTGCTTTGAAGACAATCCAAGTATGCTTCTTAACTAGCAATAATGAATTTTTCTTTCAATCATAAGCTGGACTTAGTGAGGCCAAATTCATCAGGTGTGGGTTGAGAATTGAGTTTGGATATCTGTTTGAAGGCAGGATGATTTTTGTCTTTCATTAATTTAAACAAGACATTTTCTGATGTAGCAACAAAACAACCGATAGACTGGAGACGCTGAAACAGAAGAATCAATCAGTTACATAAGCTTAGAAGAGAAGGCTGTTTAAAGATACCTTCCCAATTTACTTAACAGTAGCACATATATTTCCTAGCAAGATTGATGTCGAATTTCGGTAATCCCGTACCTCAGTTTATTATTTACGCTATGTGAAAAACATTTTCACCATATAACGTGTTAGGTATAATGTGACACATACCTACAGTGAGATGTTTCTCCAAGATGCTTTAGTAAGTCTACTGAGAGGAAATACGAAGCATTTACATAATTCCAAACATCGACATCGACAATAGGTCTCCCTTATCTAATAGGGGTATAAGAAAATAGTAAACAACTTATTCTCAGTTATTACCAAATATAACAAAAAGAGAATTACAAAAATTGAGGCCTTTTTAAGCAGTTCGGTGATAAGCATTATATTATGTTACTATTTAATATACTAACATTCAATACGAATTCGAACACTTAATGGCAAAACTGAATTTGGTGTTTCCTTTGTTAAAAGATCAGTGATTAAAAGATAAACTGGGAGATACCTAAAGAGCTAATGACCTTTGAGCCAAAGCTTATTACCTAACAATACAATACCTTTAATCCTAGTTCTCGGTCCATAAGTGACCTTGAAGAAACTCCGTCAGCTAATACATGAACAGATAGATCCATATTGATAAGGTCAATCACAGTCTGTTCAATACATACATGGCACTAAAATACATATAAGTACCTATTAATATTTTATAATTACCTTTTGAGGAATAGAAACCAATAAAACAATAAACTTAATTTCTGGTCCCTACAAAATTAATTGACATAAATTATTATAACATATAATTATTTATTGACAATAAATTTTACTTATCTAATTTTATGTACTGTGTTTTATTAACAAAATGAGTTTTTTTTTCTTTTTACTGATTGCTGTACAGTTTTTTTCCTCCTCAAGTCTTTTAAATTCTTTAGTATTACTTGTAGTATTATTTATCTTACTTTAGCTTACTTACCTCTATTCCAAATAATACAATGGAACTCAAACCTGGAACATCTTTTTTCAACCTCCCTTCTAGTTCTGGAGTAACCATTGAAAATTTAGTTTTCTCATAGACCATTGCGGCTTCCCCTATGTTAATATCTTTAGTGGTGTGGCCTAACCCTTTAGGATACTGTTCGGACACATATACAGGTATTTGGAAATGTTTTGCTGCCTCTACCTGCATAAAATTTTACAACTTACAACCAACACATATTAGTGTAAAGCCTTAAGAGATATAATGTAAGTTTACAATAAAATATTACTTGTTTTTATTAATTTGCTTTCACAATAACTTAATTGTGTAGATGTTCATGCGTTAATAATTATATTGGTAAGCAGATGAACCGTCAAATTAAGTTTGAGAATAAATTATTGAATTTAGTTACGTAATAATAATAAGTATAATTACCATTTTGTTGGCCACTTTTACAACTTCGCTAAAATATTTAATGTGTGGCCTAAATATTTCTTGTATGTCACATAAAAGAAACGCTGTTTTCGGAGCTTCTAATGCGCCTAATTTTATAATATTTCGAGCCATATTTAAAATATTTACCGAGCTAAACAGCAAACTACCCAAGAATTTGCTGTGTTATAAGTTATTTGATTATAAATCTATAAAGTATAAATCCTAAACACAGTTTAAGTAGAGCCGCAGTGCTGCCAGATGAAAGAAAAACATGATCGTGCACCAACTACAAAAAAATCGTACTCCAAGGAAATTTTGAAATGAAAAGATCGTACAACATAAAAGTGGAAGGTTTTTATTTAAAATGACTGGCTGTCTTTGCCTTGAAGAATGTAACTTTAAAACTCCATATTCTGAAGCCATTTCGACGTCACAAACAGTGCACCTCGCTTTAAATTGGTTTTTACCGGGCCCTAAGCAGTCCTTAAAGAAATCTAATTTTTCCCAATTGGAACGATACTTCTGTGCTCTGTGTTTGTTCCTCTCTGCCGCAGAAAGCTCTGCTCTTTTGGCAAATTTTTTGACGTGACAACGTCTTATAAATCGATGGAGCCGGCTGCACTCACGAAAAAACATGACTCATGCGGCGTTACCTCGCTCTGAGGCGTTACCTCTGAGGCGTTCTATTTAAGGCTTGAAGTGCAAGCGAGAGCGCGGACGAGCGACAAAGAGGCACAAAAGAATGACATAATTGAATTTATGCGTACAAATATGTAACTTGATCAATTCAATTGTGATTTCCATTTACCTCCTTCTCAATCAAACAAAAAAAATTTTCTTTTGAAAAAATATGCAACGATTCCATCAGTATTTTCTTATGACGTTGTCACGTTCAACTATCGTCAGTAAACCGACTTTACAGACAACCGATTTTTTTTTTTTGGAGTACCTGGCGCTACCAAGGTAGCTCTTCTTCATTTTCACTACCCATTCTTGCTTAAGCGTATTTAAGTTACACAAAAAACACTAAAGATAATATGAAGATGAAAAGAGGATATAATTAATTATATTCTTTTTAATCACTTAGAGCTGGAGACTGATGAGAAAAAAAGTTTTTGAAGTGAAACTTCTTTAGAATCGTTGTGATTTCAAACCGGATGCAACGGAAAAAGCGACAGTAAAAAGAGACAGACACATACATTAATAGGATTTGGCGTGACAGAGAGTGAGATAGGAGGCATTATACAGTGTAGAAACTTAAAATTAGTGTGTATTTGAACATTTTCTGAAATAAAAAAACAGATTTGATGAAAATTAAATAAGTAAGTCAAGTAAGTAGTTTAATTATAAAATTAGATTATTTATCAATTTTATTTACAAATCATTCGTTATAGAAACTTTTTGAAGTGAAAACTTCGTACTACACTTAATTAAAAGTTTATACACTGTATAATGCTTCCTATCTCATTTTCTCCCACGTTGGATCTTGTGAATTTATTTCAAACTTTTATTATTTTATACACCTTATTAAAACATAAAAAAACCCTTGCATAAAGCTTGTGTTTATTGTTAAAACAAATTTTTGTAATCAAACCAATTTTCTTTAAATTTCTGTTTTTCTTCAATAAAGTTTTAAGGTCCTTTCCAGTACACAAACTCAAACTTAAGGATATGACCCTACGCTGTTTTAAAGTAAACGAACCAATCTAGACGTTTCAATTTAAATCTGTGTAGAAAGTTTGCATACTTGGTTAAAATATTTATTACAGTCGTTTTTTTTTTTTTTTTTACTTTGATGCAGTTTATGAGTCCGTCAGTCCGTCAGTAAAGTTAGCTTCACGCATATTCTATTTCTTTTTACTTGTAGATTGTCTTATTCCCATCTCGCTCGCGCACGCTATAATCACACTGACAATTTTGTGTCAATCATTTTACTCTCAATCAATTTTTCATATCGCGCCTAAAGAAGTACATTAAGTACGTTATTCCTAGTGGGAGTGCCATGCTGTTGCCTTCGGGCTTCAGCCAAATGGGCAGGCACGACCGGGGCAGTACCACTGTCTCTCAGAAAACCGGCGTGAAGTGATGCAATAGGTTCGCCCTATTGTACTCGCGTTTCGTGCGGTGAGAGAGACTCCCGGAGCCCATCCCTCTCCCCCCCCCCCTCTACAAGAAATATGAAGGTGCAGAAAAAACAGAAACTACCCCAGGGGGGTACCACACGCGCTCGCGGTGGAGAATCCCCCTCTGGGCGTCCAACACCGGGACACACAGCACCCGGTGGTGGACGCACAGGCTGCCCTTCGTATTCTGGGGGGGGCAATTCTGCGCTCGATAAAAACAACAGTAATCGTTCTCGGGGCAAACGGAGCAATTTAACAAAGGCACCCCCGTCCACACTCGCCGTGGACTTCACAAATGTTAGGGGGCTCAATTCCAACATCAACGCTGTCCACCATCATCTAGAGACTGCGAAGCCGGCCTTGCTCTTTCTTACCGAGACTCAGATTTCCTCCCCGGCTGATACTTCCTACCTCTCCTACCCGGGGTACAAATTGGAACATTCATTTGTGCCGCGGGCTGGAGTTTGCGTGTACGTCAGAGAGGATATCTGTTCTCGTCGCCTCGGGACGCTTGAAGGAAGGGACCTATCTAACCTCTGGCTGCGCGTAGACTGCGATGACCATCCGCGATTCTACGCATGCCTGTATAGGTCCCATAGCGGAAATACCGAAACTGACCGACTCATTGAGCACATCCAAATGGCTACAGATTCCCTGCTCGAAAGGGTTCCTACCGCTGAAATCGTGATACTTGGCGATTTTAACGCCCACCATGCCGATTGGCTCGGTTCTGAAACTACCGATCACGCGGGAAGATCCTTTCACGACTTTGCTTTAGCCTACGACCTGACACAAATGGTCCCTGCGATTACGCGAATACCAGATGTGGATGGTCATAAACCCTCTTTGTTGGACCTTCTGCTGACTTCACATCCGGAGAACTACCAAGTCTCTGTTGAACCGCCATTGGGTTCATCAGATCATTGTGTGGTCTGGAGCATTGTGCCGTTCACGCGCCCTCTACGGCCTAGCTTCGCGGGCTGTCGCCGCGTGTGGCACTATAAGTCAGCAGATTGGGATGGGATGCGGTCTTTTTTTGCGTCCTACCCTTGGGGGCCCATTTGCTTTTCGTCGAGTACTCCAGATGCCGTCGCTGACTCTGTCGCCGAGGTGGTCCTGCAGGGTATGGATCTTTTTATTCCATTCTCTTCGGTGCCGGTCGGTGGCAAGTCCCAGCCTTGGTTTAGGCGTTCTTGCAAAGCGGCTTTGCGCCGTAAGCATGAATGCTTCAAAGCCTGGGCAGAAGCGGTGACATCCTGTGATGTGACTATCGGCGAACGTAAAAAAGCATACAATTCAGCCTCCAGGTCCTTCAAGCGGGAAATCGCTAAAGCAAAGTCAGAGCACATTGCCAGATTTGGTGAGAAGTTGGCCCACCTCCCTTCGGGAACTCGAGCCTTCTGGTCTCTTGCCAAAGCTGTCCAAGGGAATTTCTGTCAGCCCTCAATTCCACCATTGCATAGGGAGGATGACTCACTGGCCCATACCGCGAAAGAGAAGGCCGATCTTCTAGGCTGTCTCTTTGCGTCGAACTCCACTTTGGATGATCAAGGGAAGGAACCACCGACACTATTGCGGTGTGATACTACGATGCCCGAAGTTATATTCCGGCAACGTGCTATCCGTAAAGCTTTGTCTTCCTTGGACATCCATAAGTCGAGCGGGCCTGATGGCATTCCCCCAATTGTGCTGCGTACTTGTGCTCCTGAGTTGGCTCCGGTAATAACGCGCCTTTTCCGGTACCTTTACACGCTCGGCGCTGTTCCGAAGTGCTGGAAGATCGCTTCGGTACATCCGATCCCTAAAAAAGGCGATCGCTCTGATCCGTCCAACTATCGCCCAATAGCTATAACCTCCTTGTTCTCCAAAATAATGGAAACCATTATTAACAGCCAGCTCTTGAGGTATCTAGAGGGCCACCAGCTGATTAGCGATTCCCAGTACGGTTTTCGTCGTGGTCGCTCGGCTGGTGACCTCCTTGTATACCTTACACATAGGTGGGCAGAGGCAATTGAGTCCAAGGGGGAAGCGCTGGCGGTAAGTTTGGACATAGCGAAAGCCTTCGATCGGGTGTGGCACAGAGCATTGCTCTCGAAGCTTCCAGCCTATGGGCTCCCTGAGAAATTATGCAACTGGATTTCCAGCTTTCTCGCTGATCGAAGCATCAAAGTCGTCATCGACGGAGCATGCTCCGACCTGAAACCTGTGAATGCTGGTGTCCCACAAGGCTGTGTCCTATCCCCGACCCTGTTTATTCTGCATATCAATGATATGTTGCAGCTTAGCAACATCCATTGCTATGCGGACGACAGCACTGGGGATACTTTTTACACTGGCCGGGCAGGTATTTCTCGGGCTGTTGTCGATGAGTACCGGAACAAACTTGTGTCTGAAGTCGAAACTCTTCTACGTGGAGTCTCGGACTGGGGTAGACTAAATCTAGTCCAATTTAACCCCAAGAAGACACAAGTATGCGCGTTTTCCGCTAAAAAAACTCCCTTTGTCGCTACTCCCCTCTTCGAAGACACTCTCCTTAAAGCCTCAGCTAGCATCGGAATACTGGGCGTTGACATATCGAATAACGTTCAGTTTCGCGGTCATCTGGAAGGAAAGGCTAAATTAGCCTCCAAAAAGCTTGGTGTGCTCAGCAAGGCGAGACGGTACTTCACTCCGGGCCACCGCTTGCAACTATATAAGGCGCAAATTCGGCCCCACATGGAGTACTGCTCTCACCTCTGGGCGGGAGCTCCCCAGTACCAGCTCCTTCCACTTGACCGTATTCAACGAAGAGCGGTTCGAATCGTCGACGACCAGTCACTTTCCGTGCGGCTTGATCCCTTGGCGTTGCGTAGAGATGTAGGATCTCTCTGCATCTTCTACCGCATTTACCATGGAGAGTGTTCAGAGGAGTTGTTCGGTCTAATACCTGCAGCTGAGTTTCATCATCGGACGTCAAGGCAAAATACAAAATACCATCCGTATCACCTCGACGTCCGTCGTTCCACAACAGAGCGTTTTCTAAGGCAGTTTTTGCCGCGCACCACCACTATGTGGAACCAGCTGCCCACAGAAGTTTTTCCGAACCAATTCGACTTAGGGTCCTTCAAGAAAAGAGCGTACCAATTCTTGAAAGGCCGGCAACGCACTTGCGAGCCTTCTGGCATTGTGAGTGTCCATGGGCGGAGGTATCACTTAACATCAGGTGAGCCTCCTGCCCGTTTGCCTCCTATTACATAAAAAAAAAAAAAAAAAAAAAAGTACAACTTCAATAACAATAATAATAAATGCTATTGAATTTAAGAACCTAAACTAACAAAAATTTTTTTTTTGTCGCTTCGAACGGTTTACAAAAAAATTATTTATTATTGTGATTTATAAAGAAAATTATAAATTTCACCTCCACAATAGTTCAATAGATGGCGCTAGATGTAACATAAATTTTGGCAAAACGCGATGTTGTTACATGGGAAACACGCTATAAGAAGTGATTAATTGTCTTTTACGTCTTCGACGAGGTTAGGTTTTTTTTTTTTTTTTTTTTTTTTTTTTTTTTTTTTTAAATAGCCTACCCCCGGACGTTGGGCAACTCCGGGCCGTGGAATAGCTGATACTTTGTTAGTTGTTCCTTTATTTGGTTATTCAATTCAAATTACATTTAAATTTTGATTACATTTTTTACAATACATATTTTGCAATTTTTACTTATTTCTATTATTTACTAAGGTTCCTATTTCTATACAATATTGAAGTATCGTTTTTCTATTATCTTTTTTCGCTAATTCCGATGCTATATTACATTTGCCTATTTTGTCTACATCTATCTGGTTTTCAAGTTTCATTCTTTCGTAGAGGTGGACGGGACAGTCGAATAGGATGTGTGGAACGTCTTCCTCTGCGTATCCACATATGCACGTCGGGCTTTCTTTTAATTTAAACCTATATAAGTAGGCAGAAAATCCCCCGTGTCCTGTGAGTATCTGAGACAGTGTACTGTTAAATGTTATATTTCTGATTATTTTGTATGCAGCGATTGCATCCGGGAAGAACATTTTTGTTATTTTCCCTGTTTGTTCGTTTTTGTACCTTGTGGCCCACTTTTGCAGCGTTTCCGCTCTTATGAGGCGCTTTAGGTGCGACAGCGGGCAGCGATCGTAGGTCGGCTTGTTTTTGTGGTTTTTTGTTGCTTCTTTGGCTAGCTCGTCCGCTCTCTCATTTCCCTCCCTACCTGCGTGGGCTTTCACCCAGAAAAGTTTTATTTCCTTTTCCGGGTGTTTTCCGAGCACTTCACGAATATCGGTGACGAGGGGACTGAGAGAGCGGCTACTTGTTATAGCGTCAAGCGCTGACCTTGCATCACTAAATATATTAAAGCCGACCTCCTTTCGTCGCACCGCCAAGTGCACTGCTTTTTTCAAGGCCAATAATTCGGCTTGGTAAACACTGCAAAAGCCGGCCAGGGTTATTTTATGTTTCAGGATCTCACGATTGTTTCTCCAGAATGTCACCGCTGCACCCACGCCCTCGCTTGTTTTGCTGCCGTCTGTGTAAATATGAATTTCGTTTTCGTTCGTTATGACTTCTTCATCTGCTAACACCCGGTAGCTAACTTTTGGGATTTTTGCTGGGTGCGGAGTGTTTCGGTAGGGTGTTTTAACCTCTAACTCCGCGTCCTTCAGCGCTTCCAGATTTTCGTGTCCTTTTTTAATTTTGAACAGTGCTGCCTCCTCTTCCACTCTCAGGTCAAGGGGCAGCAGTCCGGCGAGTGCCCTCACTGAGTTAAGCGAAGTGGTTCTGTGTGCTTTACAGATTTTTGCTGCAAAACCTCGTTGGATCGTGTCCAGCCTTTTTCTTATGTACAGCTTGCTTACTGATGGAGACCAGGCGCTGGCTGCATAAAGGATTATTGGCTCTACTACCGCTGTATATATTGTGCGGATTATTTCTGGATTTAGACCCCAGCTTACTTTCGCTGCTTTAGCTATTTGTTTGTACAAGTTTATCGCCTTTTTGGCTACCGCTGCCGTATGATCATTAAAGGTTAATTTATTGTCTATGATAAGTCCCAGTATCTTTATGCTTTTAAAAGTTTCGATGTCCACACCAGCCATGGTGAGTCTCGGGACATCGTATTTAGTCCGATTAGTTGTCACCATGGACTTTGTTTTGTGTGGTGCGAACTTTAGTTTGTTGCGCTGTCCCCACCTTTGGACATGTGTTAGTGCTTGGTTGGCACTTTTTTCCGTTTCCAGCGCGGTTTCATTTGTGAAGACCAACACAATGTCGTCAGCGAAGGCTTGTACGTATACATTTTGATGTTCTAGCTCTTTTAGCAGGGGGTCCACCAGTAAATTCCAAAATGTCGGTCCGCTGATGGAACCTTGAACACACCCTTTGCTTGTGGTTTTTTCCCAGGCTGTACCTCCATATATAACTCTGATCTTCCTGTCCCTAAGGTAGCTATCGATAATCCTCCCGACACCGAGGGGGCAGTCCTCTTCGGCTAGTCTAGTTTTAATTGCCGGCCACCAAGCGTTGTCGAAAGCCCCCTCGATATCGAGAGACACTACCGTCACCACCCTTTTTGCCCTCAGACCTTCCCTAATATGCTTTGTCAGAGTGTACAGCGCGTCCTCCGTGCCCTTTTGTGGGACGAAGCCGTATTGCCTCTCCGACATTCTTGGTATTAAATGCCAGTTCAGCCTTTTGACGATCATCTTTTCCATTATCTTCCCCAATACAGACAGCAGCCCAATTGGGCGGTATGCCTTTGGTTGGTCGTACGCTTCCCTGTCCGGTTTCCGTAATATGATAACCGTGGCCTTTTTCCATTGGACAGGGAAGTGTCCGAGTTTTAGGCATTTATTTGCTAGCGCTAGGTAGATGGAGGGGTTTGCCGAAATTGCTCGTTCGCATATATCTGCCGTGAACCCATCCTCCCCGGGTGCCTTTTTCGGGTTGAAGCTGGCAACGCTTTCAGTGAGTTCCGTGTAGGTAAACGGCGGATCATAGTTATCATTATCATCAACTGTACCGTTTAACCTTTCGGCTCTGCTCCTTATCTCTGATTGTTCCCCGCTTTCTCCCATTGCCGTGTCCTCTGGGAAGAGGGTCTCCGCCAGATACTGTGCCGACTCTTCAGGTGTCAGAACCCTTCCGTCTTTTTTCAGCATCTCGTCCTTCTTCCTTTGGTTGGTTCTTTTTATCACTCTGTATATGCCATCCCAAAGGCTCTCTCGGTCTTGCTTGCTGCAAAAGGATTTCCAGCTGTCTGTCATTGCTTTCTCAATTTCTTCCTTGTAGTTCTGTTTCGCGTTTAGGTACTCCTCAACGACCACGGTACGGCGAGCTGGGGCTGCGCATCGAATTCTCCTCTTTTTCCTGGCGACATCTTTCTTCATCTGATAGAGCGTTTCGGACCACCAGGGGGGGGAGGTGAGTATTTTGCGTTTTTTAATTTTTGGTATATGTGTGTTACATGCCTCTGTGATGATGTTTGTGTAGTGTGTGAGTGTGTTTTCCAAATCTTGTGTTGAGTGTATACTGTTTATGTGTTCTATTGAGAGATTGCGTTCGGAGAGCAACTGGCTAATTTTCTCATGAAAATGGGTCCAGTTCGCCCTTCTCACGTTGTAAACCCTGGTTGTGCTGTCAACGCTTACTTTTTGTGTTAGTTCTAATTTGATGGTAAATGTAAGAGCGTTGTGGTCAGAGCCTGTCACGTCATGATCGACCCTCCACTTTTCGATAAGTCCGAGAAGATCATGAGTGACGGCAGTGATGTCAACACAACTCGTGTATCTTGTGTTTCCTCTGATAGTGTCAAATGTGTATTCCCCGCCCTGGTTTACGATCTCCATACTTGCACCGTCGAGAGTCGCTTCGACCTCCTCGCCTCTGTCGTTCGTGGTATTGCTGCCCCACCATGGGCTTCTTGCGTTGGTGTCTCCTCCTATCAGAATCTTCTGGCGGAGTGTTTGGATAGCCCTCTCTATCTCATCCAGGAACGGTCTTATGGGCTTGGGTTTTGGCTCGATGTAGAAGGAAACCAGGTGTACCACGCCTCTGGCTGTTTTAAGACCGATGGGTACCACGTTTTTAGTTGTGATTTCGGGGTATTGCAGTACCTCGATAGTATCATCGAGCACAACAATAGCCGCTTTGTTGTGGCCTCCCATCGTATCTACATTTTGGTACACACTGGTTCCCCTGTACTCTTTCATTCTGCCCTTCGACCCGACATATGGTTCCTGGATTAGGGCTATCGCTACGCGACGCTTTTGTGCTTCCAGGATGAGTTCTTCAGTGGTGATTTTAGCTCTTTGCAGGTTTGCCTGTATCACCCTGATAGATTTTTGCTCAACTCTGGCGTTAGCAATAAGCTACTGGGCTGCGAGCTAGTATGTCCCATCTTTTCCGCACTGGGCACTCGATATTGAAGGCGTTGTGCGCATCTGGGCCAGTGTTTGCCTTTCGACAGTTCACGCACACCGGTGGTACTTCCGCTTGGTGGTTTGGGCAGTCAGCTTTCAGGTGCGATCCTCCACAGTGTGAGCAGGTTGGGTCAGCTTCTTTACAGTATTTCCGCCCGTGGCCGTAACCCAGACACCTCGAACACTGTATAAGTGGTGATTGATCTTGCACCGATACTCGCTGCAGGTCTATGTGTGCCTTCCTTGCTTCTGTGAGCATTTTCCACACGCGCGGAGAGACCTGTAGGATTATATTCTCGGTATGCGGATTTCTGGCTCGTCTTCGGTATTTTACCGCCACTCTTATCTCTTCCTCCCGCAGGTCTTTGAACACGTTCTGATTTTGGATTTTCAGTGCAGTCACCACTTCCTCATCAGTGTGGGATTTTATTACGTCTCTGAGGACGACCAGTGGGTCTTTGGTGACTGCAGTTTCCACTATGTAGGATGAGTCGGTCTTTAAGCGGTCTGTGATTTTATCAAGTCGCTCCGTGGTGGTACATCCTATAACTATTTTTTGATCTTTTACTTTTCTAATTTTGTCTACATTGAGTCCGGTGTTTTTGGCGTCTACCGTGTTCCGGATGCGTTCTAATAATTTTTCGCTCGTTTCTGTGCCTGCGGACTTTATTATAATCGAGTGCATTTGCCCTCGTTTGTTCAGGGTTTTGTTCGTTTCATCTTCATTCGTTTCAGTGTTTCTTTGCTTAATTGCTGCCGCTTCTGCGTACGTCAAAATCTTTCCTTCTATCCTTTTTTCTCTTTCCTCTTCCTCGCGTCTGTATTCTCTTAGTTCCATTTTCATTTCTTCTACTATACTGTTTCCTTGTTGTGTATTAAGAGCTTTTATATCCTCTTTTAGTTGTTTGCTGGTTTCTTCCATCCTGTCGTTTTCCTTTTCCAGCCGTTTTATTTGTTCTTCTAATTTTTCTGTATCGATTTGCGGCTTGCTTCTCGTGTTTCCGTTACCGTCTATGTTATAGGTTTTGTTTATTGGTAATTCCTCTCTTTTGAGTTCAGCTTCAGTTTCCTTTACAAGTTCATATAATTTTTTGACTGCCTCCGTGATCGCTGTTTTTATTTCTCCCTTTATATTTCTTGACATACTCAAATGTTTGCTTACGCTCTGTCTTTGCGCCAATGCTTCCGTGGTGCGACTCTTATACTCTTTACATTCTTTACCTTTCCCTCTTTCTTCCTCTTCTGCAGTTGTCCCCTCCCACTGGTCTATGCTCTTCCTAACTTTGCTTTCTCTTGGTACTTGTGTTCCGCTCGCTACAGTAGAAGTCTTCTCCAGATTTATGTCTGGTGTCGTGGAGGTGCGAGGTTTTGTGGGTGTTCTTAATGCGAACATTTTTATTTGGGGGATTTTGGATTTGAGGTGAGTTTCAGGTAAGTGATATATTTAGGTAGGCTATTATTTTAGTTTCCAGATAGATGTAGATTTTTTTACTTATAAACTAATAAGGTCGCCTATAGGGCGGCTGTCTTATATACAGTAATATTTAAACAATTTGTAATAATAGTTGTCTTGTTTTATTTTGTGGCCCAATAAGGCTTCACGTCCGTTTTATTTTACAGTAACAATTCTATTACAGTATCTAAACGGCCGCCAATAGTGCGTTTGTCTGGTGTAATCTTAAACTAGAACTTAAACTAATAAGGCCACCAATAGGGTGGTTGTTCTTATGTAATAGTTTATAATAATTAAGTCAGTGGGTCTATCCCCAATAGGGTGATAGTCGTCACTTTTTACAACTGACAGTATATAAAAACAATTCCCAATAGGGGGAAGTTATGTCAATAGTTTAAATTATTCAATAAATATAAGTCAATAATACAATGCACTTTTGGAGTTTTTACAATTATTATTATTTAGCTTAAAATTAAGGTCTGTCCCAATAGGGTGGCAGCCGTCACGTTGTCAAATTTCTTAACTTAACCTAGGGTCTGTCCCCAATAGGGTGGCAGCCGTCAACTTATGCTAGTTCTGAGTCGGTTTTTCGACTCTATGTAGAGCCGTCTCTATATCCCAGATCGATTGGGCTCTCTGTGCCCTTTTATTTGATACGTCGCTTGTTAAAATCGGTTAAGTATTTTCCGAGTTATGTAGTTTTTAAAATATCCAAGATGGCGGTCAAAATGGCCGCCAATCTGTAAAATTGCCGTATCTTTGTGAGTTTCTGCCGGAGGAGGGAGCGGTTTTCACTGTCGTGATGAACGCCCCAACCCCGACTTGTCTAGTGAAAAAACTGGGTTTGTAGAGTCGACTCTACCTTTATACAATTTTTGTGTCCAATACTGCGAAGCGTCTCCTGGCCTTTTCAGGGTCGAAAATTTCGTCAAAATCGGGCAACCCGTTTCAAAGATATCGCGTTTTTAATTTTTCAAGATGGCGGACAAAAATGGCCGCCAAAGTGAAAATCGCCTGTAGCTCCGGTGTCCCTGCTCCGATTTCGACGTGGTTTTCTCTCAGTTGTAGCCTTTTCTTTACTTGTTATAACTAGGGGAATAATAGTTTTGAAAAAGTGGTGGGGATGAGGGTTCTAAGGAGAAGCTTTAATAAAAGTGGAATATCTAGACTACTATTGATTTTTTAAGGCGAAAAACGCTCCGCAGGGGTGTAATGTCCTGATTTGATTTACAAAAGGAAGTTATTTTTGTGAAATACTCGAGAACGGCGAGAGGGGGGGGAGTTGAGGGGTGAATTCCCGGGGGGGAAAACTTTTTTGCCTAAATATAAATATAATTAATTGGAGCAAGGCTTGTATACATAAATGTATACAAGACTGCAGTCAAAATTTCCGAAAACCGCACCGTTTCCGAGATACGGGCGTTTAAAGATTTCAGATTTTGAAAAATTTATCGAATTTTTGGGATTTTCCCGAATTTTTGATTTTTAAAAATTTTAAAAAGTTATATTATGACTCTAAGCCCCGCAATCAAAACCAGTATATGGATATATATCCATATACTGGGGTGATGTTAAAAAAGCCCTATCTCCTACCGTTCCCGAGTTATTCCCGGTTTTATGATGCAACTCTTCCCTTTGACTTTTCTCTGCAGCCGCCGGGTCGATTTTAATTTTTTAAGCGACGACTTGTAGGACTTAACGAGAGCTTTTCAATGATGTATCGCACGTCTTTTGTTTCCCACGGGAACACCGACCACGTGCCACGTGGTTTTGGGGTTTTTGTCTTATAATTTCCTGGATTCCTGTCCGAAAATTTCTTGCGACCCCTCAAAAAACGCAGCTCTGCGAGTTCTATCTTTTGGTGATTTTTAATTGTGAGGTCACCGCTTTGGTTTTTTAAATATCTTCAGTTTTCGTTGTTTTTGAGAGGTTATTTCTTGTTTTTATCTCTAAAGTTTTTTCCCCAGTACAAATAATTATGTACGATATATCGTTTGATTCGCTGCAATAAGGCAAATTTTTTGACGTATCGCACTTGTGGGGGTCGGCACTATTTCGCCTGTCTGCGGTCACGCCCCTTTTTTGTTTTTCTTGATTTACTCCCTCACTCTTGAGAATAAAATTTTGAAACTGACCTTAAAAGATGCACTTCAACAAGGCGCATCTAGCGATGTGAAGATCAGTTATGCTTGCCGATCTAGATTTCGCGCCGCACTCACTTTTTCACTAACTTTTTTGTGTTTTTTGTGTTTTTTCACTTTTTAAGCACCGTTTTTCACTTTTTACTAGTCAATATATATATCCCCAGACTCGCCGTCGCGAGACGCACTAGATGATATATAACACTATTTGTTTGGTGACAAAAATACCATTTATGAGATTTTTTAACTGCGGAGCGACACTGTTTGTGACCGACTCGGGCGGCGGTTCGACTGCGACTGACGAGGTTAGGTTAGGTTAGGTTAGGTTAGGTTAGGTTAGGTTAGGTTAGGTTAGGTTAGGTTAGGTTTTTTTTTTTTTTTTTTTATCTCTAGTCAGGCCTACCACCCCTGGCTACTTTATCGCCAGGGCCGTTGATTAGCTAAGCTCCTATGAGTAAAACTACATGAAAATGGATTCTTTATTGAGGGTTTGGTTGTCGGATGTCGGTTTACATTTGAATTCTTATTCTAATTTTTTAATACATCTTTTTATTTATATTACTATTATTATATAATCTAGTTATTATTCTCATATTTTTTGTTTCACGATTGTTTATTAATTAACATTAATAATTTCTATTTTCAGTCTTATGCCAGGATTTGGGGAGGGATTAGGATGTGGAGTTGGAGTTCGGGGTGGGCGTCGCTGACGGCCTGCGGCCGGGCTTCTCCTTTAATATTATATTAATATTCACGGGCGAGCTTCGGTCGGTCGCCCGACGTCTCGACCCCGGCCTCCGCTTCCATTCATCTGTCTAGTTTTCCTAATAATCTCCCCGCAGAATGCTTCCAGTTCTGACCTCGCCTCTTTCAGGATTGTTGGCATCTCTGCGATGGTTATCTCTTTTCCTATCTGAGTCTGGAGGTTAAATCTAGATAGCCCCACTATTGGACACTCTGTTAGCATATGAGTGGTACTTTGTGGCGTTTCTTGGTCGCAGGGGCATGTCGCATCATCTTTAAGTTTAAATCTATGTAAATATTCTGCGAATGCCCCATGGCCTGTGATGACCTGTATTGTGTGTTCTTCGAATCTTTTCTCTTTTATTATTTTATAGGCCATCTTTATATCTGGCAGGAATTTCTTTGTTATTGCACCAGTCTGAGAAAGATTATATCTTGCCTGCCAGGCCTCCACGGTTCTTTCCCTTATTTGTCGCTTCACTTCAGAGAGCGGCCGTTTGCCATACTCGGGTTTTGTTTTGAGTTTTTCGGCTGCTTCTTTTGCCAGTTCATCTGCCCTTTCGTTTCCTGGCGTGCCAATGTGCGCCTTAATCCAGTGGAGGTTTATTTTCTGGCCCCTCTTTTCCGCTTCTCCAATGGCTCGGCGAATCTTGACGACCTGGGGGTTGCAAGAACGGCTGTGGGTGATAGCTTCTAGGGAAGCTTTGGAGTCACTGTATATGTCTATTTTGTCTGTTTTTAATGAACCAACATATTCTGTGGCGCTTCGTATGGCTGCCAGTTCTGCCTGGTATATCGTGCACCATGAGGCTAACTTGATTTTCCTCGACTTGACCTCTACCCCTTCTCGCATATATACCCAGGCCGCGCCCACTCCTTTCGGGGTTTTGCTTCCATCTGTGTATATTGCGGTTTGCTCTGGGGTTTCAGCGTCGGTGTACTTTATTACTGGGCGGTCTGATGGATGAGGTAGTTTGTGATAGGGCGTGCGGCTCTCAATTTCCTCCTCGTCCGGGTCTACTTTCCGCCCCGTGCGGGCCTCATATAGTGCGGCGGCTTCTTTTATTCGCATGTCTAGAGGGAGTATTCCGGCTAACAGTGTGGCCGCTCCGCATGAGACAGTTTTGTAGCATCTCGCTATTTTTTGCGCAAAACTTCTCTGTATATTCTCTAACTTTTTGCGAAGACAGACTTTATCTACTTCCTTTGCCCATACTGCGGAGGCGTACATTATTATGGGCTCCACCACTGCCGTATATATGGTCGCTCTTACTTCTTGGTTTAGACCCCATCCCACTTTTGCAGTTCTACACAGTTGTTTATATATTCCGATCGCTTTATTACATACCTGGTTGACGTGCGCGTTAAAAGTGAGGGCCGAGTCCACCTCCACTCCCAGTATTCTGATGCTTTCTTCCATTTTTATAGGCTCACCGTTCATACTGAGGATCGGGTTGTCGTACCTCAGCTTCCGCGTCACAACCATTGCTTTTGTTTTATGAGGTGCAAAACGGAGCTTGTTTTGGACTCCCCACTTATACACACGATCCAGCACCCTATTTAATTTCGTTTGGATTTCCTGCCCCGTTACCCCTTCGGATATCAGGAGAACATCGTCCGCAAACGCCTGGACGTGCACTCCTTCCACTTGTAATTCCCTAAGGAGTGGATCTAATAACAGGTTCCACAATGTAGGTCCACCGATCGACCCTTGAACACATCCCTTTGTCGTATCACGCTCCACTGTATGTCCTGCGTAAGTTAGTTTTATTTTTCTTTCCTTGAGGTAACTGTCCATTACTTTTCTTAAGTTTCGTGGGCAACTCTCTTCCGCCAGCCGGACTCTGATCATGGGCCACCATGCGCTATCGAAGGCGCCCTCTATGTCTAGCGATACCACTGTCAGTATCTTCTTATGTTCCACTTTTTCGCGTATATAGTTAATTGCGGTGTAGAGGGCGTCCTCCGTACTTCGTTGGGGCATGAATCCGAACTGGTTTTTGGATGTTTTAGGCACGAGGTACCACTTCAGGCGTTCGACGATCATTTTTTCAAAGATTTTCCCCATCACCGGTAACAGACCAATAGGCCTGTACGACTTTGGGTCTGCGTAGTTCTTCTTGGCCGGCTTTCTCAGGATCACTATATTTGCCTTCTTCCATCTTTGGGGAAAGCATCCCAGTTCCAGGCATTTGTTAGCTATGGCAAGGAATAGGCCCGGGGCTGCAGTTATTGCATTCAGGCCTATGTCTGCCGTTATGCCGTCTTCGCCGGGAGCTTTCTTTGGATTGAAACTTTGGGCGGCGTTCATAAGCTCTTTTATTGTAAAGTGAGGATCATGGCTTTCATCATGCTCCCCTTCATTTACTTTGTCTGCTTTTATCCTTATTTGTCTGTGCCCATCTTCTTCAATTCCTACATCATCCTCTGGGAAGAAGGTTTTAGCTAGTAATTCTGCCGACTGTTTTTCGTCTAATTGTCTCCCTTTATTAATGAGTGGAGTATCTTCTTTTCTTTTTTCCGTGCCTCTAATTACTCTGTAAATCCCCTCCCACATGGTTTCTTTCTCCTGCTTTTGGCAGTATTCTTTCCAACTTTGTGTTTGTGCCTCGTGTGCTTTGTTCTCATAGTGGTTTTTTGCTTCGAGGTAGTCATTTACTACCTTTTGCCTTCTGCAGTCAGCTGCCCATCTTATTCGTCGCTTCATTGTCACAACCCGTTTTTTGAGCCGCTCCAGTTCGTCGGACCACCACGCCAATCCAGATTTTGAACCTGTTTTTATTTTGGGAATTGCTGTATCGCTTGCTGCGACTACTACTTCACTATATGCGTTTACTATTTTTTCTAATTCTTCTATATTGTTTATGTTTTCCATGGTTAGATTAGTGATTTGCTTTAAATTTAATTTTTCTAATAAGACTTCTTTAAATAGGGTCCAATTGGCTTTTCTTGTATTGTAAATTCTTGTCGTGCCTTTTCGTGCACTTGTTATGGCTTTCGTTGTTTTTATTTTAAATAGAATGGCGTTGTGGTCCGAGGTTACTATGTACGGGTCCACTCTCCAGTCCTCCACTTGTCCCAGTAGGTCTTCTGAGCATGCTGTTATGTCCAAGTGGCTGGTGATACTTTTGCCTCTTCGTGTAACTTCAAAAGTTGGCTCCTGTCCATCATTTATAATGTGCAGGCCAATTTGAGTCACTGCATTCTCGAAGGCTTCTCCTCTATCGTCGGCCACTGGGCTGCCCCACCACGGGCTCTTTGCATTTGCATCACCTCCTAGGACTATTTTCTTTCGAATCTTGCTAGTGACCTCATCCAGCTGTTTCAAGTAAGGCTCTATAAGTTTTGGAGCCGGCTCCATGTAATATGAGACCAGCGCAATGCCCCCCCTCTCTGCTGTTTTTATTTTTATTGGAACTATGTTGGCAGTGGTCATCTCCGGGTACTGAATTATATCAATATCGGCGTCGAAGACCACCACCGCGGCCTTTACCACTTCGCCTATTTGGGGGTTCTGACACTGCACTACTCTCACCCTTGGGTAGTCCTTCATTTTTCCTATCGCACCTATATAGGGCTCCTGGACTAAGGCTACTGTGATTTTTCTTTTAATTGCCTCCTGCATAAGTTCTTCAGTGGCGAGCCTTTTTCTTTGTAGGTTTATCTGAACTATGGTTATTGATTTTGTTTCTGCCTGGGTGCCCTTAGCAGTACGCTATTGGGCTGCGGGCTAACATGTCCCACCTTTTCCGCACTGGGCACTCGATATCAAAGGCGTTATGTGTATCTGGGCCAGTATTTGCCTTTCGGCAGTTTACGCACACTGGTGGTGCTCCCACTAGGTGGTCTGGGCAGTCGACTTTCAGGTGGGATCCTCCACAGTGCGAGCAGGTTGGGTCGGCTTCTTTGCAATATTTCCGCCCGTGGCCGTAACCCAGACACCTCGAACACTGTATTAGTGGTGATTGGTCCTGCACCAATACTCGCTGTAGGTCTATATGCGCCTTCCTTGCTTCTGTGAGCATTTTCCACACACGCGGGGAGACCTGTAGGATTATGTTCTCAGTGTGCGGATTTCTAGCCCGTCTTCGGTATTTTACCACTGCTCTTACCTCTTCCTCCCGCAGGTCTTTGAAGAGGTTCCGATTTTGGTTTTTGAGTGCACTCACCACATCCTCATCTGTGTGGGATTTTATCACGTCTCTGAGGACGACCAGTGGGTCTTTGGTGATTGCTTTTTCCACTGTGAGGGATGGGTCGGTCTTTAATCGGTCCGTGATTTTGTCGAGTCGCTCCGTGGTGGTACATCCTATCACTATCTTTTGATCCTTTACTTTTCTTATTTTGTCCACGTTGAGCCCGGTGTTTTTGGCATCTACCGTGTATCGGATGCGTTCTAGTAATTTTTCGCTCGTTTCTGTGCCTGTCGATTTTATTATGATCGAGTGCATGTGCCCTCGTATATTTGGAGTTTTACTCGATTCGCTTTCATTCGTTTCAATGTTACTTCGTTTGATTGCTACAGCTTCTGCATATGTCATTATCTTTCCTTCTATCCTTTTTTCCCTTTCCTCCTCCTCGCGTCTGTATTCTCTTAGTTCTTTTCTTATTTCTTCTACCATATTGTTTCCTTGTCCTGTACCAAGGGCTTTTATGTCCTCTTTTAGTTGTTTTCTGGTTTTCTCCATCCTGTCATTTTCTATTTCCAGACGTTTTATTTGTTGTTCTAGTTTGTCTGTATATGTTTTACTATCGTCTCCGTCTTTTTCTGCCACTTCCTTGCTTCCCCTTTCCTTTTCCTTTTCCTTCTTTCTGTCCCCTCCTTCCTTTGTTTGAGCATCGACCTCTTTCACTAGCTCGTAAAGTCTCTTTACTGCCGAAGTAACTGCTGCTTTTATTTCACCTTTTAAGTTTCGGGCGGCGTCAAGCTGTATAAGAGCGCTCTGCTGCACTGCCGCGGCTTCCGTGAGTCTGTTTTTATAGGGCTTTTGCTTTTTCGGCCCTTCTACACTCCGAGCTATAGCCGCTTCCAGTTCTCCGATGCTTTTCCGCACCGCTGGAGTTGAGGTCGGGGTTAGTGGCTGTACAGGGGCCGGTCCTTCCCTTTCCTCCTTTCCAGTAGCGTAGGGTGGTGGGGCAGTTACCTTTGTTGGGGTGCGTATTCCGAACATTTTTTATGTTTTATTTCGCGCGTGGGTAGGCTAGGGTGTGTCAATCGTTAAAATCGAAATATGTTAGGTGAGAGTACTTTGTCAATAGTTATGTAAAGTACGATAAGTAACTTAATCTAGAGTTTACTCCCAAAAGGGTAGTATCCGTGTCAATGTACAAAATAAAATCAATATTCAATATTGTCAATTTGTCACAAACATAATTAAAATTTTAAAATTCTTTTAAAACATAAGTTTGTATAGTATAAACTAATGGCTATCCCCAAAAGGGGTGGCAGCCGTCAACTTGTCAATTTTTGACTTAATCTATGGTCTGTCCCCAATAGGGTGGCAGCCGTCAACTTATAACTATTTCGAGTCGAATTTACAATGAAAAAATTTTTTCGACTCTATGTAGAGCCGTCTCTACCCCCCAGTCCGATCCGACTTTTTGAGCCCTTTCGTTTAATATAACTCTTAAGGAAATCGGTTCGGTGGTTTCTGAGATATATCTTTTTTAATTTGTCCAAGATGGCGGACAAAATGGCCGCCAATCCGTAATATTCCCGTAACTTTGTTAGTTTTGCCCGGAGGAGAAAGCGGTTTTCACTCTCGTGAAAAGCTCCCCGTGCTCGTCTTTTACAATCCAAAAACTGGGTATGTAGAGTCGACTCTACTTTATTGCGGTTTTTATCTGCGGTCCTACGCAGAGTCACCTGGCCTTCTTAAGGTTGGAAATCCCGTCGAAATCGGGCAGCCCGTTCCAAAGATACAGCCGTCTAAAGTTTTACAAGATGGCGGACAAAATGGCCGCCAAAGTGAAGATCGGCTGTAGTTCCGGTGTCTGTGCTCCGATCTCGACGCGGTTTCTTCACAGTTGTATCCCTTTATTTATTCTATTTATTAAAAGGACTAAAACTTTTGCAAAAGAGGTGGGGATGGATGTTCTTTGAAAATTTTGTAATAATATTTGAGTTTCTCGAAGGCCAGTAGGTTTTTGCGGGTACAAACACTCCGCAGGGGTGTCTTATTTTAATTTCTTACACTAAATACAGTTTTTTGGGTGAAAAACTCGTGAACGGCGGGAGGGGGGGGAGTCGCGGGGGAAGTTCCCCAAGGGGGGGAATTCTTATGGTTTTATATAATATGAATTTAGTAACACAAGGCTTGTATACAGAATGTATACAAGACTGCCGTTAAAAATCCCGAAATCTGCACCGTTTTTGAGATACGGGCGTTCAAAGATTTCCGATTTTGACAAATTTTTCCAAATTTTCGGGATTTTTACAAATTTCGGATTTTCAATATTTTAAAAATGTTTTAATATAGATCTGAGCCGCGCGATCAAAACCAGTATATGGATATATATCCATATACTGGGGTGGCGTTAAAAATGCCCTATCTCCTACCGTTCCCGAGTTATTCCCTGTTTTTTAGCTTAATTCTTCCCGTCGGCTTTCCTCGGCAACCGCTGGGTCGATTCCGATTTTGAAAACGGCGCCTTGCTGGTCTTGACGGGAGCTTCACGATGATATGTCGCAAGTCGTTGGCGTCCCACGGGAGCTGCGACCACGTGCCACGTGGTTTGAAGGTTTTTCTTTTTTAACTTCCTGGATCCTGATCCGAAAAATTTTTGCGACCCCTCTAATGAAGCGGCTTTTTGAGCTCTATTTGAATTTAATTTTTAATGTTGGGGTCACCGCTTTACTTTTTAAGTTATTTGGTTTTTTGTTGATTTTTCATAGGTTATTTTGTATTTTTATTTGTAAAATTTTTTCCCCAATTCCGATATTTGAAAGTGATACACCATTCAATTCGCCATCTCAGGGCGCGTAATTTGGTGTATTGCACTATGTGGGGCCTGCCTTATTTAGTCAAGTTGTGGTCACGCCCCTTTTTGGTTTTTATTCCTTTTCTCCGTTTCTCTTGAAGGTAAAATTCAGAAACTGACCTCAAAAGATGCAGCTCGTTTAGTTGCATCCGATGATGTGAAGAAAAAGGGGGGTCGTCGATCCCAATCTCGCGCCGCACTCACTTTTATCACTGTTTATTCACTATTTTGGTGTTTTTCAAACTTTTTAGTCACTTTTATACACTTTTTGTTAAACAATATTTATATATTTATATTCGCCGTCGCGAGACGCACAAAATGATGTATCGCACTGTTTATTTCGCGACAAAAATCCTATTTTTGGGATTTTTATATTGCGGAGCTCAACGGTTTTGCTGCTTACGCGACGGCGGTTCGACTGCGACTGGTTAGGTTAGGTTAGGTTAGGTTAGGTTAGGTTAGGTTAGGTTAGGTTAGGTTAGGTTAGGTTAGGTTAGGTTAGGTTAGGTTAGGTTAGGTTAGGTTAGGTTAGGTTAGGTTAGGTTAGGTTAGGTTAGGTTAGGTTAGGTTTTTTTTTTTTTTTTTTTTTTTTTTTTTTTTTTTTTTTTTTTTTTTTTTTTTTTTTTGTTTTAATTGATAGTAGGCCTACCACCCCCGGCGACTTACGCCCCGGGGCCGAGGAAGCTAAGCTAAAAATACAGCTTGAAGTCTTTATTGAATAACAAGAAATATATACATTGGGCGTAAATTAGGCGGTTGAGGGTTGGTTTTGCTATGGGATACAATTCTTTTCCCTCAACCACCTGAACAGAGTCCGCGTCTTAAAAACTAGTGATTATTTAAAATGATAGTAAAATTTTAACAAGTTATTTGTGCTTAAATAAGTAGGTTGACACAGAAAAAATTTTTACTACTAAGTAGTATATCTAAGAGTGGTTTTATAATTATTTAGATAAAAAATTGTGTTTATAATTATGCAGGTAATAAGAATTGAACACGGGTAGGTTGTTGAGGGTCGGTTCTGCTATTAGATACAATAACCTTCCCTCAGCCGCCCGATTTAAGTCCGCATCTTAATACCAGCACTTAACATTGCACAGAGAAAAGTTACGATTATAGTAGTATAAAAATATAAATGCACAGTGAAATGGAATTAAACTGTTAATATAAAACTAGATGTAAACGAAGGTGGGCTTAATTAATGTGCTTATAGATAACTATGCGGGTGTTTAGAGTCGAACACGGGTAGGTTGTTGAGGATCGGTTCTGCTATTAGATACAATAACCGACCCTCAGCCGCCCGGTTTAAGCCCGCTTCTTAACACCAACACTTAATATTACACAGAGATCAGTTAGAATTGTAGTAAAATAAAAATAAAAATGCACAGTGAAATGGAATTAGAATTAAATAGTTGATATAAAACTAGATGTAAACAAAGGTGGGCTTAATTAATGTGCTTATAAATAACTATGCGGGTGTTTAGAGTCGAACACGGGTAGGTTGTTGAGGATCGGTTCTGCTATTAGATACAATAACCGACCCTCAGCCGCCCGGTTTAAGCCCGCTTCTTAACACCAACACTTAATATTACACAGAGATCAGTTAGTATTGTAGTAAAATGAAGATAAAAATACACAGTGAAATGGAATTAACAGTTTATATAAAACTAGATGTAACCAAAGGTGGGCTTAATTAATGTGCTTATAAATAACTATGCGGGTGTTTAGAGTCGGACACGGGTAGGTTGTTGAGGATCGGTTTTGCTATTAGATACAATAACCGACCCTCAGCCGCCCGGTTTAAGCCCTCTTCTTAACACCAACACTTAACATTACACAGAAATCAGTTAGAATTGTAGTAAAATAAAGATAAAAATACACAGTGAAATGGAATTAAACAGTTAATATAAAACTAGATATAAACAAAGGTGGGCTTAATTAATGTGCTTATAAATAACTATGCGGGTGTTTAGAGTCGGACACGGGTAGGTTGTAGAGGGTCGGCTCTGCTATTAGATACAAAAACCGACCCTCAGCCGCCCGGTTTAAGCCCTCTTCTTAACACCAACATATAATATTACACATAGTAACAATGATAAAAATAGGAAAGTTTTATAATTACACATACAGTTGATATACGGTTAAACCTGAACAGGGGTAATCTATAGTGAAAATGAATCCTAATATTAGAATAATGCGTAACTAGTTACACAAACGAGATTAAAAATATTATCATTCAGTGAAGTAGAATTATATAAAAAAAATATAAAATTGTAGTAAAATAAGAATGTACAATAAAATGGGATTAAACTTATAGTAAAATAAAAATGGAATCAATATATTAAATTATGTTTAGTACAAATGATATTAACACAGTAAAGTGGGATTTAAATTTCCTATTTAATGAAAAATAGATAGAATAAATTTGAGATTAAGGTCTAACATAGGTTAGAAGTATTAAGTAATTGAATCGAAGTTAAGTTAAATATTAAATGTTGGGTATTATAATTGTAAAAAGAGTAAAAGGTAATATATGAATAGAAGTAACTTTATACATTTTGTACGGGTGAGGGTGGATTACTTGCAGATTAATTATTAAGTGTGAGTATAAGATATAAAATATCTTTGTTAGCTTTGATAGAGCACACGAGGTTTGGGAAGGGTTGTGTTGTTTAATAAGGGGTAGGGTTGTGGTTGTTTTCGTGTTTTAGTGTAGGTAACCTAGAGGAGGTGCAGCGTGTAAAGGTCGTTGAAAATTTTGTCGTTTTCGATTTTAAAGGAGGTTTTGTATAGGTAGACAAATGCTCCAGTGCGAGTGCTGCGCGTTGAGGTCGCAATTAATGTGAGTGTTTAATTCAGTGTGTAATTGTGTTGTTTAATATGAAATTAGTGTTTTGTGCATGTTTTAAATGTAGTTAATTTTTGCCTCAACGCGGGCACGCATGGCTGTAACTTTGGGGCATTTGTCTGAGTCGGCGCGGTGTAGAGTGCCGGTGTTGGTGTTGAATTGTTTGTTATGTTCTGCGCAATTGGTGCAGTTGTGTACTTCGGCCTTGCACTCCGCTGTAGGATGGTGAGCGGAGCACTTGGCGCATGTGGGTGTGGTGTTGGGGCAGCGGCTCTTTGTGTGTCCGAAATTTAGGCAGTTTTGACACTGCCTAAATGGTGAGAAGTTGTCACTATGGACCCGCTGCATCCCTATGTTAACTCTGCCTAGGTCGGCGAACGCCTTCCAGGCAGAGGGTGTTGTGTTTAGAACCGCGTTGTACAGTGTAGTGTTTCTGTTGTTAGCAATGAATTTTATAGTGAATGTGTGATTAGCTAGTGTGATGTTTTGGTCTTTTATTGTTTTAGTGAGTTCAAACTCGGGAATTGTTTTCTTTATGCCTTTGAGGATGATCATTGGATCAATCCGTTTTTCCTCTTGAGTGTGTATTTTTGTGTTTTTTTGTAGTCGTGTAATTGTGTGTTGTTTATGCTCTTCTTTCTCGAAAACGAGTTTAATCTTTTGTTTTGACAGTGGGGTGACTTTTAAAGGGGCGAATCCGCCCTCTCTGAAATTAACGGTTCTACTGATTTGTGTCAGTATCTGTTCTGTTGTTGTGTCGGGACCCTCTCCGGACACGATGATGGAAGGCCCTGCAGGGGGTTTGGGCGTGGCGGCGGCCTTAGCGTAGGATTGATGAGTCTTATGCGGGTCCGCCGACACTGTTTGTATCTCCGGCGGCGCGGGTTTAGGGTATGCCTTAATAACCCTGGTATGTTCCTGCAAGGCCTTATTCGATTCATCGAGTAACCGAGAGTGGGCCTCGAGTTTGTCTAACAGTTGTTGTTGTGTGGTGTCTTTAGTTGGTGTAACTGTTGTATTGGTGGCCTGTGTCGTGAGGGGTTTGGGAGGGGAGGGGGTGGAGGGGTCGAGCATGGCGATGACTCCAAAGAGGCCGTTTATTGCCTCTGTGATCGTGGTTTTGAGATCACCCTTTAGATTGCGGGAGGCTGATACTGCGTCCAGGCCTTTCTTTCTATAGTCTCTCGCCATCTCTATGTATGTAGACTCCGCAGGGGGAGTTGAGCGGGTGAAAGACGGGCTCAGAGTGTCCACTAGGGACCGCCTGGCGGCTGCTGTGGTCATGTAAGGTGACGGAATGTCAGATTTGGATGTTTTGGGAGGGGTTCTGGGTAACATGTCTGCGGAGGGGGGTGAGGGGGGGCTAAAATGTGGACAGGTGTATTCGCCTCTTCAAGCTGGGTTGATTGATACCCAACTCGAGGGGGTGGGGGTAGGGGGGAAGATTTTGGCGCGGTGGGGGGGGAAAACCTGTATTGTGGGGTGGAGGGGGGTTTATGAGAGGAACAATGTGCACTATCTTATAGAGCTCGCTAAGCCGGTTCGAATGAGCCCAAGCTCGATGGTATTAGAACAAAAATTTAAAAATATTGAAAATCTAAAAATATGGGGCTGGTAATCCACCCTACCTTATATTTAGGAGCAGGATTGCTCAGCAGCTGTTGCTTGGAGGGCAGAGGTGCTTGTAGTTTTCTAATTGCCCTCGGAGAGGACAGTCCAGTGGTTTTGGTGCTGGAGCTGTTCCAGTTGGTCACCAGACAATCTGGTGTCCAGTTGGGCAGGTGAAAAAGTGTGATGTGCGGTTTGGTGCTAGTCCGATGGAATCTTGTGCGGGCTATAAGATGGTGGTAGATTCCGATTTTTCGGAGGTGTGGATCCCCTGGAAACCCTGGATTCCAACCTATTCCTGGTCGAAATTCCTGAACTACTGGGCGAATATTGTTGAGATTGGTGTCAGTCTGTAGGTTATTTTCTGTACTTTGTCCTTGTCGTAATTTGGATTTGGTGTTCTGATGTTTGGGGGTGGTTAACCCCAAAAAACGGTTTTCCCTTGGTCCGAGAGGATATTTCTGGTCCGATTTTGTCGTGAGATGTGTCAAAAGATACCTTTCCGTCTAGCGCTTCTATTGAATGTAAAAAAATGGTTCCTATCTTTAGGGGCTGCAGGCTGGGCGATAAAACCCCTGGTTTGGTCTCTAGGTTAGGTTAGGTTAGGTTAGGTTAGGTTAGGTTAGGTTAGGTTAGGTTAGGTTAGGTTAGGTTAGGTTAGGTTAGGTTAGGTTAGGTTAGGTTAGGTTAGGTTAGGTTAGGTTAGGTTAGGTTAGGTTAGGTTAGGTTAGGTTAGGTTAGGTTAGGTTAGGTTAGGTTTGGGCCTGGCCATACGGGGGGCTCTTCCGCGGCCCCTTATCCTCATGGGAGACCTTAATGCGAGGTCTCCCACCTGGGGTGACAGGGTGTCGTGTCGGAGGGGCCCGGTTCTGGAGGAGTGGGCGGCGGAGTTGGGCCTCGTATTCTTAAACGAGGGAACGGAGCCCACCTGTGTCCGCCCACAGGGCAGTTCAAGGGTGGATGTGACCCTTGCTTCTGCGGCGGCGGCCCGGGTAACGACGGCATGGACTGTGCTGGACGGAGTGGAGACCCTATCGGATCATCGTTATATCCAGATGTGGGTCTCCACTTCGATGAGGTGGGATGTGCGGGGGCAGACTCGGATGAGATTTCCTCGCTGGTCCATAGGCCGACTGGACCGTCAGATTGCGCAGGAGGTGGCAATTGTCGAGGGGTGGTGTGCGCCCACTGGTGTTCTGGATGTAGATGAAGGAGCTGGCAGACTGAGCCTAAGTCTCCGAAGGGTGTCGGATGCGGCAATGCCCAAATGGAGGCCGCCGAAGGGGAGGAGAGCGGTCTACTGGTGGACATCGGAGATTGGCAATCTCCGAGGCGCATGTGGTGAGGCCAGAAGGGCCTACTACAGGAGCCGCCGGAGGAGGGGAGATAGCCCCAATGTCACGGAGGGCCTTCGGTTGATCTATAATGATCGCAAGAAGGCTCTCCAGGGGGCTATCTGTGAGGCAAAGGAAAGGACTCATCAGGAGATGCTTCGGGGGTTGAATGATGATCCATGGGGGCGCCCCTACCGATCGGCTCGTAAGAGGCTGAAAGGTACGGGGATGCCTCTCGTGGAGAGTCTGGAACCGACCTTCCTGAAGCGGGTGGTGGCGGATCTGTTTCCTTTGCCTTCTGACACTATCCCTCTGAATATGGCGGCGTCTGTGGGGGATGTGGCGGGCGGAGAGGAAGGGATAGCTCCGGAAGTCTCTGATATAGAGATGGAGGCTATCCTTACCCGTCTCAAAGCCCGCAAGAAAGCACCTGGCCCGGATGGTGTGCATGCGCGTGTCCTGGCAGTAGTCCTCCCTCATATGGAGGTCTCCGTCCGGGAGTTGTACACCGCGTGTTTGCGCGGTGGACGGTTCCCGGTGGCTTGGAAGACGGGACGACTGTGTCTCGTGCGGAAGGAGGACCGCCCGGCGGACAGTTCGGCGGCTTACCGCCCTATTGTCCTTTTGGACGAGGCGGGCAAGGCGCTGGAGTGGGTCGTGGCGTCTCGGTTGTGCCGGCACCTCTCTGTTGAGGGGCCGGATCTGAGCGAGGCACAGTACGGCTTTCGGGCGGGTCGGTCGACGCTAGATGCTCTTCGGGACCTGAGGTCTCACACCGGTGGGGTGGTTAGCGGGGGTGGAAGGGCATTGGCAGTATCATTAGATATTGCCAATGCCTTCAATAGTCTCCCTTTTGGCGTGGTTGGAGAGGCCCTTGAATTTTTTGAGGTCCCTCTGTATCTGCGCCGGATAGTGGGGGACTATTTTGCGGAGAGACGGATCGTGTACTCCAATAGAGAGGGCACGGTCTGTTACCACCCTGTGCGGTGTGGGGTACCTCAAGGCTCGGTCCTAGGGCCACTCCTGTGGGACATGGCCTACGATTGGGTATTGCGGGGCGCGCTTCTGCCAGGATTGCGCGTCTTCTGCTATGCAGACGATACCCTCGTAGTGGCCAGTGGGGCAAGCTATGGGGAGGTGGCTCGACTTGCAACGGTTGGCACCTCCCTTACTGTTAGACGGATAGGGGCCCTGGGACTTAGGGTGTCTCTCGATAAGACGGACGCCCTATTGTTCCATGGCCCTCGGAATGGTCCACCTCCTGGGGCGGTCCTGATGGTGGAAGGAGTAAGGGTTCCGGTGTCGTCCAAGATGAAATACCTTGGTCTCGTCTTGGACGGTCGCTGGAACTTTGAGGCCCACTTTAAGGCTCTCGGGGGGAAGTTAGTGGGGGCAGCGGGGGCGCTAGCAAGGCTTCTGCCTAATATTGGGGGCCCTCAGCAGAGTGTACGGAGGCTGTACTGCGGTGTCATACGCAGTATGGCCTTGTATGGGGCCCCAATATGGGATGATAGGCTGGGGGCGAAGAACCGCGCCCTGCTCAGGAGGCCGCAGCGAGTGATGGCGGTTCGGGCAGCTCGCTGCTATCGGACTGTCTCATTCGAGGCGGCGTGCCTGTTGGCGGGGACTCCGCCCTGGGAGTTCGAGGCGGTGGCCCTAAGTGGCCTGTATCGTCTCAAGTGTGAGACGAGAGCAGATGGCCGATGGGCCGAATTGGTCGGACCAGCGAGGAGGCAAGCCAGGGAGGACACCTTTAATAGGTGGGCCCATGATCTGGCTATGCCAAGGGCGGGTTTAAGAACAGTGGAGGCGATTCGCCCATTTTTACGGGAATGGGTGAATCGTCCGGGTGGGGCTGTGTCCTTTCGGATGGCGCAGATGCTGTCCGGGCATGGGTGCTTCGGACGGTTTCTGCACAAGGTAGCGGGACGGGAAATCCATCCCATCTGCCACCATTGTGGCGCCCCGGAGGACACGGCGGAGCACACCCTGGCTGAATGTGCCACTTGGTCGAGGCAACGCCACGACCTAGTGTCGGTCATCGGGACGGACCTCTCGCTACCGAGCGTTGTTGCAGCAATGCTTGGTAGCCAAGAGGCATGGCGAGCGGTAGCTTTCTTCTGTGAGCGCGTTTTGCTGCAGAAGGAGGCTGCTGAGCGTCAGCGGGAGGTGTGTGGCGATGGCCGGAGGGGTTGTGCTCGGCGAAGGCGTGGCGTGGGCGCGGGGGCTGGACGCGAAGAGCGTACGCCCAACAGCGTTCAGCTGCGCCGTCGTTGAGCCCTTATGCGGACATATTCGCCTGAATTCCCTGGGTTGAATGCCTTGTGCGACCCCCGGGGAATTCAATGCGGTGCCAGATGTCATTCATTCAGAATGGATGTGTCTGGCACTGCAGGTGATATGGAGGGCCTAGGAGGAATTTTTAGTGGGTCGGGTTTCTCCCCTCTGGTTAGCAGAGGGATAAGAGATAACCATCCCCACAGTCCCCGCGGTAGCGACTGCATACGCCCGCGGGCCTGCAATTGTGCATTTTAACCTCCTTCATAAAAAAAAAAAAAAAAAAAAAGGTTAGGTTAGGTTAGGTTAGGTTAGGTTAGGTTAGGTTAGGTTAGGTTCCCCCCCTCCGCGGATGGATTTACCCGCGGCTCCTAGGCTTGTCGTGCCGGGGGGGCCCAGTACCTGGAGCGACCGCAGCAATGCCGTCGCAAAGGGGAAGCAAATAAGGAGGCTATACAGGCTGGCCTTTATCTTGGAGGCCAGTCTCTGGAGAGGGCATCAGCGCCCAGCGGAGACGAGTCCGCTAGTCCCTGGCAAGCTGGAGAGATCATTTGATCTCAAAGGTGAGGCTGGGGGACCTTTGATTTGTGCGAGGGGTGACTGGAGAGGGTGTCCATTTCGTTGCGCTGCTACGCACTTGTTACTGGACCTCGGCTGCTCTCGACTCTTTCTTTCGGGAAATATGCGAGATGCGGTGCACGGAAACTAGTTGAGTTTTGGAATCAGCTGCTGATTTGTAGCGTGGTAAGGTGATGGATACATCACGACACTCAGTGGTTGTGGTGGAACTGTGGCGCGGTGGGCCGTGACGGCGATGTGTCGTCGTCGGTCAGGGGTCTCGACCCCCCGCCGGGCAAACTGGTACTTCGTGCAATTGTCGTGGACATGTCTCGCGGATTGTACCTTGCCAGTGGGCTTGCCTTAACCGGCCGGTCCGAGTGGAAGGAAAACCACAATAAAAAACCCTGAATGTGCACGCGTTGTGGCGCCCTTTGAGGCCTCGCGTGACGCTGCACCCCCGCTCTTCCGAAGGGTAAGCGGGTCGTTCGATCAGTAAAGTCGAGCTTCTAGCGGCCAACCCTTGGATAATTCCCGACATCCAAGCGGTATTAGGGTTACTCGGGTGCAGGGGCCTCCGCCCGGGTGGACGTTTTATATCCCCCATGTACCTAAACCAAATATGGAAAATAATCAAAACAAAACCAACTTAGAAGTAGAAGGAGATGGAGATGTTACGGAGAAGAGGTGGAGTAAAGAGGAAAAGCAGGAAAGTATAGAGAAGACGAGAAAGCTGCGAGTTGTTCTGGATCGACTGCCGATCCCAGACACATCTACAGCAATTGAGGAAAGCGCAACCGCGCGGATATCTGAGCCGGATGTCGAGTCGATGGTTAGTGTGTCGTCCACGCCATCGGCGAGCCGAGTCGGGTCACTGGACCGGGAGTCATTTGGCCGTTTCTGGAGCTGCAGATCAGCTCCCAAGAGAGGTAGAGAAGAGAGTGAGGGTAGTTCCACAGACACTCCCGGCTCCAAGGACCGGAAAAAGAAAGGACGAGTCAAGCCACCCACAACGGGAGAATACGTCGGCCTCGCTGCTGAAGAAGCCTACCGTAAGGCGCAGCGAGAAGAGAAGAGAACACGCGCTGAGGCCGAGATTCTGGACTCAGTTGCGCAGGCTCGCAAGACCCGATCGACATTGTCGCTATCGGAGAATGAAGAGTGTACCCTCTATGGAGGAGACAGATCGGACACGACAGCCACCGTCTTAAAACGGATGGAGGCCAGTCTCGAAGTGGTAACAAAAGTTGCCACTAAATCGAGCAACCTAAAAGGCGGCTTCGTTCAAGCCCTCAAACAAGCTGTACTTGACATTAGAAAGGATGCAGCTGCGCTCGCACAGAAAACTATTTCAGAAGAGACGCGTGCGCTACGCGCGGACAATGAGCGCCTCCATCGTGAAATAGAGGAGCTCAAGAAGCGAATGGAGACGCAGATGCCGGGCCTCGAAGAGATGGAAGCCCGTATCTACCGAAATCTCGGGGAAAGGCTCAATGCACGCCTTGAGGACCTGGAGCCAAGGCTCAATCCCGCGCAACGAGTCCGTCCCCCGCTCGCGGCAGATATAGCCACAAAAGGCAGAGTCGAAGCAGTTGCTTCAATCCCAGCTACTGCCCGACAGGCCTCAGAAATGAAGAAAAATAGGAAGAAGAAGAAAGCCAAAGCATCTGGCGAGAGCAGTAAGAGTGTGCCCATACCAGAAGTGCCCTCTACGTCCGCCACCGTTGCGCTCCCTACAAACCTAGGCGTTAAGAGCCGAGATGGCGAGAGCGCATGGGTTGTAGTTGGCAAACGAGGTAAGGATGTCAATGACCTGCCGACTTCGCCGAGAGTGCGCCAGGCACGCGCTAGTTCGAAGACTAGCCCGAAGAAGAAGGCTTCACCAAAGCTCCGGGTGACACGTTCTGCAGCCGTGAGCATTACATTAGTAAAAGAGGCCGAGCAGAAGGGGCTCACCTACGCCGACATTATAAAGGAAGCGAGGCAGAAGATCGACCTCAACGGCCTCGGCTTAGAGGCGGTCAAGTTCCGCCGTGGAGTGACCGGGGCCGCCATACTACTAATTCCCGGTACTGGGAAGGACGGCGTCGCAAACTCTCTCGCGGACAAATTAAAGGAGGTACTGCCCGCAGAAAGCGTAAAAGTGGCTAGACCTCAAAAAGTTACGAGCGTCCGCATATCCGGACTAGATGACTCAGTCACAGCCGAAGAAATCCGTCTTGCGGTATCGGCAAAAGGAGAGTGCCCCACAGATCAAATTCGGGTGAGTGGAGTCCGCCCGGACAGAAGTGGGCTCTCCGCGGCGTGGGTGACGTGCCCGATCACAGCTGCAAAGAAGCTGACCGAAGGAAGGTTGCTCGTCGGATGGGTGGCGGCGCGTGTTGCCGTCCATATGCCCAGAGAGCTACGCTGCTACAGGTGCCTGGAGAAGGGACACGTAGCGGGCCGATGCACGGCGGAAGACCGCAGCCTACAGTGCTACAGATGCGGAATAGCCGGCCATAAAGCGGCAGAATGCACGGGAAAGGTCCAGTGCACTATTTGTGTGGCATCCGGTAGGAAGGCCGATCATCGTTTGGGAGGTCTCTCATGCTCGGCCCCCAAAAAGAGGATGCCTAGGAGAGTGCCCTCATCGAAGGCACCCCATCCCAACCCGAGCGGGGATAACAGTATGGAGACGGACGGGGCTGTAGTCAACTGATATGGTCTTTAATTTCCTACAGGCGAACATTAACCACTGCGCCGCCGCTCAGAATTTGCTGGTTCAGAGCGTGGCGGAGTGGTCCATAGACGTAGGCGTCATTAGCGAACCGTACGCAGCACCTGATCGCCCAAATTGGGTCTCGGATCGCTGTGGTCTGGTCTCTATCGTTGCTGCCAGCAATTCAGAGTGCCACCTCAGGAACGTTTCGAAAGGAGACGGCTGGGTAGCAGCCAACTTGGGCCAGCAGAAAGTTGTAGCGGTTTATTTCTCTCCAAATAAACCAATCAGTGAATTCGAGTCCTTCCTGGCTAGCATGGATAGTATTGTAAGGCAAGGCGCGCCTGGCGGGGTCTTGGTTGCCGGAGACCTGAACGCGAAGTCTGCGGCGTGGGGTTCCCCAGTTAGAAATTGCCGCGGGGACGTGCTAGTAGAATGGTTGGCATCCTGCAACCTCGTCGTACTGAATGTCGGCTCGGAATGGACGTGTTGCAGAGAATCGGGAGCTTCAGTGGTGGATGTGACCTTTGCCACCCCCGCCCTTGCGTGTCGTGTACGGGATTGGAGAGTGGAGACGGGGGTGGAAACGCTCTCCGACCATCGATATATACGTTTCAGCGTTCACCCCCCCTCGTCGTCGGTGCCTCCCGTCCGGGAGGGAGCTCCGCGTGAGATAGGCCCTAGATGGGCTTTAAAAGCTTTAAACAGAGAAGACTTGGTGGTAGCAACTGTGGTGAGCTCCTGGTGTCCTGCCGCTGGAGCTCGGAGTATTGACGAGAAAGTGATCTCGCTGGAAGGGGCTTGGAAAGAGATATCGGATGCCTCGATGCCTAGATCTCAGCGTCCTACTGTTCGAAAGTATGTTTATTGGTGGAGCGCAGGTCTGAGCAGACTCCGCAAGGCATGCACTGAGGCGCGAAGACGCCTGCGAAGGTACAGAAGGAGAAGTGGAGCCATTCTCGGTGGCGACGAAGAAGCGAGGCTTCGTGCGGACTTGCAGCAAGCGAAGAGGACACTGAAGAAGGAGATCAGTGAGGCCAAGGAGCGGGCTTGGGAGGAATTCCTGTCCATTCTGGACCTCGACCCCTGGGGCCGGCCGTATAAGACGGTTATGGCAAAAATGCGTCCATGGACCCCGCAATCACCGAGGGAATGGAGCC